>NW_027116808.1:6699937-7303260 GCF_024137725.1 Prorops nasuta
TCTAAGGGGGGAGGTGTAACGTAGGGGTCAGCCACCTCGCCGAACCAAAGTAGATCGCACGCGTTCGTGTGCAATACCGGTAGTATTACACATTGCTGACGCCCGGAATTCCTTTCCGGAAATGCGTAAATCCTTAGGCGTCGGCCGTGGATGTGGAGACTTTTTGGTCGTCATGTGTCGAAAGATCATGGCGATACTGACGACACATGACCTATTAAGCCTCCTACATATATGCGAGCTCCGCGACCCTCGAGTCGAGTCTTATTCTGTGCAAGCTTAGCCGCTGCCGCATCATCCGCGTTCCAAGGTCGTAACTCTAGTGTTCGTTCCACGGGAGCAGAGTACTCCACCGTATTCTAACTAAAATCTCTTGCCCAGTCGCCGCGTACTGGTAGTTAAGTTTAGTATAATTCAATCCGAAAACAAGTCGTGTGGAAATCATCGCGAGTGTGTATCTTTCAGTCGTGCCTAACACGTACCGTTCTGAAAGATAACAACAACTACTACGAACTGATTATAATAATTTAAGTGCGAGTAATCCACAACCATAGGAGGATCTAGTCTCTCCAATAGTTGTGACGAATAATAAATAATCCTGCGAATGCTGATACAGCATATTTAGTGTTTACTGTAAGTACAATTGTAATAGCTGAAAATATATAGATTTGTGTCAAATCTGCTGTTCCAACGTGTGTTTATACACACTATCATTCACCCCGAATTCTGCCAATTCATTACATTCTTACCGCTCGGAGTGTAATACTTTAGTTCATTGTACTGTGAGTCGCAAAGCTCAATCGGCGTTTCTACTGACCCAGACTGTCGTGTCTAGTCAGCGCAAAACACGACCGATAGGCGGCCACGACTATCCAGTACGTAACACAACACTACAATCTACCTAATACCACTCACCACGACGGACCACCGAGACGGATGAAAGGCTGTTACGTTTGTCAGCAAGAGAAGCAGTTGCTCTAAATGTCTGGATCGTTCTTCAATAAAGTCTTGAAAAAATTGCCATTTGAGCTGCGCGTGCCCAGTTACAATTATTGCGGGCCCGGCACTCGACTTCGCGAAAGATTGGAGCGCGCCGATCGTGGTATAAATCCGCTGGACGAGGCCTGCCTCGATCACGACTTAGCATATTGGCACAACGAGGATCTACCGGAGCGTCATCAGGCCGATAAAGTGCTAGCGAGGAGAGCGCGTGAACGTATTACCGCAAGAGACGCGACCTTGGGTGAACGCGCGGTCGCCGCAGCCGTATGGGCATCGATGAATGCTAAGCGTAAACTTGGCTTGGGATTACATAATATTGTCGCGATGAAGAAAGCAGTAGCGGCTAAAAAAAAGAACAACAACAAGAAAAAAATTGGTGCTACAACTACGAGGAAGAGAAGAATTCGAGTGCCGAGGAAACGGGGCGGTATAATACCTATACTCCCACTGCTAGGTGCAGTCGGAGCACTGGCAGGTGGAGCATCGGGTATAGCGACGGCTGTAAACCGTGCAAAAGCTGAAAGAGAACGATTGCGGGAAATGCAACGTCACAATCGCGCGATGGAAGCGTCGCGCGAGAGAGGCCGAGGTCTTTATCTGAAACCGTACAAGCGTGTCGTCGGAGAGGGAAACCGTGGAGGTGAAAAAAAAAACAACAACAAAAAACGGTCGGATAAGAGGAAGAAAATGAATGAGGGGAAATTTCGTCGTCGCGATGCTCTCCCGGATTCAGGTGCTACTAGTAACATACAATTGGCACGCATCTGCCGACGCATACCATACTTCCGTGGAGTCTTTATGCGCACATCTCTGCCGCTCGACGGGCCGCGGTGCAACGAGTGCGCGATCGTGAATCTCGACGATCAATGCGGCCCTGGTACCCACTGGGTAGCCTACGTCAAGCGTAACGACATCGTCGTATATTTCGATTCCTTCGGAAATTTGAAACCGCCAAAAGAATGTGTGCGTTACTTTGGTCCTAAAGTTACAATCTACTACAATCATGATCGATATCAATCGTACGATAAAAGCAATTGCGGTCAGTTGTGCGTGAAATTCCTGCGAGAACAGATACATTGAAAAAAAAAAAAAAAATGTCTTTCACCGTGACATTATCGGATCGTAAATCAGTATTAAATTCAGATCTCGTTCCCCCGATCAATCTGCAAGACGATCGGTACGAGATCGGTCTCGTGGACATGCAAAAGTACAACTCGATAGCCAATGTGGACGAGACGAATAATAAGTTCTACTACGATAACGATAAGGTACTGACGATACCCAGAGGCTGTTACGAATTGAGTGCGATAAATGAGTATTTGCAGTCTCAAATTTCTGCGAGACACGAAATTCAAGACGACATTGACAGCGTTATATTTCTACGAGCGAATAACAATACACTGAAGAGTGAAATATTCTGCAAATATTCGATTGACTTTGGAAAACCGAATAACATTGGCTCACTACTGGGCTTCTCGTCGAATCGCGTGATTGAACCGAACGCCCAGGCTGAATCCGACGAAACCGTGAACATTGTGAAAACAAATATTCTACGCATCGAGTGCAACATTGCGGGTGGTGCGTACACTGACATTCATCGAATCTGCTCGTGAAGAATGGCCTACTAGATTTGTAACTAGCTGGACAGCTTCAGGTCTCTAGTTCTCACCAAAGCGTAAAACGTCACGGTGACGTCACGATGACGTATAGGAGTCGTGGTGGGGAGAATAAGGAGAATCTGGTAAATTGCATATACTCGAGTGTAGCGGTTGATCGTCTTACTTTTGTCAAAAGTATATCATCTCGGGATAAAATGGTATAGTAAGAATTTTCTTCTTTCTCTGTCTAATAGCATAAGAGTGAGAGAGAAAGACATATGATACCCCATGTGCCCATTGATTCTGCTCGAGCACGTTTTTGGTATACTGATAGGAATTTTGGTATACTGATAGAAGCGGTAATAGTATAGGGCGTGTTCGTAAATTACTGGTCAGCTGCTTGAAAAATAAATATAGTTGGTAGTAACAGAATGAGAATAGTTAGCTAGGTTGGTGACACTGTTAATTGCTGACAAGTTTGTTTCCTGAAGTTTCCTCAGCAGATCAGCTGTTTATGCTTTGACAGATTTAACAATCTATCATCGGCTGTCTTTTAATGCAAAAATATGATGTAATTGGATGTTTATTATTTTTCAGAGAAAGGCGGAAGAATAAATTTGGACAAAAGGATCTGTGGACTATTCTGAGCTGCTTTCAAATTTAAATCTTAATATGTATAACTGTGAAATTCAGTGTCAAACAGTATAAATTGAATTTATTTAATATTGTTTAATTTACAATTATAACAATAAAGATTTATTTGAAATAATGGAGTATATTCATTTATTCACTTCATCTTCTAGTAGTTCATCTAGTAGTGATATGGATGATGAAATCAATTTTCTTATCGATGACAAAGAAAGAGTAGAAATACCAAAAATTAACAACTATTACCAAGATGTTGTATTACAATATAATCATCATGAGTTTCAAAGGCATTTTAGGCTAGTATAATTAATATATTTTAAGGCGTATAAACTAGTTATGTTTACTTGTATTATTTATAAGACAATTATATTTATTGTAGGATGGATCGCTATGCATTTGAAATATTACTCCATTATGTAGGACCAAAATTAAATGATCAATTAGTATTACGTAGAGAAAGATTAAAGCCTGAGATACAATTGTTAGCTGGTATTTATATACTAGCAACACCTGACAGCTATCGCTCAATAAGTGAAAGATTTGGTATTGCTCGTTCAACAGCATGGAAATGTCTCAAAAGAGTGGTTGAAGCTATATATAGTATTCGCAACCAATTTATTAAATGGCCTACTGAACAAGAGGCTCAAAAAACATGGGAAAACATATATCGTAGACATAAATTCCCAAAAGTATTAGGTGCTATTGATGGGACTCATATATATATAGCTAAGCCTAAAGAAGATTCAGTTGATTACATTAATAGAAAACAAAGATATTCTATACAATTACAGGTAATATTGATTCTTCAGTTCTTCCTTAAATTCAATAAAGCTAAAAAGATAAATTTACATATATCTGTAGGTCATTTGTAAAGACGATTTGTCTTTTATCCATGCTTTTGCTGGAATGCCTGGAAGTGTGCATGATATGCGAGTATTCAAATACTCAGGTGTACAGCAACTTTGTACCAATCACTTTTTTCCACAAAACAGTCATCTGCTAGGAGATGCGGCCTACACAAACCAAAATAACGTTTTAGTACCTTTTATTAATAATGGCCATTTAACTACGGAACAAGTTGCTTATAACACTCATTTGTCATCTGCTAGATTAATGGTAGAAAGATCTATTGGGCTATTAAAACGACGATGGCGTTACTTAATAGAAAAACTTCCAATGACTCGAACAGACTTAATACCATATTATATAATAACTTGCTGTGTTTTACATAATTTTTGTTTATTAAATAATGACTCATTATATATGACAACACCTATTATACCAGGTCAATTACATGGAATGGAACCAATGGCAGTTCCATTCGAATCAAAAAGACAAGGAAATGAAAAAAGGAGAAGAATCACACAAAACATTTCTAATAATTCTTAATTTTATGAAATAAAATAACAGTCTTATTGCACAGTCTATTGTAATATAAAAGGTTTTTATATTATTGACAACTAAATAAAATTTAAGCATATATATAGTAAACAAGTTTTTAAATTTCTGTTACGTAAACATGTATTCTTCCTGCCATTAAAGTTTTAGAAGTTTCAATATATTTCTCTAAACTTTATTTAAAAACTATCAAACATTATTAATTAAATATTTTAATTATGAAACTAGTAAAATTATATAGGAATTATAAAGTAGAATGGTTTCAGGCGTTTCAGCTGACCATTCTCTATTACGAATAGAGTTTATTTCACCATCAACTTTTAAAGATCTGCGTAACTAGAAAATGACAATCATTTAGTTAGAATCGCATATTCTGTTAAAAGTATGAAGTGAATAAAAATAATTTTCTTTTGATTCCGCATATTACTTACATTATTAACCAAGATTTCAAATTAATTCCTTGTTGTTAAATTTTCTCCTTTTTTTTAAGTATTTCTTTAAATTCGGACAATAATTTTAATTTCTTTGCTTTATATATTTCATTTTGCTCTCTCCTTAATCTTTTTTCTTCTATTAGTAATTTCAAATATTCAGTTTTTTCGTCATCATTCGATTTTCTTTTCCTTTCTGCAAAATTGACATGCAATTATCAATGATAATAACTATATAGTAATAATTGGGCAAAGTAATCATAATATATGATATTCAAGGACATACTATTTGGAGTAAAAGAATTGTCTCTATCTCTTAAAGGTTTCAATGTATCAATAATATTGGAGCCGGCTACAGACAATGGTGTAACCCACTTTTTTGTTTTAAAAATATCATCCAAAATCTATAAAAAATATATAAAATGTACTTTTATTATTTCAGTTTTAGCGTAAGTGTATACAAATATTTATCATTTTAGCATGTAAATTATTTTTTTATTAATTGTAACAATTTTATTATACGTGTTTCTAGTAAAAATATAATTGAAACTTAAATAGTTTACTAAATCAAATACCTCTAAATACTGCCAGTCTTTTCTATTATTTCCACTCTGGGCATTGTGATCTATAACCTGGCGATATCTTCTTTTGAGCGAATCAAATTTTATACTGCAACTACGAGCAGAAAAATTATAATTTCTTTCTTTCATTAACTTTGAAATTGTATCCCATAATAATTTGTGAGGATGTTTGTCCAGTAACCCACAATGTTCTTTATACAAAAATATTAATAAAAGTGTTGATGCATGAGTCCATTGTACCTTGAACTTTGATGAACCTTAAAAGAGTCAAGTATTTATTAATTTAGATACATATATAATTATTAATATTTTATTCTGTACCTGCATTTTGTGCATTTCTAGGGTCATCAGGGTCTGTGTCATAAAAATCATCACTCTCCAATTTATCAGATTCTAATATCCCGCTTATTTTCATTTGGGTGCTATTAGGATCAGTTTCCACTACAGTTGCTTTAAAATCATCATGGAGCACATTATAATATTTAATATTATTTGCTTTGGCTAAGCTAGAATTGACACAAATTTTGTTACTATCTGAAGTCTGTAATTTTACGTTTTGTAGTAACATAGCGGCAAAAGCAGGGTCTACAAAAATATAAATTAAATAAATAGTAGTGCTATTATATATTTATAATAATTTACATAAACTATGTAGAAAACAATTCATAAGCCAAACTACCTTTATGAGCTAGTTTGAAATCATTCGAATTAACTTTAAGTTTGTACTCTATTAAAGTTTCGGCATCTTTTAATATTAATTCATGGACTAAATTTTTCGATTGTATGTGTGTTTGTACATCCATCTTTACTCTAAAATCAAATTAATAGTTAGTGATAAGTATATATATATTATCATTGTAGTAAAAAATAATTAAGTATTAAATTTTACATTTAGTGAACAGTCGGAATCGAAGAAAATATCGAAAACACAAAAGCGAGCATTGGATGTAAAAGCCGAAAATTACAAAAAAGTCTGAACACTGAAACTATGACGGATGACCCTTATAATGCCCTATGTATTGTATGTATGTACGTACCCCACAATAAATAGCGTCAACTTTTGCGACTGTCGGCCTTTGCTGGCTGAAGCATAGGAAACGGATTGTCAGCAATTCTCAGCGTTACCAACTTTTAAGTGATAAATTTTATTTACTGCCAACCATATTTTGTTCGTCAGTTACTGACCAGTAATTTTCGAACGCCCCCATAGTAATCAAACGACAGATCAATAAAAAGAACAGGGCATATTCCAATGAGTGAAGTGTCAAAATGTGCAACTTAACCTCTGTAATTTGTATTAATTTATTAAAATAACTTGTAAGTGATGAACTTTTAATAAAATCATATTAAGTGTTATAAATTTGTATAAAAAATATGTATTTTAGTTTTAACCTATTATTGTGTAACATATGGTGTATAAAAATAACTGAAAATATATATTTTAAATTAAATTTATGTTGTTGATATTTTGTCAAGAATAACACATCATTAACTTTTATATTAATAATAAGGAGCTATATTCTTGAGTCGTAAAGTCCATTGGAGCTTGCAAGTCAACTATGGATCCCAAGCTTACAGCAATAAGATTCTACGAATAAAGAAGATGCAATTCATTATTAAAATAGATAATCGTTAACTCAGATTTTTTGCAGAAACCTAATATCAATAGTAACAAGCTTTCGTATCTCTTTCCAATTGATGATGCTGGAAGAGAACCTCTGAGAGCTCCTGACAGCTCAACTGCCACAGGTCCAAGAAACAGCTATTTACGTAAATCTGTCCAGTGTCATGCAATACATTATCCAGAAGCCATTCTGCTATTATCCAGCTAATGTTTCTACGCAATATAATTAATTTCTTATTAATTTTCAAATATACTAAATATGTAAAGAAGAAAAAGCCAATATATTAAAATCCATTTACTTACACTACATCTCATTACGTAACCATGAGTGAATATTGTTGAATGGTGACAGAACAGTTTATAGTTGCAGAATCAGAATACATTCCTGTTGTGGGTAATGTTGCTGGGTCCTTTTGTTCTTTCGCAGTATCCAAAAGCAGCAAATTAGCAATGATTTTACAATTATAGCCTATATTCGAAGAAAACTTTAATACTTAAGCTTAAATTGAAGAATATTCAAATGATTAATAGTAACTCCTTACGGATTAAGATGTCTTGCATTATTTTCAATTTCTGCTACCAGTGCATATAGGCAAATTCAGTGGTAAATTGTTATTCTCATCACTTAGAGCTTGTTAATCCTGTAAGTTACGTAGCACTTTAAAGTAGGCAAACAAATCCTTACGCTGCATTATATTAGTCTTCTCTTCCTTCGCAAACTTTTGAAAATTCATATATTACTGTTATCCACGAGTATATTTACCCAGTGGCTGAAAAATATTAGAAAGAGTATGAAAATTCATTCTTAAAAGTAAGCATAAATTATTTCCATATTCATAAAGTTATACATACCTTTTCTATTATTTAGCTGGATGTTAGCTGCCACGAAGACATCCATATGCAATGTGCCTGCCCTCCTTCCTTTTTAATCCAGTGTATTATCCTAATAGTTTGCTGCAGGACAGTCTTAAGTCAGAAATAGATTGAAGTGTGATAATTCGGTTCAACTTTCTCTTTACCCTGGTCTACCATGAGGAGATACTCTTTTATATCTTGATTTTTCATAACGTAAATGATAAATAATTATTCCTGAAATAAAAACGTGCACACACACATATATATATATATATATTATTGTCTTTTGAGATTATATACTGTATTTTTTATCTTATATAATTTATTTTTTTTTCTTTTTTTCAGTGCTCCGAAAATTTATTTACGTTAAATAATATTGGTGGCCCTGAAAAGGGCCGATTTTTGAATCCGACACGTGGCAGAGCACATTCCTTTTTTATACCATGCAATCCGATCCTTCTAAAAAAATACCCATTCGAAACCAACAACAATAAAGCTCATTCAATAATCCGTCCAGTAGCCATTCCGCTCGATCACTTGATTAAGTCGATTAGGTATCGAGTTAGTCAAGTTAGCTAAGAACTCTGGGTCAGACCTAAGGCCTTCCCAGATATTCTTCGCTTGATCGAGAATCGCTGCCTTCGTCCTCGCGCCTGGCTCTATCCATCGTCTGGACATCAATTCCCAGACGTTCTCAATTAAATTGAAATCCGGTGATCGAGCGGGCCAATCCACCACTTCCAACTCCGGGTGTCGCGCAAACCACGCTCGCGTTTCGCGTGAGGTATGGATCGCTGAATTGTCCTGCACAAATCGGATCACCGGTACTTCATCCGCGGGATATACATTACGCATGCTTGGGAGAAAAATTTCTTCCAAGATGCGAATGTATTCCCGGGAATTCATACGTGGAGAAATCTCCACAAGATCACCGATATGTTCACCGGAAATCCAGCCCCATACGCCACACGATACGCGTCCAGACCGATGAGTCTGGAAGACGTGGTTTGGCTGCAACCGGGTATCGTTCGGGCGCCACACGTGCAAGGCCTGAGCCTGAGAGGGCAACGATAGGAAAACCTTTTCATCGGTCCATATCGTAGCCATCCAATCTGCACGGCTCCGCGAAAGATTCGCGAGGGCATAGCCAACTCTCTGCTCACGGTGAGCAGGAGTTAGTGGGATTTTACGCGCTGGACGACGGCAGTGAATACCTGCAGAGTGTAAACGCCGCAGGCCGGTGGTCACTGAAGCTGGATAATCTATCTCCTCCACTATGTCGCTGACACTAGCGAAGGGATCTTCTTCGATCCTGCTCAGCAGCTGCTGGTCATCGATCTCCGAAGTCCTTTTCTGCCCTCTGTTCTCCGCTCTCCGGTCACGCAGTGCGTGGTCTCCGCCTTCGCGGTACCGACGTATCCAGCGCCTGACGGTGGTCTCGTGTGCTCCGCAGAGTACAGCGATCTCACTCGCGCTTTTCCCGCACTCAAAATAGCCAATGGCTCTTCCTCTGGTAGCCTCACTATGCTGTGACATCGTCGACGTATCCAATAGATATGAATGTTATAACAAATTAACGTTATTATAGATAAAAGTGAATAATGCCTCGATTATTGAATTAGAAGTATCGATAATAACGTTAATTTGTTATAACATTCATATCTATTGGATACGTCGACGATGTCACAGCATAGTGAGGCTACCAGAGGAAGAGCCATTGGCTATTTTGAGTGCGGGAAAAGCGCGAGTGAGATCGCTGTACTCTGCGGAGCACACGAGACCACCGTCAGGCGCTGGATACGTCGGTACCGCGAAGGCGGAGACCACGCACTGCGTGACCGGAGAGCGGAGAACAGAGGGCAGAAAAGGACTTCGGAGATCGATGACCAGCAGCTGCTGAGCAGGATCGAAGAAGATCCCTTCGCTAGTGTCAGCGACATAGTGGAGGAGATAGATTATCCAGCTTCAGTGACCACCGGCCTGCGGCGTTTACACTCTGCAGGTATTCACTGCCGTCGTCCAGCGCGTAAAATCCCACTAACTCCTGCTCACCGTGAGCAGAGAGTTGGCTATGCCCTCGCGAATCTTTCGCGGAGCCGTGCAGATTGGATGGCTACGATATGGACCGATGAAAAGGTTTTCCTATCGTTGCCCTCTCAGGCTCAGGCCTTGCACGTGTGGCGCCCGAACGATACCCGGTTGCAGCCAAACCACGTCTTCCAGACTCATCGGTCTGGACGCGTATCGTGTGGCGTATGGGGCTGGATTTCCGGTGAACATATCGGTGATCTTGTGGAGATTTCTCCACGTATGAATTCCCGGGAATACATTCGCATCTTGGAAGAAATTTTTCTCCCAAGCATGCGTAATGTATATCCCGCGGATGAAGTACCGGTGATCCGATTTGTGCAGGACAATTCAGCGATCCATACCTCACGCGAAACGCGAGCGTGGTTTGCGCGACACCCGGAGTTGGAAGTGGTGGATTGGCCCGCTCGATCACCGGATTTCAATTTAATTGAGAACGTCTGGGAATTGATGTCCAGACGATGGATAGAGCCAGGCGCGAGGACGAGGGCAGCGATTCTCGATCAAACGAAGAATATCTGGGAAGGCCTTAGGTCTGACCCAGAGTTCTTAGCTAACTTGACTAACTCGATACCTAATCGACTTAATCAAGTGATCGAGCGGAATGGCTACTGGACGGATTATTGAATGAGCTTTATTGTTGTTGGTTTCGAATGGGTATTTTTTTAGATGGATCGGATTGCATGGTATAAAAAAGGAATGTGCTCTGCCACGTGTCGGATTCAAAAATCGGCCCTTTTCAGGGCCACCAATATTATTTAACGTAAATAAATTTTCGGAGCACTGAAAAAAAGAAAAAAAAATAAATTATATAAGATAAAAAATACAGTATATAATCTCAAAAGACAATAATATATATATATATATATATATGTGTGTGTGCACGTTTTTATTTCAGGAATAATTATTTATCATTTACGTTATGAAAAATCAAGATATAAAAGAGTATCTCCTCATGGTAGACCAGGGTAAAGAGAAAGTAGAACCGAATTATCACACTTCAATCTATTTCTGACTTAAGAGTGTCCTGCAGCAAACTATTAGGATAATACACTGGATTAAAAAGGAAGGAGGGCAGGCACATTGCATATGGATGTCTTCGTGGCAGCTAACATCCAGCTAAATAATAGAATAGGTATGTATAACTTTATGAATATGGAAATAATTTATGCTTACTTTTAAGAATGAATTTTCATACTCTTTCTAATATTTTTCAGCCACTGGGTAAATATACTCGTGGATAACAGTAATATATGAATTTTCAAAAGTTAGCGAAGGAAGAGAAGACTAATATAATGCAGCGTAAGGATTTGTTTGCCCACTTTAAAGTGCTACGTAACTTACAGGATTAACAAGCTCTAAGTGATGAGAATAACAATTTACCACTGAATTTGCCTATATGCACTGGTAGCAGAAATTGAAAATAATGCAAGACATCTTAATCCGTAAGGAGTTACTATTAATCATTTGAATATTCTTCAATTTAAGCTTAAGTATTAAAGTTTTCTTCGAATATAGGCTATAATTGTAAAATCATTACAAATTTGCTGCTTTTGGATACTGCGAAAGAACAAAAGGACCCAGCAACATTACCCACAACAGGAATGTATTCTGATTCTGCAACTATAAACTGTTCTGTCACCATTCAACAATATTCACTCATGGTTACGTAATGAGATGTAGTGTAAGTAAATGGATTTTAATATATTGGCTTTTTCTTCTTTACATATTTAGTATATTTGAAAATTAATAAGAAATTAATTATATTGCGTAGAAACATTAGCTGGATAATAGCAGAATGGCTTCTGGATAATGTATTGCATGACACTGGACAGATTTACGTAAATAGCTGTTTCTTGGACCTGTGGCAGTTGAGTTGTCAGGAGCTCTCAGAGGTTCTCTTCCAGCATCATCAATTGGAAAGAGATACGAAAGCTTGTCACTATTGATATTAGGTTTCTGCAAAAAAATCTGAGTTAACGATTATCTATTTTAATAATGAATTGCATCTTCTTTATTCGTAGAATCTTATTGCTGTAAGCTTGGGATCCATAGTTGACTTGCAAGCTCCAATGGACTTTACGACTCAAGAATATAGCTCCTTATTATTAATATAAAAGTTAATGATGTGTTATTCTTGACAAAATATCAACAACATAAATTTAATTTAAAATATATATTTTCAGTTATTTTTATACACCATATGTTACACAATAATAGGTTAAAACTAAAATACATATTTTTTATACAAATTTATAACACTTAATATGATTTTATTAAAAGTTCATCACTTACAAGTTATTTTAATAAATTAATACAAATTACAGAGGTTAAGTTGCACATTTTGACACTTCACTCATTGGAATATGCCCTGTTCTTTTTATTGATCTGTCGTTTGATTACTATATTATTACCGCTTCTATCAGTATACCAAAATTCCTATCAGTATACCAAAAACGTGCTCGAGCAGAATCAATGGGCACATGGGGTATCATATGTCTTTCTCTCTCACTCTTATGCTATTAGACAGAGAAAGAAGAAAATTCTTACTATACCATTTTATCCCGAGATGATATACTTTTGACAAAAGTAAGACGATCAACCGCTACACTCGAGTATATGCAATTTACCAGATTCTCCTTATTCTCCCCACCACGACTCCTATACGTCATCGTGACGTCACCGTGACGTTTTACGCTTTGGTGAGAACTAGAGACCTGAAGCTGTCCAGCTAGTTACAAATCTAGTAGGCCATTCTTCACGAGCAGATGCGATGACTGTCAGTGTACACCAACGGTAGACCCCGACACATTATTCACGAGTTCTTTCCCAGCGTACCACCGGGCTATAAAATCTCGGAGGCACCGAAAACCGTCATTTATCTACCGGTCATCGTCAGAGTAATCGACCCTCTCACGTTACGTATCCTCGATCAGGACGATCGTCTCGTAGACTTTGGACGTGAAGAAATTACCATAAGATTGCACATTAAGAAAAATGTTAATTTACAAAAGTAACGAGGATTATAAAGCGGTGAAACTGGATGAAACGTTCGCTAGTCGTTCGTCCTACGTGGAGTCGAATACACCGGTTCATCGGAGTGAAAATCGCGACAAGAGGAGCTTCTTGCTAACGAGAAGAAATATAAAATTTTTACAATCATTGTGATTCACCGTGAAGAGATTGGGCGAAGGTACATAGTGGAACAATGGCAGATCCCTTGAATGTCACCGCACCGCTGACCTACGACAATCGCTTCACCAAAATGGAGATGCATGCCTACAATCCGTATGCGAACGCCTCCTTGGCGAACAGCGACGAGATTCGCATTCCCATACAGCAGAAAGATTTGATACTCCTGCCGTGCGAGAGTTATCTCTACGTCGAGGGTCAGCTGGTGGAGGGCACGCGTGACGCGAGCGTCAGCAACGAGGATATAGTTACGCTCGACTGCAATTCCGCGGCCTTTCTCTTCGACGAGATTCGTTACGAATTGAACGGTATCGAGATCGACCGATGCAGAAACGCCGGTATTACCAGCACTCTGAAGAATCTCGTTTCCCTGAGCACCGAGGAGAGCGCCAGTCTACGTCATTCCGGATGGTTCGTCGCAACGGGCAAAGACCGGCTGAAAAAGGAGGCGGCTGTTAAGAATTTCAGCTTTTGCATGCCCCTGAAAATGCTGCTGGGATTCTGCGAGGATTATCGGCGAGTCGTCGTTAACGCGCGTCACGAGCTCGTTCTCATTCGCGCGCGCGACGATACAAACGCCATTTACTCATCGGTGAAAATCACCGATTCGTCGATCAAGCTGCTACGAGTGCAATGGAGAATACCCCATGTGACCCTGAACGAAATTACGAAACTCCAATTTCTCAGTATCGTCGAGCAGGACAAGAGTCTGTCACTCGCTTTTCGCGCCTGGGAACTTTACGAGTATCCGCTTCTGCCCAAGTCACAGCGACACACGTGGTCCGTGAAAGCGTCCACGCAATTGGAGAAGCCGCGATACGTCATTCTGGCGTTCAGAACGAACAAGAAGAGTAATCAGCACGAGGATGTGCTCAAATTCAGTCATTGCAAAGTACTCGATGTCAAACTCTATCTGAATTCCGAATCTTATCCGTACGATCGTCTCGACACTGATTTCACAAAATCCCGCTACTCCGTCCTCTACGACATGTATGTAAAGTTTTTCACCTCCTATTACGCTGGTGAGAAACTCGGGAGACCCATGCTCGACTATACGGACTTTTTGACGTACGGACCGCTCTTCGTCATCGACTGCTCGCATCAGAACGAGTCCATAAAAACCGGCACGGTCGACGTCAAACTCGAGATCGAGTGTATGGAAATCATTCCAGATAATACTACTGCCTATTGTTTAATCATACACGATAAAATTGTAAAATATAATCCTCTTAAGAACATTGTTATAAATTTAATTTAAAAAAATTATTGTTAGATATATAAGTTATAAATAATTTTTAAAAATAAAAAACTTTTTTTAAAATTCTTAATTTCTTAATGTTTTATTCCTAAATTCTACATTACGATATTGGAGATTCGACGAGGGAATAAATAAATATTACATATTAATAAATATAAGCAGCAATTAAGTTTTATTTTTAATTCTTAAGTACATTATAATTCTATTAAACAAACAAAGAAACAATTTTTAAATTTTATTCTTAAATTCTACATTGTGGTATTTACCACCTTTATAGATCATTATTAAATTATTTGCTAGCGCAGCGTTTTGCCGCTTCTTCAATTCCTCCGGGTCATCTGCCAGTTTTGCCATTCTTGCATACAAGAATCGCCATTCGTCAGTTGTTAATTTTACAATTATTTTAATACCATATTTGGTTTTAATTTTTTCAAATTCTAAAATTTCATAATTTTCATCCTCCTTTAAAGTATCAAACTTAACAAATTTTTTAGGTGTTACGTTTCCCAGAATATTAACTTTTGTAAAATTTATTTTTAATTTATTGATCTCTCTATAAAAAAATGATTAGTCTTATTAGAGTTAAAAAAATCATTTTATACAATGCATGCACTAATCAAATGAAAAAATGATTCCTTACCTTTATTATGTAAAAAAACGAAAGAAGTTTCTTCTTACACACTTATTCTTTTTTCTCAATACACCTGACACTACTGTAACTGCTATGCAGAATACGCCTGACACTACTGTAAATGCTATGCAGAATACGTCTGACACAAACTGTAACTGCTATGCAGAATACGTTTAACGGACTCATGCTCTTTCCTCTGCTGTTCACTTGATTTCTTTACAAACGATATTATCGTGTGTTAAGCGTATTTAATTTCAATGTTTGGAAGGGACAATTTTCTTTTCTTTCTTGCGATGCATTTCCATTGTGATTGGCCTATAGGTTTATTACAGTATAACACAATAGGAAAAAATATCTATAGATATCACTATACGGGGATTATACAGAGGGAATAGTGTATCCTTCTTGAATAAGAAAGAATGGACTCCTAAGTGTTATCAAATGTAACTTTATTTTTAAAAAAAATGAACGATAAAGACTTTCTCTCGTCGGGATTTCTTCAGAGGCTGCATTCAGTCCTCGAACCTTCATCAGTGCAGTACAGATTGTAAAATAGAAAATTAAAAAAAAATGGAGAGTGAACGGTGTTTTGTGACAATAAATCTAGTAGAGGAGGAGGAGGATGAAAATCCAGCAGAATCGATGCAGGATTACATTAAAAGAATTAACGATTCTCACAATCGTTATTTTCAAGAATATGAAGCGATGTTTCATCATAATATGCACTTGAACTGTAAGTACTTCTTTTTATTTCTTTCAAAGAAAAAAAACCCACCCATCCATAGAAATTGTTTACGTCGTAATACATGAGATAATTATAATGTCAATAAATAGAATCATAAAAGAATTTTACGACACATATTTTTGAAAACTGTTAACAATCCCACTATTTGACCAATTGTTTTTTATTCAAAACGAAGAATAACGAAAAAAAATAATTTTTTTCTTTTATTTTTTACCAGCCATTGATTTAAAGAAGAGGGAGGAAGAAGAAGAAGAGAAAGAAGAAGAAGAGGTTGTGATTTTTGTAAGTATACTTGCTTTGTAAAATAGTTATTAGAATATCAAAAAAAAAATAACAAAATGTTTTCAAATATGTCCCAGGTAAAAAATATGGCCACACAAACGGAGCCTATTGCCGCAAGAACAGAGGCTACGCAAATGGAGCCTGAGATAGATCTCACACCACATTATTGGTGTACAAATTGTAAAAATTATGGTCACCTACACATCAATTGTTCACTTCCAGAATGGTGTACCATTTGCAAAACATATATATATATATATATATAAAGCGTATAGTTTGAGGACATTTCGAAGCTATGACTTTTTGAAGCATACAAAGATTTGTATTTTGATCGTCACGTATATATTATCAATAATTTCTTAATGTACACCTATTAAAGGAAGGAAATTTTAAAATATATACAGAATGTATTATTTGAGGACATTTATTAAAAACTGTATAGTTTGGGGACATAGGGCAACTCAATTTTAATGGCCTGTATATAATATAATTTCATTATACATATAAAAACCAATCGTATACATAGTTTAAAATGGTGATAACGAAATTATGTATACGTAAAAATCTTTACTTTGTACAAAATCTACAAGGTTTACACATATTTTTAATTTATAGATTTTTTGAGGACACCGTGTAAAAACTGTTTCCAAATGTCCTCAATGTATATGAATAAATGTAGATTTTCAGTAAAAGTAGTAGCTTGTAGCAGAGATTAAGAAAGAGATTTCTTACGGTCAACATTTCAGCGGTCCAAACTTTCGCACGTAATCTATGGTGGCTCCATTTAACGAAGGAGCTTGACGCTAACTATAAAAAACTCCACTTATCTGTTTAAGCTGGTTATAATAAATCAAGTGTGCGAGAAGAAACAGTATAGTCAGTGATTACAGTCTACCCCCCCCCCCCCCCCCGCGACAACTAATCATAAGTAATTCGACACAGCTTATATAACTGTAAAAGCTTGTACATCAAATTGGGAAGACTGTTTACCCCTGACTGGTTTCACTGAATACAATTTTCTCAGACATCTTTCTCTCTCTTTCTCTCTCCATACTTCAATATATTACCATCATCTAGCAAACATTCGAAGCGACATCCTTCTTCAAAGTTTGTCATAATATTAATCCGAGTTTTGATTTCTGTGTGTTAAATACATTTCCTCTTCATCCTCTACTTTCAAGCATATGCCAATATTTCTCTGGCTATTTTTAAATACACTCATGTATGGTTCTCCTACTCATTAATTAATCCTATAAATTTTAAGATGATTGGTAAATTATTGCTGTATTAAATTTTAAGAGCAAGCACTTGAAATATTATACACAAAATATAATGTTAGGCATCTCTTCCACAACATATCTTTTTACATTTAAAAGGATATTGTTATCCTATACGTTTATGTATAATGCTGAGATGATCTTGCTTCAGGTTCCACCAATTACAACATTTCTGATGCCATAATAGAGTAGAGCATTGAAAACAAGATGATACATGCGCTATAGTATTATAAGGGGTAGCTACCAATCAATTTGCTAATATATTTACAATTTTATCAGGTTTGGTCGAAAGGGAAAAGAACGCAACAGTAGACTTTGCAAATGAATTTTTAAGCAAAACCATACCAGATATTGATATTATGCATTCGACCTTTATTACAAAGCTCGATGAGTTCTACAAAACACTCCTTTGTACCAAATCAGAATCTCCAACCCTTTTGACGATAATAAGCTGGAAACATGAAAATCTAGAATTCGCCAATTTTAACATTTTAGATACCATATTCGTTTAGAGCATTCAAAAACAAGAAGATGCATAGGTTGTAGCACTATCGTGGGTAGCTTCCATAAATATTTGCAAATTTTTTCAAATTTTATCATTTTTCGTCCATGGTCAAAATTACCTCTGAATAAACGCTGCATATGCATATATCAGCTAAACCGTACCAGATATCGATATTATCCATAGGACCTTTTTTAATCAGTTCGACGAGATCTACAAAACACTCCTTTGTACCAAATCGGTATCTCCAACCCTTTTGACAGTTATAAGCTGGAAACATGAAAATCCAGGATTCGCCAATTTTAACCATTTTGATACCATATTCGTTTAGAGCATTCAAAAACAAGAAGATGCATAGGTTGTAGCACTATAGTGGGTAGCTTCCATAAATATTTGCAAATTTTTTCAAATTTTATCATTTTTCGTCCATGGTCAAAATTACCTCTGAATAAACGCTGCATATGCATATATCAGCTAAACCGTACCAGATATCGATATTATCCATAGGACCTTTTTTAATCAGTTCGACGAGATCTACAAAACACTCCTTTCTACCAAATCACAATCTCTAACCCTTTCGACAGTTATAAGCTGGAAACATGAAAATCTAGAATTCGCCAATTTTAACATTTTAGATACCATATTCGTTTAGAGCATTCAAAAACAAGAAGATGCATAGGTTGTAGCACTATCGTGGGTAGCTTCCATAAATATTTGCAAATTTTTTCAAATTTTATCATTTTTCGTCCATGGTCAAAATTACCTCTGAATAAACGCTGCATATGCATATATCAGCTAAACCGTACCAGATATCGATATTATCCATAGGACCTTTTTTAATCAGTTCGACGAGATCTACAAAACACTCCTTTCTACCAAATCGGAATCTCCAACCCTTTTGACAGTTATAAGCTGGAAACATGAAAATCCAGGATTCGCCAATTTTAACCATTTTGATACCATATTCGTTTAGAGCATTCAAAAACAAGAAGATGCATAGGTTGTAGCACTATAGTGGGTAGCTTCCATAAATATTTGCAAATTTTTTCAAATTTTATCATTTTTCGTCCATGGTCAAAATTACCTCTGAATAAACGCTGCATATGCATATATCAGCTAAACCGTACCAGATATCGATATTATCCATAGGACCTTTTTTAATCAGTTCGACGAGATCTACAAAACACTCCTTTCTACCAAATCACAATCTCTAACCCTTTCGACAGTTAAGCTGGAAACATGAAAATCTAGAATTCGCCAATTTTAACATTTTAGATACCATATTCGTTTAGAGCATTCAAAAACAAGAAGATGCATAGGTTGTAGCACTATCGTGGGTAGCTTCCATAAATATTTGCAAATTTTTTCAAATTTTATCATTTTTCGTCCATGGTCAAAATTACCTCTGAATAAACGCTGCATATGCATATATCAGCTAAACCGTACCAGATATCGATATTATCCATAGGACCTTTTTTAATCAGTTCGACGAGATCTACAAAACACTCCTTTGTACCAAATCAGAATCTCCAACCCTTTTGACAGTTATAAGCTGGAAACATGAAAATCTAGAATTCGCCAATTTTAATATTTTAGATACCATATTCGTTTAGAGCATTCAAAAACAAGAAGATGCATAGGTTGTAGCACTATCGTGGGTAGCTTCCATAAATATTTGCAAATTTTTTCAAATTTTATCATTTTTCGTCCATGGTCAAAATTACCTCTGAATAAACGCTGCATATGCATATATCAGCTAAACCGTACCAGATATCGATATTATCCATAGGACCTTTTTTAATCAGTTCGACGAGATCTACAAAACACTCCTTTCTACCAAATCACAATCTCTAACCCTTTCGACAGTTATAAGCTGGAAACATGAAAATCTAGAATTCGCAAATTTTAACATTTTAGATACCATATTCGTTTAGAGCATTCAAAAACAAGAAGATGCATAGGTTGTAGCACTATCGTGGGTAGCTTCCATAAATATTTGCAAATTTTTTCAAATTTTATCATTTTTCGTCCATGGTCAAAATTACCTCTGAATAAACGCTGCATATGCATATATCAGCTAAACCGTACCAGATATCGATATTATCCATAGGACCTTTTTTAATCAGTTCGACGAGATCTACAAAACACTCCTTTCTACCAAATCGGAATCTCCAACCCTTTTGACAGTTATAAGCTGGAAACATGAAAATCCAGGATTCGCCAATTTTAACCATTTTGATACCATATTCGTTTAGAGCATTCAAAAACAAGAAGATGCATAGGTTTTAGCACTATAGTGGGTAGCTTCCATCAAAATTTTCATATTTTTGAAATTTTATCATTTTTTGTCCCCGGTTGAATTTACCTCTCATTAGAGGCTGCAGATGGATATATCAGCCAAACCGTAACAGATATCGGTATTATCAATACGATCTTTTTTAATCAGCTAGACGAGTTCCAAAAAAATTCTCCATTTTACCAGATCAGTATCTCCAACCCTTTTGACAGTTATAAGCTGGAAACATGAAAATCTAGAATTCGCCAATTTTAATATTTTAGATACCATATTCGTTTAGAGCATTCAAAAACAAGAAGATGCATAGGTTGTAGCACTATCGTGGGTAGCTTCCATAAATATTTGCAAATTTTTTCAAATTTTATCATTTTTCGTCCATGGTCAAAATTACCTCTGAATAAACGCTGCATATGCATATATCAGCTAAACCGTACCAGATATCGATATTATCCATAGGACCTTTTTTAATCAGTTCGACGAGATCTACAAAACACTCCTTTCTACCAAATCACAATCTCTAACCCTTTCGACAGTTATAAGCTGGAAACATGAAAATCTAGAATTCGCAAATTTTAACATTTTAGATACCATATTCGTTTAGAGCATTCAAAAACAAGAAGATGCATAGGTTGTAGCACTATCGTGGGTAGCTTCCATAAATATTTGCAAATTTTTTCAAATTTTATCATTTTTCGTCCATGGTCAAAATTACCTCTGAATAAACGCTGCATATGCATATATCAGCTAAACCGTACCAGATATCGATATTATCCATAGGACCTTTTTTAATCAGTTCGACGAGATCTACAAAACACTCCTTTCTACCAAATCGGAATCTCCAACCCTTTTGACAGTTATAAGCTGGAAACATGAAAATCCAGGATTCGCCAATTTTAACCATTTTGATACCATATTCGTTTAGAGCATTCAAAAACAAGAAGATGCATAGGTTTTAGCACTATAGTGGGTAGCTTCCATCAAAATTTTCATATTTTTGAAATTTTATCATTTTTTGTCCCCGGTTGAATTTACCTCTCATTAGAGGCTGCAGATGGATATATCAGCCAAACCGTAACAGATATCGGTATTATCAATACGATCTTTTTTAATCAGCTAGACGAGTTCCAAAAAAATTCTCCATTTTACCAGATCAGTATCTCCAATCCTTTTGACGATAGTAATCTGAAATCATGAAAATCCAGGATTCGCCAATTTTAACAATTTTGATAACATATTCGTTTAGAGCATTGGAAAACAAGTAGATGCATGTATTATAGCGCTATGCTGGTTTATTTCCATCAAAATGGCAATTTTCAAAATTTTCCATTACTATTCCATGCTGAAAAGTGTTATAATAGCAGACGCTTCACATGAATTCATTAGCCAGTCAGCATAAGATGTTGTTATTATCCAGATAATTCTTTTTACTTAGCTTGTAGTGCTTTATTGAATACTCAGATCAATTTACTATCTCAACCCCCGTCGACGTAAAGTAGTTGTAAACGTGAAAATCAAATTCAGGTACCGTCAATTACAATAATTCTGATGTCATAATTGTTAAGAGCTTAAATATATTGAAACAATTTATTAGTAATATTTATAGCTCTTTTTCATTCACTTATTCCAGAACAAATCTAATTCTTTGCTAACTCTGGTATTAGGATATCATAAATTTATTATCTGCAGGATAGCGATGTATTCTATCTTCACGCAGCTTTCTTGGCATTATTCTAGGCTTCACATTTACGTATAAGGTTTCAACATGTTAACTGAAGTTTGGAATACTTCTTCGCTCATTGTATTAACTATATATTTGCCTATTTTTTCTGCTATTGTTTTTTTAAGCCTTTTATTTTTTTCCTGTAACCTGCAGCTTATCCTACACATTGTGTACATACTTTGTCTTTATGCCTTTTGATCTCTATCCTAAAAATAGTTTTATTTACATCTAATAGTCTATGCAACAACTTCTTCGGAGCTTTTTCCTGCCTTCCATAAACCAATCACTTCTTTTCCTTTAATTATTGCTTAATTATTATCAATGATATTGTGCAATATGAGTTTTCAGGTAAATATATCTATGGAAATTTAAATTTTTTAAGTAAATGAACAAACGTCAAAGGCAAATAATTTGTAATATATTTATTGATGTTTATTATATTTATAGTTTACTTTGACATTTCTTTTATTGTTTAATCAATTGAAGGTTTCACTAGTGTTTCCTTGTAAAGTGATATTGCAAAATGTCGGATATTAATTAGACATCAATTAAAAGAAAAGAAATTATTTTGTGGAATACAGTAGAAGAATCAGAAGTAATTTCTGATCAACTGCAGTAAATAAAACTATTGTTAACCGAGGGGTCAAAAAGTATAATGTCCAAGGATATGCACAATACTCAGGGTTAACTGATCACAGCATAACTAATAAAAAGCTGAGAAAAACAATAGTAGAGAACAATAGCTACATATAGTTAATACAATAAGTGAATATTTATTCCAAACTTCGTTTAACATATTGAATAAAGTATACTTAAATGTGTCATGTAGAGCAATCCGGGGGAAGCTGCATGAAGTTGGAATACGCTGCCATCCTATGGCTAACAAAATTAAGTTATCCGAACACCCACAGACAGCAAAGAAGTTGGACTTGCTCTGGAATAAATGAGCAAAGAAAAAGAATAAATAAAACAGTATGATTAAATAGTATAATCTTGCAACATAAGAATCTTTTTGTGACATTGAGCAAATTATAATGTGACTTTTTTAAAATGTAGTATTTGATCTCTTAAGACTCACGTTTGATTGTGTAATACATTTTCCTCTTTCCTTTTCCTAATTTTACGTATCAGATGAATTGTAGAAGGGAATAAGGGTGAAAGGATTTTTTATATCCTTTCATCAGTGCGACCTCGTTATATATGCTACTATAATGTAATTAATATGTATAAGATTAATTAAGGTATTATTTAGAAGACTTAAGAAAATTAATCAGGTATTGGAAATTACATTATATATACATTTCATTGCCCAAATGAAAAAGTTATTTCATTTTGTATATTAAATAAAACACTCATTTAACATTGTTCCTAAAGAAGATTATTAAAAATGAACTAATCTGTGAAATTTAAGTTAAAATAGATTTTTTTTATTTTAAGAATACATGAATTATTTTATTGAGAGAGTGGAATGAATTTATATGATATTTATTGTAATAAAATACATAAATGAATAGAGTTTTGAAAACCGTTTACAAATACTCAGGATATCCGTTTAGTGAATTATAAATTAATTACCATTTTGCTAATTATTTAAAATAACCACTATATCTTAGTTATAAGTAATATATATGATCCATACACATTCGGTCCTTCCTGGTCAGTCAGATATATTATCAACTTCAATATAACGTAAAGTGAAATGCCAAAGACTCCAAAGATATTAAAGGGAAATATATAAAAAACATGTTTCTTACAGTAGGTATTACTATAATTAATTATTTACTTATATTAGACTAAGCGTAAGCAACTATATACGTGAAGAATTTAATAATCTTTTAAACCAGAAAATTAATAGGTAAATGCGCTTACATAAGAAAAGAAACTTCAATGAATATAAAAGGAATCACAGACAATTATAAGCCTTCTTAACTATTACTTTCCTTTTTATATAAATTTGACATCCACGTTTTTACTTGAGGCGCAGTTCTATTTCGTAAAGTGGAATTAGTACTACTTATTACTTTACTTATTTCCTGTAATGAAGGAAATGTTTGCTGTTCAATATAATGTCCAAATACTTTGAATAATTCATCCTTTTCTTCAGTTGTCCAACGTCTTAGTTCCAATAAAATATTATCATGCACCTTTTTTCTTAAACTGAGAAGCATTAATATCATTTTCTTCTTGAAAGTAATTTTCTCTTTGATTTGAGAAACCTGTACTGTTCATATCGATGACATCAATAACTGGCAAATTCAACATAACTGAAGTATTATTATTCATGTCAGCAAAACTAGCTTGTGAAATGTCTGAAACAATAATTATATTGAACTAATATGTAGAAAATGTAAATTAAGCTTTATTAATATTTATATAATTTCTAATAAAATGATTCCTATCTGTACCATCAGTATTAAAATTCTGGTTTATAGTTAAATTCCTTATTTTGCTGACTTCAGACGTAAACTTATCTTCTATTTCAAAACATTTCTTATGGTAACTACTATTCGAAACATTCATTACTCCTGAAAAATATAATGATACATACAATGATATTTTCTGATGATTAAGGTAATTTATTTCTATATAAGTCAAAAGCACACAGATTAATTTTTTCTTTTCGCATACCTTGTTCCATTAAACTTTTTTCTCCAAATTTGTCACTATATTTTTTACTTTTATCAATGTTATTTTTCTGTTTATCAGCATTCATTATTACATTCCTATTTAATTTAAGTTTTTTATCACAGTGTCTAGTGATCGATTTGGTTTTGATAAATCCATCATCTGCTTTCTTTGTTTTCTTATTTTTCTCTTCTATTATAAAACATGTGGAATTAAATGAATATTCTATAATAACATTACTTATGTCTACCTATAGTGTAAAATTTTACTTTATTAAAGTTGATACCTTGCTTAAGAATTGTATTTTTCTTTATGCGGTTATGGAAGTTTCTTTCCTCTTTCTTAGTTTTTTCAGTTTTGTTATGGTTACTGTTCTGACATTCCTCATCTTCTATTATTTTTATATTTAGCCTCACATTCTTAATAAATTGTCTAATTAATGGCTTCGATTTGGTATTCGTATCAATGGGATCAACCAACTTGTTACATTGTGTTTCTGTTAATATGTTAGATTTCGTTGTGGATTTATATGCATCAGATTTCTCAGAAACATCTTGTTCTTCTTTCTCTGATCTGTTATTATCTTGCAGGATAATCCTCAATTCCTTAAGCTGTATATTTCCAGCTTCTATGACAAGTATTGAGGAGTATATAAATTAAAGATTGTAAAACTTTTAATAGAATAATAACAAAAACTTACTTATAGAGAGATTCTCTCCCATTATTTAGAATGCTCCAGTCCTAAAAAATCCATTTTTATATATTTATTTTTAATTTCTTATTCGATTAAATATAATAAATTGTGCAAAAACAGATATGTGAACTTTTATTTTAGGATCTCTTTCACCGGCTCCAAAAATGCTCATTTATCATGTAAAATGGCCACTTTTCAATAATAAGTATACCAATACACAGCAAAATTGGCAATTCTACATGGCGAATGAGCATTTTGGGAACAAGTTAAAAAGATCTTAGAAATCATGTATATATAAAATCTTATATTAATTTATTTTTTAAGAAGGGTTTAATCTATTGGTTTGATCGTATATAAAAGTTTCTACTGTTTCAACTACAGTAGTTAAAAAGTATTCAATGGTTAATATTCTTTATGTTAAAAGCTTTAAAGTATTAATATTCCCTATGCTCGATTAAAACTTATTGCAATTGAATATTTGCTGTGAATTGATGAACATTGACTATATTGAAAATATTCAATCAAAAGTTAGTATTCAAATTTACGGACCTGCTACAGACCCTCGCTCTTCATACATGTGTCTTATGTGTAATTGGCTTCCTTAATATCTACAAGAGCTCATTATTGCAATTTGCAACAAAAACAAATACCATTTGTATTTTCTTTTGTTGATAACAATTGTTTCCTTTGACTTAAAATTTGTTCAGTTACTTACAGTTATGTAAAATTAAAGTTACGTACAAACCAGCGTGTATCACGCCCGAAGGCACACAAGACCATTTTTCTGTAATTTTTAATAAAAATTTTTGCGGCCTGTCGGACCGTTACATCCACAAAATTTAAAATAACATAAATCGCATACTATATTAAACAGTGGTGAATGTTACCACTGCCGCCTGCTGCCGCTTGCTGCCGCCTAGCAGATTTGCTTCATTAGAGTTCTGATGCCGATTCGGGTCCCGGATCAGAATTGTCGCAGTATAGCAACTTACGAAAAATAAAACCACATAACCCTATAGTGGTCTGCCTCTATTGAAGAGGTTTGTTTTTTTTTTCGTATGTTTCTATACTGCAGCAATTCTGGTCCGTGATCCAAACCGGGATTAAAACTCTAAAAATTTAAACAAATCCGCTAGGTGGCGATGGTAACATTCACCCCTGTTTAATATAGTATGCGATTTATGGGCCAACGGTACAGTCGGAAATTTGCTAGCAACTTAAATAATTGGAGTTAAAAAAGCAATTTTCGCACCAGATAAAGAGCAGTTATACTTGAAAATAACTCATCTTGAAATAATTACTCGAAACTTTATTCAGATTATTTACCATTTCAACTGCCCGGCATGAAAACTGATTTTTTAACTTCAATTTTTAAGTTGGTAGCATTGGATTTCCGACTGTACCGTTGGCAATATGTGTTATTTTAAATTCTTTGGATGTAACGGTCCGACCGGCCGCAAAAATTTTTATTAAAAATTACAGAAAAGTGGTCTTGTGTGCCTTCGGGCGTGATACACGTTGGTTTGTGTATTACTTTAATTTTACATAACTGCAAGTAGCTGAACTAATTTTAAGTCGAAGACAACAATTCTAATCAACAAAAGAAAATACTAATGATATCTGTTACTGCTGCAAATTGCAATAATGAGCTCTTGTAGATATTAAGGAAGCCCATTACACATAAGACACATATGTATGAAGAGCGAGGGTCTGTAGCAGGTCTGTAAATTTGAATACTCACTTTTGATTGAATATTTTCAATATAGTCAATGTTCATCAATTCACAGCAAATATTCAATTGCAATAAGTTTTAATCGAGCATAGGGAAAGTCAATACTTTAAAGCTTTTAACATAAAGAATATTAACGATTGAATACTTTTTAACTACTGTAGTTGAAACAGTAGAAGCTTTATATACTTATCCGATCAAACCAATAGATTAAATCCTTCTTAAAAAATAAATTTATATAAGATTTTATATATACATGATTTCTAAGATCTTTTTAACTTGTTCCCAAAATGCTCATTCGCCATGTAGAATTGCCAATTTTGCTGTGTATTGGTATACGTATTACTGAAAAGTGGCAATTTTACATGATAAATGAGCATTTTTGGAGCCGGTGAAAGAGATCCTAAAATAAAAGTTCACATATCTGTTTTTGCACAATTTATTATATTTAATCGAATAAGAAATTAAAAATACATATATAAAAATGGATTTTTTAGGACAGGAGCATTCTAAATAATGGAAGAGAATCTCTCTATAAGTAAGTTTTTGTTATTATTCTATTAAAAGTTTTACAATCTTTAATTTATATACTCCTCAATACTTGTCATAGAAGCTGGAAATATACAGCTTAAGGAATTGAGGATTATCCTGCAAGATATTAACAGATCAAAGAAAGAAGAACAAAATGTTTCTGAGAAATCTGATGCATATAAATCCACAACGAAAACTAACATATTAACAGAAATACAATGTAACAAGTTGGTTGATCCCATTGATACAAATACCAAATCGAAGCCATTAATTAGACACTGTATTAAGAATATGAGGCTAAATATAAAAATAATAAAAGATGAGGAATGTCAGAACAGTAACCATAACAAAACTGAAAAAACTAAGAAAGAGGAAAGAAACTTCCATAACCGCATAAAGAAAAATACAATTCTTAAGCAAGGTATCAACTTTAATAAAGTAAAATTTTACACTATAGGTAGACATAAGTAATGTTATTATAGAATATTCATTTAATTCCACATGTTTTATAATAGTAGAGAAAAATAAGAAAACAAAGAAAGCAGATGATGTATTTGTCAAAACCAAATCGATCACAAGACACTGTGATAAAAAACTTAAATTAAATAGGAATGTAATAATGAATGCTGATAAACAGAAAAATAAGATTGATAAAAGTGAAAAATATAGTGACAAATTTGGAGAAAAAAGTTTAATGGAACAAGGTATGCGAAAAGAAAAAATTAATCTGTGTGCTTTTGACTAATATAGAAATAAATTACCTTAATCATCAGAAAATATCATTGTATGTATCATTATATTTTTCAGGTGTAATGAATGTTTCGAATAGTAGTTACCAAAAGAAATGTTTTGAAATAGAAGATAAGTTTACGTCTGAAGTCAGCAAAATAAGGAATTTAACTATAAACCAGAATTTTAATACTGATGGTACAGATAGGAATCATTTTATTAGAAATTATATAAATATTAATAAAGCTTAATTTACATTTTCTACATATTAATTCAATATAATTTTTGTTTCAGACATTTCGCAAGCTAGTTTTGCTCACATTAATAATAATACTTCAGTTATGTTGAATTTGCCAGTTATTGATGTCATCGATATGAATAGTACAGGTTTCTCAAATCAAAGAGAAAATTACTTCGAAGAAGAAAATGATATTAATGCTTCTCAGTTTAAGAAAAAAGGTGCATGATAATATTTTATTGGCATTATATTAGTTACTTTTTATACAGATCCGAACCATTGTGCTTAATGATATTAGCTATCGCTTAAAATTTTCTTTTATTTCAGAAATTGAACATTCTGTATTATTAGATAGCATAAATAATAATAGTATTACTTTTGAAGGAAATAAATCATTATTTATCAATAATATTGAAATTGATCAAAGTAATAATGATATTATCGCTTTTGAGGCAAATGAATTCTTCACGAATAACACTGAACCAAGTAAATTATTTACGGAAATCGCTGAAACCAAGGATAGAAATCTTCCGGATACAACAGAATGTGTAAGGACACATTATTCTGTATATAAATATTACAGTTTAAAGAATACTTCCATATTACACATTTTTATTTATAAAAATTATTGTGGTTGGGTTTTTCAGTATAATAGTGAGACAAATGATTCTGATTACAATCCAAATAATGACTCTGAATCATCAGAATCGTATGAGGAAGATGAAAGTGAGCAGGTATTAAACACTAGTAAAAGAAGCAAAAATATATCAAAAGATTCGACCGACTTCGAAGTATCTATCAATACTCCAGCAACCTCTGCGTGCAATGACGAAAACATGTTTGTAGTACCACGGGCCTCACATATAGTTAAAAAGAATTGTTGCTTGTATTGCAAACAATTACAAAGTAAGATTGCACGCCACCTGGAAATGAAACACTCAGATGAAGCTGATGTGAAAAAATTCTCGCTTCTACCTAAAGGTTGCCGTGAACGGAAACTGATAATTGATACTATTAGAAGAAAAGGTAACTTCTTACATAATACCGATTATAATTTAAATAAGGGGGAGTTGATTGTGTGCAGAAGACCGAACGAAAAAAGAAAAAAAAATGCCACCGATTATTTGGCATGCTCTAATTGTAAAGGATTTTTTTCCAAATTAACAATTAGACATCATTTCGATCATTGTGTTGCTAAAAAAAAAAGAAAACAATCTAGGAGTGTCATGATCTTAGGTCGAGCAATAACTGCACGAATTCATGAAGCAGCAAGCGATATATTAAAAAGAGTAGTTTTCCCCGTAATGCGCGAAGATCAGTATACCAGATTGATAAGATATGATAAGTTAATAATATTGTACGCTAATAAGCTGTGCATAAAATATAGACCGCAGCATCAGCATGATTTGATTAGAGCACGTTTAAGGCTATTGGCTCGTTTTCTAACAGTACTGAAAGAAGATAATAAAGAAATTACTGATTTTGCATCTTTATATAATCCGAAATATTATGATAATTGCATTTCGGCTATTAATACTTTAGGTAAACTTGATTCTGAGAATAATTTTTATAAAGTACCATCCGTTCCATTTAATATGGGTACATATCTCAAGCAAATTGGTTCCTTGTATATTGCTGAATGCATTAAGAACGGCGATGGAAAATGCAAAGAAACTGTTGAAGACTTTTTAAAGCTTCTTCTTGATGATTATTCCGTAAGTGTAAATAAGACGGTGGAGGAAACACGGGCACAGAATAAACGGCATAAAAAAATTGTTCTTCCGTCTATGAACGATATAGCTAAATTGCACAATCACCTCAGAAATATACGAGTAAAAGCATTAAAATATTTACAGGAAAAATTTTCTTATTCTTGTTGGATATCTTTAGGAGAAGCAACATTAATATCATTACAGATTTTTAATAGACGCCGTGCAGGCGAAATAGAAAGAGTGCTTATTCAGGATTACAACAATTACAATACTATCGATGAAAATACAGATGGTATGTACAACAAATTAACACCCGAAGGGAAAGAGAAAGCAAAAAGTTATACGAGATTTGAAATACGAGGCAAAAAAAATAGAATTGTGTCAGTATTACTTCACAAACAACTGCACGAATGCGTTAAAATGCTCTTAAAATATAGATCGATTGCGGGAGTACATGAGAAGAATCCATTTTTATTTGGCATTCCAGGATATGTTCGGAAAAGATTTGAGCACCTGAAAGCATGTAATTTGTTAAGAAAGTTTGCCAATGAATGCCATGCCGAAATACCGTATTCTTTAAGAGGAACGGAATTACGGAAACACGTTGCAACGAAATGTGTTGAATTAGAGTTAAACGAAAATGAGGTCATGGATGTAGCTAAATTTCTAGGTCACGAAGACAAGATACATCGTCAGCATTATAGGCAGTCAATAGTATCTAGGGAAATAACCAAAATGTCTCGATTATTGGAAATTGCGCAAGGCGTAGCTGAAGAGTCTGACAACTCCGAGTCAGAAGAAGAGTGTAATGTGAAAAACAACAAAGATTTAAGCTTAGGTAAATATATTTATACACAAAGGTAACTTTTAAAAATAGATTTTGCGAATTTTTATTAGTCCACCCTAATATACATATATATTTAGCAGATGAAAATAAAACAGTAATTAGCTAGATTCGGTTCTATATGTTTTATGTTTTATGCACCTCAACTGACTTCATTTCTTATCTTTTGTTTTCAGGTACCTCAGATTTGTCGAATACAGAGATTTATAGTAATGATGATTCTTTTAAAGTGGATAATAATAGAAAACGAAAGAAAAAACGATCAAGTATGTATATTAATATACATACGTCTATAAATACATAATTATAAGTAATCAATTTTAGCTTTTGTTAATTATTTTGTACAATTATTATATTAAAAACAGCTTCGCCATTTGGACCTACGAAAAGAAGACGTTGGACAACTGAAGAAAAGGATGAATTATTCAAAGAATTTGGACATTATATTGAACAGCAAACATTTCCTTCATTACAGGAAATAAGTAAAGTAATAAGTAGTACTAATTCCACTTTACGAAATAGAACTGCGCCTCAAGTAAAAACGTGGATGTCAAATTTATATAAAAAGGAAAGTAATAGTTAAGAAGGCTTATAATTGTCTGTGATTCCTTTTGTATTCATTGAAGTTTCTTTTCTTATGTAAGCGCATTTACCTATTAATATTCTGGTTTAAAAGATTATTAAATTCTTCACGTATATAGTTGCTTACGCTTAGTCTAATATAAGTAAATAATTAATTATAGTAATACCTACTGTAAGAAACATGTTTTTTATATATTTCCTTTTAATATCTTTGGAGTCTTTGGCATTTCACTTTACGTTATATTGAAGTTGATAATATATCTGACTGACCAGGAAGGACGGAATGTGTATGGATCATATATATTACTTATAACTAAGATATAGTGGTTATTTTAAATAATTAGCAAAATGGTAATTAATTTATAATTCACTAAACGGATATCCTGAGTATTTGTAAACGGTTTTCAAAACTCTATTCATTTATGTATTTTATTACAATAAACATCATATAAATTCATTCCACTCTCTCAATAAAATAATTCATGTATTCTAAAAATAAAAAAAAATCTATTTTAACTTAAATTTCACAGATTAGTTCATTTTTAATAATCTTATTTAGGAACAATGTTAAATGAGTGTTTTATTTAATATACAAAATGAAATAACTTTTTCATTTGGGCAATGAAATGTATATATAATGTAATTTCCAATACCTGATTAATTTTCTTAAGTCTTCTAAATAATACCTTAATTAATCTTATACATATAGTTTCAACCGTGGATGAAAATTGATAAAATTTGCAAAATTTTCAATTTTTGATGGAAGCTACCAATCATTGTGCTACAACCTATGCATCTTCTTGTTTTTCAATTCTCTATACGAATATGGTATGAGAATTGTTAAAATTGGCGAATCCTGGATTTTCATGTTTCCAGCTTATTATCGTCAAAAGGGTTGGAGATACTGATTTGGTACAATGGATAGTTTTGTAGACCTCGTTGAGCTGATCAGAAAAGTTCCTATTGATAATTCTGATATCTGGTACGGTTCAGCTGATAAATCCATCTGCAGCTTGTATTGAGAGGTAATTTTGACCGTGGATAAAAAATGATAAAATTTGAAAAATCTGCAAATTTTGATGGAAGCTATCCTCTACAGTACTACAACCCATAGATCTTGTTTTTCAATTCTCTGTACGAATATGGTATGAAAATTGTTAAAATAGGCGAATCCTGGATTTTCATTTTTCCAGCTTATTATCGTCATAAGGGTTATAGATACATATTTGGTACAAGGGAGAGTTTTGTAGACCTCGTCGAGCTGATCAGAAAAGTTCCTATGGATAACACTGATATCTGGAACGGTTCAGCTGATAAATCCATCTGCAGCGTCTATTGAGAGGTTATTTTAACCGTGGACAAAAAATGATAAAATTTGAAAAATCTGCAAATTTTGATGGAAGCTACCCACGACAGTGCTACAACCAATTCATCTCCTTCTTTTTGAATGCTCTGAACGAAAATGGTATCAGAATTGTTAAAATTGGCGAATCCAGGATTTTCATGTTTCCACCTTATTTTCGTCAAAAAAATTGTAGATACTGATTTGGTGCAATGGAGAGTTGTAGAACTCACCGAGCTGATCAAAAAAGGTCCTATGGATAATACCGATATCTGCTACGGTTCAGCTGATAAATCCATCTGTAGCGTCTATTGATGGGTAATTTTGACCGTGGACAAAAATTAATAAAATTTGAAAAAATTGCAAATTTTGATGGAAGCTACCCGCGATAGTGCTACAACCTATGCATCTTCTTGTTTTCCAATTCTCTATACAAATATGGTATGAAAATTGTTAAAATTGGCGAATCCTGGATTTTCATGTTTCCAGCTTATTATCGTCAAAAGCCTTTGAGATACAGATTTGATACGAAGGAGTGTTTTGCAGAACTCGGCGAGCTGAGTAAAAAAGGTCCTGTGGATAATACCGATATCTTGTATGGTTTGGCTGATACATCCATCTGCAGCGTCTGTTGAGAGGTAATTTTGACCGTGGACGAAAAATGATAAAATTTGAAAAAAATTGCAAATTTTGATGGAAGCTACCCACGATAGTGCTATAACCTATGCATTTTCTTTTTTTTCAATTCTCTATACGAATATTGTATGAAAATGGTTAAAATTGGCGAATCCTAGATTTTCATTTTTCCAGCTTATTATCGTCAAAAGAATTGTAGACACTTATTTGGTACTATGGAGTGTTTTGTGGAGCTCTTCGAGCTGAATACAAAAAGTCCTATGAATATTAACGATATCTGTTACGGTTTAGCTAATAAATCTATATGCAGCGTTATTAGAGAGGTATATAATTTTGACCTTGGACAAAAACTATAAAATTTGAAAAATCTGCAAGTTTTTATAGAAGCTACCAACCGTAATGTACAACCCGTGGATCTGTTAGTCTGTCAATGCTCTAAACGAATATGGTATCAAAGTAGTTTAAATTGGCGAATCCTAGTTTTTATGTTTTCAGCTTTTATCGTCCAAAGGTATAAAGGTACTGATTTGGTACAACAGAGTGTTTTGTAGAGCTCATCGAGCATATTAAAATATTTCTGACTTTATGCTTCTGATAATTTTCTAAAATATTAGTTTTTGATATTTTTGATCCTCTTGAGATTCTGCCGGATCCTGTTTTATAGCTTTATTTTGTAATAGTATAGTTAAATATAAGTGTCCTTAAAGTATACTTTAAACTTATATATATTACGAGGACCGTCCTCACTAAACTAGTTTCGTTAGTGCGTATACTTTGGGGACGGTCCTCAATGTATACAGAAATTATAAAGGTTAGTTAGTCCTGGATATATACTCATATTATAAGCATAGTTTTTGAAGACTGTCCTCAAAGTATACGTACAATTGGTAAAATAATGAGGACTGTCCTCAAAGTATACAAATGTCCTCATAGAATACACATTATACTAAAAATTGTCCTCAAACTGTACTCTTAACATATATATATATATATATAATGCGATAGAATGTAAGAAAAATTTCTGAAAAAAGCATTGTAAATAAAACCTTTTTAATACTTCAATAAATTATAATTAAAGAAAATTATACTCCCTTTTTTTCTGCCTTAAGAAAAAAAATAAGGGGGAGCGATCACTGGAACGCTCTCTACGAGTGTTCTATTTCTCTTTCTCTTTCTCTAAAGCGTCTACACTATTCACCTTAAAAGAAGTCGGTCGCTCGGGCACCCAGGAGCGTAAGGACTCGGTTGGGGGCACCTCCTAACTCTCATCCCAGGAGCGTCAAGATTCGCTTGGGCACCACCATCCGCTAGTAGAGGAGCTATGCGGTTCCGATGACAGGGAGTGGGGGAAGCTGTTTTGTGGTGTGGAAGGGGGATGGGTGGAGATAAGACTCTCTTAGTATGGTAGTGGTGGGGATGAGGAAGGAAAGGGTCTTATAGTGGGATCGCGTTTGGTTAGGGAGGGTGGGGGTATTTTTCACCCTATGTCACAGTTGGAAGGTCTTATAGTGGGACCGAGTTTGGTTAGGTAGGGGGTATTTTTCACCCTATGTCACAGTTGGAAGGTCTTATAGTGGGATCGGGTTTGGTTAGGGAGGGGGTATTTTTCACCCTATGGTACCGTTGGTTAGTTATCCTACGGGGACCTAAGTTATCCTACGGGGCCCTAGTTGAGGAAAGGTTTTTTCACCCTTCGAAGTCGATGGTTAGTTACCTTACGTAGCCTAACTATTTCCGACTCTGCTACACAGATAAACTAGGTTGAGTTAATTGCTAGTTCCAGTAGTCACCGCTAGGTGACTGCCTTCCTTAATCTTCTTTCGCGCTAATGGTATTTTAATATTACGTAATTACACACACGGGTGAACTAGTTCAATTTAATTGATAGTACCAGTAATTGCCGCTAGGTGGCTACCGCAATCCCCCCTTTTCTCGTTAGTTAAATTGTAGATAGCTATTGTGATAAGTTGCTGATATCGTGCAAGGAATTAACTTTCCATCGAGCATGGAATTATAACTTTGCATGGCTTTAACTAAACCTATGAAGCGAATAACGAAATATCCTCTAAATGAAAGGGTATAGTTTTAATAGTCTCCCCTATTGGGGAGAATAACAATTTAACATCAATTTCAGGAATATTAATATTTTGATAGGGCAACTTATTAAGTCCTAGCTGTTACTAAACTTATGTATCTTATAAAAGAGATTGCAGTTTCAAGATTTTCTTAGTTCAACGTGCTACTTCACTATGTCGATAAATAAATTCGGATCTGGTTTCAATACCGGTAAAGTGAGAAATTATTCACACAAAATTGACAATGATACGTTAAAGTTTGATAAAAAAAGGAATGCATTTAATGCCAAGAAGAAAATAATTTCAAACTTAGAATGTGATGTTACTGATGAGACAAGTGCTGTGAATATGGCTGCTCTGTTACGTAATTCGATGACTGTACGTGATAGCTTAATGAGGGAATTGTTTGAATACAGTGAAAAGCTAACTCACTATTACCTAAAAGGTAACCGCCTTGAGGAAAAAGTTACAACTCTGCTGAAAAAAACTGATGAAATTGATGAAATTGATGAAAAAATTAATGATATTAGTGAAAGAATTAATCAATTGAATGATAAAGTCAATTATATTGAAAATAAATTGGAGCGAAAAGTTGAGGCATTACGGAAAGATATGTATGGTAGATTGAAAATTGTTGCAAATTATATCTCTAATGAGCATCAAAAAGAGGAAATCACGACTGCCAATGAGAAGAAAAGAGAAAATGATTGGAATTATGCTCTAAAGAAACTTATATTACCGCCAGTGATTGATGAGCTAGTGTAAACATAATACGTAGTGGAATAGTCATGGGAGTGAGGAGAAGAAAGAATTGGTAGAAGAGTTACATGACAGACGGAATTTATTTATATATATAAAATGAAATGTTTTTACAATTAAACTTATAATTAAACAAATATACATAAAATTTATATAAATGATAAAAACTTATAATTGATCTGATATACAAATATATAAAAAATGAAGGAAATATACATCAATTTATACAAATATATAAAATTAAATGTTTTACAATTAAACTAATAATTAAACTTATATCAATATATATATATATATATATATATTTTATTCAATCATCTGAAACAGAGAAATCCAGTTAATATTTTACAAATTGTAAGTTTAACATTTGATACTCACATCTATTTGTTGATGTACCCATCGTGCGAAAACGTTTACCTCTTGATATACACAATGTATAGGCTTTCTCGTATGATTGGTGAACATTTTTACGTGTAGTTTACACGGGGTGTTGCAAGGTTTTATAGTGGCTATCAAATTATCAAATTTAGGACAACCAAACCTTTCCAAATTTGTATTTGGGATATCCAAGTAATTCAGAACATCCCGTTCTACATGTCCCCCTTTATAAGCTACTAGGGGGTATTCACAATCCAATTTTATGCTATTCACAAATTTGTAAATATCTTCTTGATTATAATGTTCATATCCTGTGTTGCAATATTTTATCCCGTGAATATTTTTGAAGACGAAATTTACGCTTTTTTGGTCCTTAGTCGATAAACTTTTATACGGCTCATGAACACGAAATGCACCGTAATTCGTATTTCCCGTAGTTAAGTTTTTGATTGCCACTTCTTTATGCACAAACTTTCTGTTTATCATAAACCCGTCAAAATCGATTATATGTGTAATATGAAACAGTGAAGACATTTTTAAAATGGAATGTTATTTGTCGTACGAATCAAACGTTCAAGCAATACTGATGCCTGTCCTACGATTTCTTCGAGCTTTTAAGCACTGTTAGGGAGGTGTCAACAATTTTTTTAATCTACGGTAGGAAGATGCCTATATTACTCTTAGAAAAACGGAAACGTCATTGGCTCTAAGAGAGAATATTTTCTGCCCTATGCTACATGTAGTGGGCGGTAATTCTAAGATGCTTTAAGGGTTGACAAAACTTTTGTCCTACGGTGGGGAAATGACTGACCTGCCACTCTTGGAAGAACGGAAACGTCATTGGTCCTCAAGAAAATATTTATGACCTATGCTACGTATAGTGGGAGATAGTTTTGACCTATGGTGAGGATAGTAGGAGGGATGAAGAACAATTAGCTTGAAGAGAGGGAGAAATTTTTATGAAACATTCATATTTAAATAGAATTATTTTAGTATAAAAAACGTAGGCATAATGGCACCATCATTCGTTGATTTTCAAGGATTCCGTTTGACGGATAAGTCATTTATAATCAAAGAATTTGCTGTTATACAAGAACAAAAAGTGTTCCATATTTTATTTTCACCGCCCTATTCATATTCGTGGCTAAGTGAAGAGGAGCGAAAGCGGACAGAGTAAGTATATGAAAAAGAAAAAATATATATTATTTTTGTTTAATATAATGTTTCTTTTTAGCTGGTTCTTTCTAAATTATCACGGTTTAAATTGGGCGGATGGCTACTCACCCTACTATAAATATAAAGATATTATAAGGAAGTATATTTATGATGATGAGGATGAGATTTTTGTGAAAGGAATTGAAAATACAAATTGGTTAAGAGATATTTGTAATTTAGAAATAACTAATGTAGATAATTTTATGTGGGGGGATTTGGATTTAGAAGATAGCTTGCATAATTCACATCTTCCAGCATGTTTGAATCATGAAGGTGTATGTGCCTTAAAAAATGTCTATTATATGAAATATATGTATGAGCAAAAATCTGGAATATATGTATAACTGAAAAACGCTTGCATCTATTTTCTAACATGTCGTTACCTGTCCTCAATGTTCTCTTACCCCCTGAAGTGTTTCAGAGATCCTTTATCTAAAGAGAGCTCAGTTTCCCACCCACTTTTCCTCAGTTCCTGATTAGTCCTCTCGAAGAAAAGAACAAAAGATGTCTCTACGAAATAGAGTTTTGAAAACGCAAGAAGAATATCGCGAGTGGGTACGCGAGTGTCGTGAATATATTCATAAACTCAGAATCTCTAATCGCAACGCACCTATAGGCACGCTGCAGAAAAATTTTGCAGAAATTGCACAAATACAGTGTCTTCTACTTAGAGCAGCTAAGGATAAGAGTTATTGTTTGAATCATGCTCTCAAGAATCCTGATTTAGGAAATCAGCATAATTATCATGAGTGGGTACGCAAGTGTCGTGATTATAATCGAAGTTTAAGAGATGCTAATAGATCTGCAGCTCCCGATACAGTACACAAAAATCTGACTGAAATAACAACTATCCAGCGTCTACTTCTGCATGCGGCAAAAAATAAGAAATCAATTGGAGTGAGAAAGCTTATTTGGAAAGATCTCGAGTCTTCATTTAAATCTCGAATATGTAGCGGAATGGTTGTAAATTATAATTATATAGAACCACGTGATTTTCTAACAGGTGCAAAAGACTTAGTACAGACCTACACAGAAAAAGTGTTTAATAACGTGAACGCAGTTAAGATAAATTGCATCTTTAACGGACAATTTATTTGTAAAGAGATAAGTGATATTAAACATATCTCAACCCGCAATGCAGTTTTATACAAAACTGATAGTTTTAGTGAATGGTACAATACAAATATAATAGAGAAAATTCTAAAAGAATTGAGTGAGTTTCAAGAGCGTGATAGCGGATGGGCGTTGGAAAAAATTCTGAATTTAATTATAAATATAAATTATTATAACCCGCTGCATATAGGTTGTGCCATCGAGCTTCCAGAATCTATTAAGAATAAACAGGCTGTGATAAACATACACAGTGATGATAATACATGTTTTGCATGGGCTGTAACGGCAGCACTCTATCCGGCAAAACCGAATACTCATCCACAACGAAAATCTTCATATCCTCATTTTACAAATGTTTTCGATGTTAGAAGTATAACGTTTCCGACTACATTAAAACAGATTCCGAAATTTGAGGAAGATAATGATGTCTCTATTAATATTTTTACTATGGTGGAAGAGACTGAGACGAATGAGAATACAATCATAGCACCTCTACAATTAACAAAATGCAAGAGGACCAGACACGCTAATCTTCTTCTTCTCGAGCATCAAGGAGCAGCACATTTTATATGCATCAGGAACCTTTCCAGACTGCTAAATGAACAGCTTACTAGAGGAAAACGCTCTCATCTTATTTGTGATCGGTATGTTTTACTATATATATATATATATATATATATATATAATTACTGCTTCTATATTCTAATATTACTTTTTCCCTCCTATAGTTGCTTACACTATTTCCACAATGATGAGAAACTAAAATCGCATGAACGTGATTGTGCGCAACTCAATAAAAACATCAGAATTGTGCTACCTGACAAGGACCTTTGGGTTTCCTTCAATAACATGAAGAACAGTGAGAGGGTGCCATTTGTCATATACGCTGACATTGAATGCTTGCTTGAAAAAGTTGAGCAAACGGATGACGAAATTGGTATTTATCAAAAACACATACCTTTTAGTATAGGTTATTATTTTAAAAGCGTTCGTGATTCATCGCTCTCAACTTACAAATCATATCGTGGACTCGAGTGTATAGAATGGTTTGTGCGAGAACTCGATAAAATTGCTAGCATAGCGAGCGAAAAACTAAAGACTGTAGTGCCTATGAGAACGCTAAGTATTAGCGAAAATTCAAGGCATTATACTGAGCCCAACTGTCATATATGTAAAAAGCCGTTTCTTCCAGATCAAATACGTGTTCGCGATCATGATCATTTAACTGGTAAATATAGGGGACCTGCTCATAATAATTGTAATTTAAACTTTAACGATTCGCATGTAATACCTGTAATTTTTCATAATTTATCAGGTTATGACGCACATTTTATTTTCGGTACAATCGCTAACTTGTGTGAAGGTTCAGTACACTTGTTACCTGTACATAAGGAGAAGTATATTTCATTCACAAAATTCATCCGTAAATATAATATACAACTAAGGTTTATCGATTCTTTCAAATTTATGGCATCTAGTTTAGACAAATTGAGTTCATATTTAACGAGATCACAGTTAAAAAATTTAGAGTCAGAATTCTCATATTTAAACATAGAACAATTTAACCTTCTGACAAGGAAAGGTATTTTTCCTTACGATTACATAGATAGTCTGAACCGTCTGGAAGAAACTGCTTTACCTCCACGCGAGATATTCTATAATAGATTATCCGATAGTGATATTAGTGAGGGTGCGTATAATCACGCTAAGGAGGTATGGACCAAATTTCAAATACGAACACTTGGGGAGTATAGCGATCTCTATTTGAAAACTGATGTACTATTGTTGGCTGACGTTTTCGAAAATTTTCGTGATAGCTGCATGCAAACTTATAATTTGGATCCTGCTCATTATTATACACTCCCAGGCTTCACTTGGGATGCAATGCTCAAACATACAGAAATAAGATTAGAACTTTTTACTGACGTAGAAATGCTGCTTTTCGTAGAACGAGGCATACGTGGTGGTTTAAGCCAATGCTCGCACCGCTATGAAAAGGCTAACAATCGGTACATGCAAAACTACAATCCCGAGGAACCTTCTAAGTATTTAATGTACTACGATGTAAATAATTTGTATGGGTGGGCAATGTCTCAACCGCTACCTACTCACGGATTTCGCTGGATTGAAAATGTTAATAATTTGGATATCTCTAATATACCGATAGATTCACCCGAGGGTTATATTTTAGAGGTTGACTTAGAGTATCCAAGCATGCTTCACGATAAACATTCTGACCTTCCATTTTGTCCCGTACGTGATGCACCACCGGGTACACGTCATAAGAAGCTACTTGCAACTTTAGAAAATAAGAAGCGCTATGTTATACACTATCGTGCTTTACAGCAATGTATGCGTAATGGTGTTGTCTTAAAACACATTCATCGCGTTTTAGGATTTCAGCAGTCCACCTGGTTACGTAAATATATCGATTTGAACACTAGTTTGCGTGCAGCATCTAAAAATGAGTTTGAGAAAAATCTTTTCAAATTAATGAACAATGCGGTGTTCGGTAAGACTATGGAGAATGTTAGAAATAGAGTTGATGTGAGACTCGTGAGTAAGTGGGAGGGAAGATATGGTGCTGAAGCAATGATTGCTAAGCCTAATTTTCACAGTCGCACTATATTCAGTGAGAATTTGGTCACGATTGAATTAACAAAATTAGCAGCTAAATTCGATAAGCCTATATACGTAGGTATGAGCATTCTTGATATTTCGAAAACATGTTTGTATGATTTTCATTATGATTATATGCTTCCTACGTTCGGTAGCAAATGTAAAGCGTTATATACCGATACGGATAGTCTAAGATACAGCATTGAGTGTGATGATATTTACACTATTATGAGGGAGAATCTTGCTAGATTCGATACAAGCGATTATTCTCCCAACAATCAGTACAATTTACCTCTGGTAAATAAAAAAGTCCCTGGGCTGATGAAAGATGAGAATAATGGGCAGATAATGACAGAGTTTATTGGACTGAGATCAAAAATGTACACATTTAAAGTACAAAATAAAATTATCAAAAAAGCTAAAGGTATTAAGACTTACGTTGTTGCTAGAAACATAACCTTCGAGGACTATAAGGACTGTTTAACAAATTTTACTGTACAAGTCCGCAATCAAAATTTAATTCGCTCAAAATTGCATAATGTTTATTCGATTACGCAACGGAAAGTAGCTCTCAGCCCATACGATGATAAGCGTTATATCGTGCACGGAACTGTATCGACTCTACCATGGGGTCATTATAGAATAAATTAATTATATTTAAATTGAATAATTTTATTAATAAATATTGTTTTTACAAAATATTATCTTTATTTATCCATGAATTATGTTTATTATCGAATCCTAACCACTTCACAAAGACCTTATCACCCTTCTTACGTAATACCTTCTCCACTAGATATCCATTAGGATTAGCAGTTTTTAAAAGTTCATATTCGTAGAATCCTCCGTATATATCAGTACCACTAGAGTCTCTAAGTAAATATGTAACAGGATTTGTTTTCTGCACTTTTATAATTTCAAATATTTCAGTTGTCCAATTTGGTGTGTATCCCTTTGCGAATACATTCTTGTATTTACTGATTCGTACAAAATCACCTACTTTGAACTTGGCACGACCAACAATCTTTATATTATTGTATACTGTAGTCAGGAGCATATTAGCATGATCTGGCGTCACATCAACTGGTCGCATTCCTATAGTACGATGTTTTCTTGCGTTGTAGTCTTCAACTAGTCGCTGCAGTATGCCTCGCCACTTATAATTTCCATTCAACGTAAATCGTTTCCACATTTCAGTCTTCAGCGTGCGATTCCAGCGCTCAACTATCGTAGCTTTCAATACGTTGTATGTTGAGTAATGATTTATTCTACGTTTTTTTATAAGCGATTTGAAATCACTATTATAAAACTCCTTGCCATCATCTGTCTGCAAATTTTTGGGACATCTCCCACTTTTCAGAATCTTCGTAAATGCGTCTGTCACTTCCTTGCCAGTTTTGGTTTTTAGTGCTACTGCCCATCCAAATTTCGACAATGCATCAATAACTGTGAGAATATAGTGGTAACCTCCGTCAGTATAATTCTTCATATCAACCAGATCTGCTTGCCAGAGGTCATCGAAGCCTCGTATTATAACTCTTCTACGTTGAAAATTCCGTCTTGCAGGTACATGCAGTTCTTCGACCAATTTTTTCTTTTCTTCACTATCCATAACTCTTCAGGTATGTGTTGGGTTTACAGGGGTACAACGAGCACTGATGGTAGTAAAACTTTCTTTTTCCTAATAAAACTCTTTGTCGAATTATTTCAAGAAGAATTCTCCTTAGCATGATTCTCCCCATGAAAAATAGCACTTTTTTTTTTAATTCCGCATTATCTTCATTATATGTTTCTTTGATTCAGCATCCTCTTTAGTCTGATTCTCCATGAAAATTGATACATATTTCTTTAAATCTGCATTATCTTCAACATGTTTCTGCATGAAATTACTCAATTTCGCTTGAAAATCATTCAGCCTTAACTCGGTTTCATCCAGTCTTAACGCAATACTTCGTAAAATATCACTGTTTTCTTGCATTTCATTTTTAAGGTTCTCACGTACAGCATTCATATTATCCAGCAGAACACGCATATTCACAGCACATTTCTCATCAGTAGCATCAAATCCTAAATTTGAAATAATATTCCCCTTAGCATTAAATGCATTCATACGTTTATCAAATTTTAATGTTTCATCTTCAGTTTTGCGGAAATATTTTCTCACATTACTGGCAGTGGAAATACCTCCAAATTTATTTATCGACATTGTGAAGTAACACAATCAACTGGGAAATTATGGAAAGTGTAATCTCTTTTATAGGATAATACGGTCTTCATGAAGCTCCTCAATTATTGATTGTATCTCATTATGATGATTCGTATGTCCTGCAGCAGATGATGCAATCAAAAGTCTCAAACGTTCAACTAATTCGTTCGGATCATTCCAATGTACATAGTTCACTGGTTTATCATTAACACACATATAACCGCTACCTTTTACAAGATTCTTTGGAGGAAATAATGGGCTAATTATTTTCTTCCATTTATGACCCTTATTCCCACGAAGCTTTCCCTCACTACTGTAATCTGCTCTGTGTACATTAGTTTGTAAGAAAAGTTGCTTAAGATCACCGAATATGAAGAAGGTTTTAAAGCATCACACGCTCTTCCGGTGGGCACGCTCTTTATTTTCATGCTAGCTATACAACAGTTCTCAGGAGACTACTCCCTTGGTCTTTACTAATACATAGTCTTATCCCTACTCCTAATTACTAATGTCACGTTCGGCCAGGTGACGACGCTTCGACGCCTACAACTCGGCCATTCTGACCAATTGACAGTCCCTGTCAAGGTCGATCGTTTTGTTCTGGTGCCCCGTCTATTTTACCATCCTATGTTAGTTAATGCAGGTCCTATTGACCTTTGTCGGTACATCTATGCTTCATATAACGCTTCATATGGTCCACCGATACCACGCCCGTATACGGAAGCGTAGTCACTTGAAATCCTTCAACGTCTTCAACCACGTATCGGTCGTTTTCTAAAATCTTCTTAACCTCGTATGGACCTTTAAATTTTGGTAGGAGCTTTTTGTTTATCCCGGGAGTGGTGTCCACATTATCGATCATCACGAGGTCTCCTTCGCTGTATGTGGCGGGTTTCTTGCGTCGTTTATTATACCGCAGTGCATTCGATTGCTGCATTTCCTCTATGTGGCCGGCAGCTCTTTCACGGATGGACTCTAGGTCCCGGTCTTCTTCCATCGACTTTTCCAGTATCTCGCGAACTCGGTCATTGACAACACCCCGTTGTCCTACGCCAAAGAGTAAGCGGCTGGGTGTATCCTTTATAGCCTTGTTTAGAGTGTTGTTGAGAGAGAACTCTACTTGCTCCAGCACCCTATCCCAATGACGAGGCTCGTCCTGTAACTTTGCGATCATCGGGGTAATCATTCGATTGTACCTCTCGACTTGACCATTGGCTCTTGGCGTGGCCACTGCGCATAATATTTGTTCAATGCTTTCGTGTTCTATAAAGGTGCGGAAGGCATTAGAGGTGAAGCAAGTCCCTCTATCGCTCACAAGTTTCTGGGGCCTACTGTAGGCACGAAAGTAGGATTTTAGATGTTTTATTGCTTCGTCCGACCCGGTGCTCTTGCAAGGGTATATACGTAAATATTTTGTGAATGCGTCGATTACGCATAGCAAATGTTTGTACCCTTGGGTCGACTTCTCAAGCGGTCCTAGATGGTCTATGTGTATGCAATGGAAGGGGGTGTCGCCTTTGGGGATGCTGTGCAGCATTCCCTCATTCTTCCCGCAACGAGGTGAAAACTCGATACACCTCAAGCAGTTGGCTACATACTCCTTAATTTTCCCTTTCATATCGGGAAACCAGTAGACCAATCGAGCCCTTTCCATAACTTTCTCGGTCCCCACATGGCCCAATTCGTCATGACACGTCCGGATTACCTTCTCCTCCATACTGCGTGGTACGTAGAACAACAATTTCCCGGTATGCTTATCCTTCCGGTATACCAAGCCTTCGCGTAGCTCGAAAAATTTGCTGTCCTTCTTCTCCAATTGATCACGTATGCTCTTTATCTCCTCGTCACGATCCTGGCATATCGAGAGTGTCCTCTCGAAAGTGTTACTTTCCACCACGAACACTCCAAAACACCGACTCAACGCATCAACGTGATTCATGCGCGCCCCTGGTCGGTGTCTGATCTCGAAATTGTACTGCTGCAAGAACATAGCCCATCGAGAAATGCGGGGATTGACGGTCTGTTTGCTGAGGGTCAACCTAAAGCTGTCACAGTCGGTGATGACCTTGAAGTGTATGCCGGATAGGTAGACGTGGCATCTTTTGATCGCATACACCACGGCAAGACACTCTAGCTCGAAGCTGTGGTACTTCGACTCCGCTACCGTGGTACGCTGGCTGAAATACAGGATCGGATGATACTTCTCATTAGGCTGTTTTTGCAACAGGACTGCTCCATAACCGCTCGCACTGGCGTCACAGTGAAGCTCCGTCTCTAGTTCCGGTGAGAAAATAGCTAGTACCGGAGGCCTGGCTAGCCCCGTTTTTAACCGCTCAAATGCCTCGCTTTCTTTCGGCCCTATGCGGAATTCCACACCTTTCCTCATAAGATCGTATAGGGGCTTCGCCTGTGCGGCGAACCCTGGCACGAATCTGCGAAAGTAGCTCGCTAGACACAGGAATCGATGAAGAGCCTTGGTGTTTTGCGGAAACGGATACTCTAGGACGGCTGTAATGTTGTCCCCGCTTGGTCTAACCCCTTCGTGGGTTACTTCGTAACCTAGATAAGTAATTTTTGTATACAGGAACCGACACTTGTCGAGTCGAAGCCGCAAGTTGTGAGCTCCAACTAAAGCGAATACGTTTTCCAATATTGCGAGGTGCTCTTCCACCGTTTCCGTGGCGATAAGTATGTCGTCCATGTAGATTAGAACTTTATTCTCGCGAATCATATCTCGAAAAATGTTGTTTATATAGCGCTGGAAAACGCGCGGGGCATTCGTCAATCCGAATGGCATTGCGGTATACTCATACTGCCCTAGCGGTGTGACAAACGCCGTGTATTTAACTGACGCTTCGCTGACCTTCACATGATGAAATCCGTTGTGTAAATCGAGGCTCGAGAAATATCTTTTGTTACGCAGCTGATCTAAATGATCGTCGATCAGGGGAGTCGGGAAGTTATCCTTAACCGTTATTTTATTAAGCTCGCGGTAGTCTACACATAGCCGCATCTCCCCGTTTTTCTTGTTGACTAAAACAATAGGAGACGCATAGGGTGAATTGCTCGGCCTTATAATTTTTCGCTGTAACAAGTCGTCAATGATTCTCCGCAGCTTTTCCTTGTCCGCAAAGGATATTCTTCTAGCCCGGAAAGTGATTGGGTTATCATTGGTTAGCTGTATGCTCAATTCTACCTCGCCAAATGAACTAGGGGTCACGTCAGAGTCGTTCCGCCTTTGATTATGATATAACTGCCGTACTCGCTGAATCGTTTCGAAATTCAAACATGGGTTTACATTGATGACCTTCACGCTCTCGGGCTCGTCAACAAAGTCGATGTGTAGGATCTCGTTTATTGCCTCAGAGTATTCCTTAGACTCCGGCTCCTGACTTATTCTAACAATTTCTACCTCTTTGCCTAGCGAAATCTTTATATTCGGTAACGAGGTGAAGTCCCTCCCTAATAAAGCCGCAAATGCCATCGTCGTGTCGGGGACTACCAAAAATTTTATTTTTATGGGGATTTCATTGATCCATACTTCGCTCTCGAAAGTTCCCAGAACAGTAAGTTTCGAGCCATTTATCCCGTAGAGAGATTGATTACCTGCGACGCCGGTATATGCCTCGCTTGGAACGAAACTGCTGCGGACCAGACTCGCTGCCGACCCCGAATCTATGAGTGCCGATAGCGAGTATTTGCACTTGTTACCTGTATTATCGGTTATGAAATATCTTAATGACACTAAGTAGGGGGACAGCGGTGGAGAGACTCGTATCATGTTGGTCGTCTCTTCTGGTCTCGGCTGAGTCTGGTTCCTAGGGCAATTCGCAATCCTATGTTCCAGGCTGCCGCATCTGAAACACGCTCCCTTTTCTCGAGTCGTATTTTGTCGACAATTCTTCGCTAGGTGTCCCGCTCCTCCGCAACTAAAACAGCGCAATGGTCGGCTCTCTTCCTTTGGTGCTTCTCGTGTTGCCTTCGCCGGACCTGGTGGCCGTCCCTTGTGGTACTGCTCCTGCGGACCTTTCCCTTCATGACCCAGGGAAAGCTGCTTGAAAGCTTCTAGTAGGTCGGTGGGCCGGGTGAACTGCATCATTCGAGCCTGGTTCCTGGTCCGAAAGTCACTTATTCCATCGATGAGGTGGTCCACTAGTTCTTCTGCTTCGATGGGTACCCTGTTCGCTAACACTATCTTATCGCGGTAATAATCTATAAATGACTCTGGGTGCTTCCACACCCTCTTCTCAAACGCTTTCCGCAAAGCCAGTTTATTTGGTCGACTGTTGAAGATGAGTCCCATTTCAATAAATAGTTCTCTAATACTGCAGTCGAGATATTCTGGTCTTGAGTGGAACCAACTCAATACTTTTCCTCTCAGGCGTAAACTAATTAAAATTCTCACGGAATTATCGTTTAGCTTGTACGTCTCTGTCAACAATTCTACCTGCTTCTTCCAGTTCTCGAAATTGCTGGCTTCGCCGTCAAATTCGCTTAACAGGTCACTAATTGCTCGAATGTTGATCCTAGGTTCTCTTGCTCGTTCCTCATCCTCCTCCTGTGACTGCCGTAGACTCAGTTCCCGTCTGGCTAGGCGTAGCTCTTTTTCCAAAACCTCTTTCTCACGTCTTAGGATTTCTAATTCGCGCATCGCCCAGCTATTGGTTTCCTCTGTTCTATTTCTTCCCAAGTCTTGCTCTTCCGACGGCTGCTCCTCAGTCCCTGTGCTTTCCGATACAGCGCTGATATTTGCCGCCAATACTTGGCTGGCTTCTCGACTGTCTTCTAACGCTTTCCGCCACACCTTTTCATCCATAGTTAATATTCTTGTTATCAATTCTGCCCTGTTTCCAGCGGTAGCCTTGCCCATTCTTCTTAATAGGTCCTTTAAGCCATTTACATTTAGGCCGTTTAGCCTATCACTGCCGGTGACCTGCTCCATTTTGAGTTTCACCTTCGAACCACAACAAACACAACACCTAACCGTTTCACTTCAAGTTCTTCGCTCCGAATCTTCCAAATTCGCGATTCCTCCCAAAATCCGAAATTCTCCAAACCAACCTCAACGCTGATTCTATTCTAAAGTCGATTTCAACAATCACGAATTTTTGACCTCCGAATTTAGAGTCCCGACAAGAAACCTCAAGTAAACGATCATTGTCTGCTTCGGTCCGGCACCCGGTTGGACGGGACAAATCCCACTTCTGAGTTGTAAGAAAAGTTGCTTAAGATCACCGAATATGAAGAAGGTTTTAAAGCATCACACGCTCTTCCGGTGGGCACGCTCTTTATTTTCATGCTAGCTATACAACAGTTCTCAGGAGACTACTCCCTTGGTCTTTACTAATACATAGTCTTATCCCTACTCCTAATTACTAATGTCACGTTCGGCCAGGTGACGACGCTTCGACGCCTACAAGTTTGAGAAAGAATATTCTTATATGTTTTTAAATCATCTTCAGTATAATCATGTGGCTCTTTCATGAAGATCAATTCAAATAGACCAATAGTACCCTGATAATACTCATCATCAATAATAATAAAATCTTTACGATTTACTTTAAAAGAACATTTTCCAAGTCTCATTTTCTTAAGTCTAACATCTCGTTCAATTCCAAAATTATCATCAATTAAATCCTTATTTTTACGCAGAAACATCTCTATATATTTACGTCCAATTGGTGCATATTCTGACAAAGAACTATTTAAATCTAAGGATCTTTGCAATGGTGATGATGGAGTTTCTGCTTGCATTGGTGATGGTATTGCTAAATCATTAACATCCTTTTCCACTTTCACTCCCTCCTCCTCCTCCTCCTCCTCCTCCCCATCCTCTTCCAGAGAAAGGTATAATGTTTCATTAGGTCGTGAATTTCCTTGCTCATCATCATCATCATCAGATGAAGGGGTTGGAATTTTAATTCTAGAGTTGTCTGCGAAATATTTACGTTGTGGAGTCGATGAGAAATAAGTTCTTTTACGTTCCGATGGAATAATCAAAGAATTATCGCTTACAGTAGTCTTCTGTAGCGGTTCCTGTTTATACTCATATTTCGGGGACACGAAGGTCATCTCATTATGTTCAGTGAGCTTCTTCAATGGCTCAACAATTGGTTTAAAAGTTTCATTTAAATTGGTTTCCATCATTTCTCTTCCTGATTTGAGTGCACGATATTTTTCACGAATTACTTTACTTTTCGCGGCAATCTTCTTTAGCAGCATCTTTTCTTCCATTTTCCTGCTTTCCATGTTCAATCCACGTTCAATCCACGTTCAATCCACGTTCAATCCACGTTCAATCCACGTTCAAATCCACGTTCAATCCACGTTCAATCTACGTTTCCACGTTCAATCCACGTTCAATTTAGATTCAGTCCACGTTTTTATTTCCACGTTTATACTAGGTTTATTCCATGCTCATTTGATGTGTGTGTTTTGATGGACACTTAGCTCTAAACTGAACAATCTTAAGCAAACGGTATACTATTTAATCTTAGCATACTCATCGAAACCTTTCCGATATCTACCATTTTGAATTGTACTATCCTTGTCGATCACTAGAAATCCATAATCATGGTGCCAGCACTTTGAACACAATTCATTGAATTTTTCAAATGACATATCCGTGTCTACATGATCGTTATAAATATGTTTTAAATTAGTACCATCTGGCTTAAAGATTATGAGAAGGTTTGCATTATCACGAATCATGTGTTTAGGAATTTTAGCATAAGTCTGGCAGAGGTAGAAGCAGTCAATATTTGAATGTCTACCCATGGAGAAGTAGTCTCTGATATTATCCTGCTTATCGTTAGCAACATCATCAAATATGAAAATAGAATTGGGTAACGCCTCAGTTACCTTTACAACGTCGCTATTGTTTGAAAATTTAAAATATCCAATACCATTTAGTCCTTTTAATAACCGTTCAAGGTATTGATACTTGGGTTGTTGAAGCGACTTTGAGTATACATAAATATTTTCAAATCTCACACCGTTAGGACTTTCTACGAGACTAAGCAGTACGTTTGTTTTAACGCAATTCGAGGGTCCGCAAATTATACTACGAATTGTAGATGGAAGTAGGGATCCATGACGTTTACTCCTTCCTCCACAACCCCCACCGACAATAAAACGATCGGCGTTGGAGACACGAACGTGCAGTGGTTGCTTTACGAAATCCATAACTGTAAAACTCTAGGATCATGCAAGCTATTTATAGGCTCGAAGCAGATTATCTCATCAGTTCTCATTATGTCGTTGTTAATGTTAGATGTGCTACGTTTGGAGGATTTAACTATTGAGCAGCTTGAATACATTCCAAAAATTTTACTATTGAAGCGCTTTCCAAACAGTATTCGACTTGTTTGGTGTAAATTACCTGAGCACATTCGTGCAGATCCTGAAGTGCAACAATATCGTGCCTGTACGGAACATTATAATTTACCTAATCAAGATCAGTTTGATGGAATACCGCCTTCAATAAAAAATTGCTGGATGTGCCAACGAACCCGTTAGGAAAGCATGACATGATGAGATATGGTTGTGGATCTTTTTTCAATAAGCTGCTAAATAAACTACCCTTCGAGCTGCATGTACCTGGCTACAATTATTGCGGTCCAGGTACTCGCCTTCATGAACGGTTAGCACGTGGTGATCGAGGAATAAACCCTCTGGATGATGCTTGCCGTGAGCATGATATCGCATATTCAGTATATAAGGACCTGCCCTCGCGTCATCATGCTGATAAAGTACTTGCACGCCGTGCACGACAACGTATCATAGCTAGTGACTCATCCGTAGGTGAACGAGCGACAGCGACTGCTGTCTGGGCATCAATGAATGCAAAACGGAAACTCGGCTTAGGACTGCGAGTGCCTAGAAAAAGTACGAAGAAAAGAAAAATTCGTGTACCGAAAAAACGAGGTGGTTTATTGAGGAAAAAGTCACTTACTAAAACAAAACGGGGGGGTTTATTACCATTGCTTCCGCTGCTGAGTGCGGTGGGCGCATTAGCTGACGGTGCAGCAGGTATAGCAAAGGCTGTAAACGACACCAAAGCAGCCAAAAAACAATTGGAAGAAATGCATCGACACAATCGCTTAATGGAAGCGAGACGGGGACAAGGTTTATACCTCGCACCATACAGTCGAATAGGAGAGGGAGTGAAAAGGAAAAGGAAAAGAAAATAAATGGACTTCCAAAATCTGGACCTACTAGTAATATGCAATTATCAAACGTCTGCCGTAAAATACCGCATTTTCGGGGAGTCTTTATGCGTACATCTCTACCTCAAAATGCGCAACGCAATGAGTGCGCAATTGTGAATCTTGATGACGAACAAGGTCCTGGAACACATTGGGTTGCTTACGTTAAACGTAATAAGCACGTTAAGTATTTCGATTCCTTCGGAAATTTAAAACCACCAATTGAACTTGTGGAATTTTTTGGACCTTCTGCTATAATCTACTACAACCACGACCAATATCAATCGTATGATTCAAGCATATGCGGTCAGTTGTGTGTCAAGTTTCTACGTGAACAATGTCTTTAACAGTTACACTCTCTGGCCGTGACTCGGTATTGGGGTCAGATTTTTTCCCCCCGATCGATCTTCGAGATGGATAATATGAACTCGGTCTCGTAGACTTTCAGAGCTTCAATTCAATCGCTAATGTTGATGAGACAAACAATATATTTTACGTTGATGATCAGGAGCTAACTATACCTACAGGTTGTTATGAGCTCAATGCTATAAATGACTTTTTACGTGCTCAGATGTTCGAAGGTGATGAAGAAGAAGTAATTTTTCTACGTGCTAATAATAATACATTAAAAAGTGAAATAAAGTGTAAATATCAGATTGATTTTACACAACCTAACAATATAGGCTCTTTGTTGGGTTTTTCATCAGATCGTGTTATTCCACCGAACACACTAGCTGAATCAGACGAGCCCGTAAACATTATAAGAGTAAATATTCTACGAATTGAATGCAACATTACAGCTGGTGCGTACACAAACGGTAGACCTCGACATGTTATACATGAATTTTTTCCGAGTGTTCCGCCAGGTTATAAAATCGCAGAAACACCGAAGAACGTCATTTACTTGCCAGTCATTGCGAAAGTAATTGACCGTCTCACCTTGCGTATTCTCGATCAGGAAGATCGTATAGTAAATTTCGGAGGTGAAGAAATCACAATTCGTTTACATATTAGAAAATGTTGATTTACAAGAATACTTATAAATCACCGATACTCGATGAGCCTATCAGTCCAACTGCTGCAGCAGGACAGAATACATTGAGTGAAGGTAACGCTGGAGGACAAAATACATTGAGCGAAGGTAACGTTGGCGCATCATTAACATGAAGAAATATCACCTTTCTACAATCACTGGGTTTCAACGTTAGAAATAAAAATGGATCCATTAGATGTAACCGCTCAACCGGTGTTCGACAATCGCATCACTAAAATGGAAATGCATGCATACAATCCTTATGCAAATGCCTCATTGGGAAATAGTGATGAAATTCGAATTCCTATACAACAGCAAGATTTAATTCTTCTACCCTGTGAAAGTTATCTCTACATTGAGGGAAAGATAATCGTTGGAACCCGTGCTCCAGATGCAACAGCCCAAGATGTCGTAGGACTTGACTGTAATTCCATGGCATTCTTGTTTGATGAAATTCGTTATGAATTGAATGGTATTGAGATTGATCGCTGTAAGAATGTGGGTATTACTAGCTCCATGAAGAATCTCATCTCCTTAACTGCTGAGGAAAGTGCAAGTCTACGTCATTCAGGATGGTTTCTAACAGATCACAGGTCTACGAATCATTTCAACTTTTGTGTACCATTGCAAATGCTGTTGGGTTTTTGTGAAGACTACAGAAGAGTTATAATAAATGCACGTCATGAACTCGTTCTTATTCGAGCACGTGATGATATAAATTCACTACATTCTTCGAGAAAAATCATCAACTCCAAAATTGATTTGCAAAAAGTGCAATGGAGGATTCCTCATGTATCACTGAATGATTATACAAAACTTAAATTTCTACGTTTGATTGAGCAAAACAAAAGTTTAACCATGGCTTTTCGTTCCTGGGAACTCTACGAATATCCACTTCTACCTGAAACACAGAGGCATACATGGGCCGTAAAAGCTGCAACACAATTGGAGAAACCTCGATATGTTATACTAGCATTTAGACAAAATAAGAAGAGTACGCAGCATATGGAGGTGCTTAGATTCAATGACAGTTCTGTTCGTGATGTTAAAGTCTATCTGAATTCAGAATTTTATCCATATGACCGAATTGATAGTGATAGCGAAAAAAACCGTTATTCTGTACTATATGATATGTACGTTAAATTTATCCATTCATATTATGCAGGAGAAAAACAGTCGAAACCAATGCTTAATTACAAAAACTTTGTGGAATACGGTCCTCTCTTCGTCATCGATTGCTCGCATCAAAATGAATCTATAAAGTCAGGCACTGTTGATGTTAAAATTGAGATTGATTGTACTAGAAATATTCCAAGTAATACTACTGCGTTTTGTTTAATTATACATGATAAAATCGTTGAATATAACCCGCTTACTAGTATTGTTAGAAATGTAAGTTAATAGACTAGATTTATATGTATCTTACTAATGTAGTGAGGGATAAAGAAAAAATAAATAAATAAGATATAATAAACATTTATTGATGTCATTCCTTAAAAACATTCCTTACAAACATTTCCAAAATTTATCTTATGATTATCATTGGGTAACTTTAAATTCTAAATTATTGTATCGTCCTCCAACATATAAGATTTTTAATGTATTCGCTGATGCAGCATTTTGAAGTTCTTTGATTAGTTCAGGCGACTCCAGTAATTTCATCATCCTTGAGGGTAGGAAGAACCATTCGTCGGTAGCCAGCTTCGCTATTAATTTCTCTCCATATTTGGTCTTAATTTTCACTAATTCAGTGATTTGATACTCCTTATTCTCCTCAAAAGTATTCAGCTTTACGAAAGTCTTAGGTTCGTAAGTTACACTTGCAAGTGCATTGATCTTGGTTAAATCCATTTTTCTGTGAAAAAACATAGAAATTGAGAAAAGAAAAATATTGAAATAGAATAGCAAGAAAAGAGAATAATAATAAAAGAATAATTCTTACCACCCAAAAGAGTTTCTGTGGTACAGCAAGGAAAATATTCGGAATATAGCTTTGCACTGGATCTTTCACCTCCTTGAAGCTTCTAATGAAAACTGACTGACTGAAATTTCCCGATTGCTAACAACAAGGGTTTTAAAAATAGTGGAAGGGATGAGATGCATTCATGGAAGGGGATGAGATGCATTCTTATTGGAAGTTAATATTTGGGTGGTTGGGTATTCTTTCCCGCCTACGAAATTTGCGTCAAACAAGTCGTAACACGTTACAAGCGGTTTCTCCTGAATTCTTTTAATTGCATAATCATGTTGTAGACTTTTCTAAAGTGAACTGGGGAAAATTTGCGTCAAACAGGTCATGACACGTTACCAGTGGTTTCTCCAGAATTCTTTTAATTGCATAAACGTGTTGCAGACTTTTCTTAAGTGAAACGGTAAAATTTACGAGCACATTCCTCTCGATAGCTAGGCATATAAAAAATTGAGAGAATATGAAAAAAATCGAGGATTTAAAAGGTCATAAATCAAGTAACAAGTCATGACATGACATGATCTCAGGCTTCAGGTACTCGAGCATATCCGTTCTAGAAGATATCAGCACACTCAGCAATCAGTTCTCCAATCGCTAGAATGGTGCCAATACAGCTTCTTAATGTCTAGGTAAAAGTTATGTTTTGCTTTACCCTTCAAAAAAAAAATGAAGTGCACTGACAACTCTTTCCCTTTCTAATACCTATCCTGCTTGTTAGATGGATCGTGTGATATGCTTACCTGAAAAGCTAAAAATGGCTAAAAGATAAGTCAGGGAAGGCTATAAAAATTCTTAAAACTGTTTTTTTATTCAATAACTAAAGTTTTACTATCAGTTACTCATCCAGTCTCCATGTCTCATCCTCCTCCTCCTCCTCCTCCTCCTCCTTTTTCATCCACATCCTCCTCTTGAAGGCTAGCTTCTCTATAGCCGTATCCCGTGGTACCGTGAATGTATAATTTTAGTCAAACATCTTTTTATCACTTTAACTAATTCGCTCGTAGAAAGGTAAATGATTTCTTGAATGAAAGTCTAGAGAGGGTCCATAGAAGGAGAGAATAGTGGGAGGGTCTAGGATTGGTTCTGAATGGTCAAATAGTACTCTCTAAGGACATACTATAAGTGAGGAGCTGTAAGGCCTAATAAATTGGTGAACCTGACCTGGGTATAGTAACAGCTAGGACTTAATAAGTTGCCCTATCAAAATATTAATATTCCTGAAATTGATGTTAAATTGTTATTCTCCCCAATAGGGGAGGCTATTAAAGCTATATCCTTTCATTTAAAGGATATTTTGGTAATTCGCAGCATAGATTTAGTTAAAACCATGCAAAGTTATAATTCCATGCTCGATGGAAAGTTAATTCCTTGCACGATATCAGCAACTTATCACAATAGCTATCTACAATTTAACTAACGAGAAAAGGGGGGATTGCGGTAGCCACCTAGCGGCAATTACTGGCACTATCAATTAAATTGAACTAGTTCACCCGTGTGTGTAATTACGTAATATTAAAATACCATTAGCGCGAAAGAAGATTAAGGAAGGCAGTCACCTAGCGGTGACTACTGGAACTAGCAATTAGCTCAACCTAGTTTATCTGTGTAGCAGAGTCGGAAATAGTTAGGCTACGTAAGGTAACTAACCATCGACTTCGAAGGGTGAAAAAACCTTCCCTCAACTAGGGCCCCGTAGGATAACTTAGGTTCCCGTAGGATACCTAACCAACGGTACCATAGGGTGAAAAATACCCCCTCCCTAACCAAACCCGATCCCACTATAAGACCTTCCAACTGTGACATAGGGTGAAAAATACCCCCTACCTAACCAAACTCGGTCCCACTATAAGACCTTCCAACTGTGACATAGGGTGAAAAATACCCCCACCCTCCCTAACCAAACGCGATCCCACTATAAGACCCTTTCCTTCCTCATCCCCACCACTACCATACTAAGAGAGTCTTATCCCCACCCATCCCCCTTCCACACCACAAAACAGCTTCCCCCACTCCCTGTCATCGGAACCGCATAGCTCCTCTACTTCCGCTCTATAAGGAATTTAAAGTAAGAGGGGGAGAGATCATATGTGTACCCCCCAACTATAGGAGTTTAACGTCAGGGGGGATATACGCAGGCATCTCAACTACAAACCAATGCGCACAACCGGAGTTCCGCCGAGGAGTGGGGCAATTCCCCTACTTCCCCTCCCCCTGCGGAACCCCAACCCCCTCGCCACCCGGTCCCAGAATCCTTACAGCCACACACTACCAATAACATCAATATATTCCTCACTACCATCATCACTTATAACAGGGCTCGGAATGGTTTGCAACTTTCGGCTGATTTCCAAGCTCTATCCCCTCCACCAAGTCACGTGGTCTCGCAGTCGCTGGTCGTAGCTGCGCGCAAGCCTAAGCCAGGTGCGGCGCACGTAATTATTATGGTTCAGATAAAACACGTGGTACCAAATTAATGTTTATCAGCAATAGTAATATTGTTTATGCTGAAAAAATTCCATATGAATAAAAATGTTACATTAGTATAAATTATGTACCATTTATACGCTTAACGTCATTTTAAATATAGTATTACAAAATAATATAAGTCGAAAGTGTTACACTAATGTAATTATTTGATTTTAATAAACATTAAATTTATTCGATCAATAAAAGAATAGTGCTATGGCCCTGTGTATTGAATTTGTAACTATTAAAAGTACGCAAATTGCAGTATTATTTTCCATATTGTAATTCTGCTGCTAAAAATAAATATGCGTACAAATACAATAATATTTACCATTTTTTTTACATGAAAGATATACCTGTACTTATATAACTATCTACTTTAATGATGTAGACAGTTTCAATAATCAAATGACAGATTCTTAATAGATTTCCACATCACCCAGGAGGTAGTTTTAATGATGCATCTTTTTTAAGTATTATTCCCAGTAGGTTTAATCCAATGTAATTAACAACAGGAGAAATTAAAAATTAATTTGGTTTATATGTTGTGATTGGAGGAACTATGAAAGAAGTATCTATCTCGCTGTGTTAGTCAAATATGTTTTCCTAAGAGTAGCCAAAGTGGAATCATTCATGGAAAATCGTAAATCATTTTTAATTTGTTTCAGTTTCGAAAGTAAACATATTCACGCAAATAGGTAGATTTAAACACAAAAAATTTTGCGCCTAAAATTTCTGAAAAGACATAGAATTGCTTCTTAAAGTTGCAAGTATTTGGAGCAGATTCTTCAAGTAAATATTTACAGACGGCAATGTGAGGAATAGTATTAAACACTAAATCATGCCTAAACATATAAAAAAATTTGCACCGAAAGAATTAATACGTCTGATCAACTGAGAAATAGACTGTTTTGACGTTGCAAATTAATAATTGACATTATGAAGGTGATTCGTTAAGCTATTGTTATTAAAGCTAATTCACAAGGAGAATGCATATTTTTGTTCTATAAGAAATTTTGAAACTTTCGCTGGTTTTCTAATGATAAATAAGACGCGAATTTATGAGAATGTGTACAACTGTACGCACACTATTTTAAGCAAATTCACACCTACATGTAATTTTAATTTGATATATCTAGTGAACTGCTAGAAGGAATGTTACTTTCATATAGTGGTTTGAAAAGCTCTTGAGATAAGCTAAAAGAATATGCAATAAAAAATAGTAGGTTATTTAAAAAATTCAAGGTGACCTTCATATGTTTTTCAAACACAATTTGAAAATCAATCTAATGATAACATTTTATGTCCCCATTAAACCATAAAACTTTTGTATGAAAAATTTTTTGAAAAATTGATGGATTTCGAAATAATCAGCTGGAAACTTTTCTAACGAACAACCTGTGTTGTTATTATACTCAGGAGGTTGACTAGAAGATTTAAATATTTTAGTATCATTTTCAGTCTCCCAATGAACTTTTTCAGTATAACAAAAATATTATTGACATTGCCAAATATCAGCAGTTGTTCGATAGATGATTATTGCCGTTTAAAGTGTCACAATAAACGGTCATTAGAACGGATTAGTCGATTAGGTCTCCGGTTGTGCGATTTTGTAATTTAGAGGTCGAAATAAATCTTCTCTTCTTTGTTTTGTTCATCAAAATTTATTTCTTTTGATAGCAAGTGATATCAATTTTTTCCTTGATTTTGCTGGTTTTGTGTGATATATTCTCTAATTTATTGACAGTTAGAGTGATAAAATGAGTGGAAATCAAAAATATAATCAGCGTTTCAACAGCTGCTGGGAAGACAAATTCTTCGCTTATATATCCAACAAAACGGTATGTTTGAATTGCCATTATGAGCCATCCATAGTTTCTAAATTTACTATAGACAAACATTATTTTTCAAAACACATGTCGAAAAATAATCATTCAATTTATAAAGATGATGAAAGACAAAATTTAATAGAAGGATTGAAATTAGTTCTTAAACAATATTCTGATGAACCTCCAAATTTGGATATTGCTGCCCAAATATCCTCATTTGCTCGTAAAGCTTCCTACGATATTTCTTTGCTTATTGCTCAACGTGGTAAGCCTTTTGTTGATGGCGAATTTATTAAATCGTGTCTTCTTAAAGCAGTAAATGCATTTGGAGGATCTTTGACGGTTGATGATGTTCTTCAAATTCCACTGAGCGATAAAATGGTTGCTTCCCGAGTGCAAGTAATAGCTGGTTCTATTGAAGAAAAATTGAAATCTCTGCTACAATCGTGTGTATATTTGTGATTGTGCCTCGACGAAAGTACTGACAACCGTCATGTCAGTCAATTAAGTATGTTTGTGCGCATTGTACAAGATGACTTTTCTTATACTGAAGAGTTATTAGATTTCTTCCCGTTACATGGTACAACGACAGGTGCAGATATTTTTAGCGCGGTAGAAAACACTTTTGAAAAATTTAATATTAATTTTTCCAAGTGTTCATGTATCGTTACGGATGGTGCACCGTCTATAGTAGGAACTAGAATAGGATTTGCTGGGCAGCTATTTCAAAGAAATATAAAAGTTCCTTTAATTCATTGCATTATTCATCAAGAAGTATTATGTGGCAAAGCAATAAAGATTACTGCTGCAATGAAAATGATCACAAAAATTATAAATTTCATTAAAGGAGGAAATAGATCATTAACTCATCGTCAATTTAAATTATTTTTAGCTGAGCACGATTCACTCTACAAGGAACCTTTATATTCCGATGTTCGTTGGCTTAGTGCAGGGCAATGTTTCGAAAGGTTTTTCGCTTTAAAGAATGAAATAATGATGTTCTTGCAAAGTATAGCAATGACATCAACAATGTATAATGAGTTCAAATCATTCTTAGAAGATATAGATTCCCTTTGTGAGCTAGCATTAATAACTGATTTAACAAAACATCTTAACACCTTGAATTATAAATTGCAAACATCAAAACAATCTATTTCTCAATTAGTCAGTCACATCGATTCCTTCATATCGAAATTAAATATGCTTATGCATGATTTAATACATAATAGCTTTTATCACTTTCCCGCATGTAAATATCTACTAGAAGAGTCTGCTCCAAATACTTGCGACTTTAAGAAACACTTCAGAAGTGTTTCTTAAAGTCGCAAGTATTTGGAGCAGACTCTTCTAGTAGATATTTACATGCGGGAAAGTGATAAAAGCTATTATGTATTAAATCATGCATAAGCATATTTAATTTCGATATGAAGGAATCGATGTGACTGACTAATTGAGAAATAGATTGTTTTGATGTTTGCAATTTATAATTCAAGGTGTTAAGATGTTTTGTTAAATCAGTTATTAATGCTAGCTCACAAAGGGAATCTATATCTTCTAAGAATGATTTGAACTCATTATACATTGTTGATGTCATTGCTATACTTTGCAAGAACATCATTATTTCATTCTTTAAAGCGAAAAACCTTTCGAAACATTGCCCTGCACTAAGCCAACGAACATCGGAATATAAAGGTTCCTTGTAGAGTGAATCGTGCTCAGCTAAAAATAATTTAAATTGACGATGAGTTAATGATCTATTTCCTCCTTTAATGAAATTTATAATTTTTGTGATCATTTTCATTGCAGCAGTAATCTTTATTGCTTTGCCACATAATACTTCTTGATGAATAATGCAATGGATTAAAGGAACTTTTATATTTCTTTGAAATAGCTGCCCAGCAAATCCTATTCTAGTTCCTACTATAGACGGTGCACCATCCGTAACGATACATGAACACTTGGAAAAATTAATATTAAATTTTTCAAAAGTGTTTTCTACCGCGCTAAAAATATCTGCACCTGTCGTTGTACCATGTAACGGGAAGAAATCTAATAACTCTTCAGTATAAGAAAAGTCATCTTGTACAATGCGCACAAACATACTTAATTGACTGACATGACGGTTGTCAGTACTTTCGTCGAGGCACAATCACAAATATACACACGATTGTAGCAGAGATTTCAATTTTTCTTCAATAGAACCAGCTATTACTTGCACTCGGGAAGCAACCATTTTATCGCTCAGTGGAATTTGAAGAACATCATCAACCGTCAAAGATCCTCCAAATGCATTTACTGCTTTAAGAAGACACGATTTAATAAATTCGCCATCAACAAAAGGCTTACCACGTTGAGCAATAAGCAAAGAAATATCGTAGGAAGCTTTACGAGCAAATGAGGATATTTGGGCAGCAATATCCAAATTTGGAGGTTCATCAGAATATTGTTTAAGAACTAATTTCAATCCTTCTATTAAATTTTGTCTTTCATCATCTTTATAAATTGAATGATTATTTTTCGACATGTGTTTTGAAAAATAATGTTTGTCTATAGTAAATTTAGAAACTATGGATGGCTCATAATGGCAATTCAAACATACCGTTTTGTTGGATATATAAGCGAAGAATTTGTCTTCCCAGCAGCTGTTGAAACGCTGATTATATTTTTGATTTCCACTCATTTTATCACTCTAACTGTCAATAAATTAGAGAATATATCACACAAAACCAGCAAAATCAAGGAAAAAATTGATATCACTTGCTATCAAAAGAAATAAATTTTGATGAACAAAACAAAGAAGAGAAGATTTATTTCGACCTCTAAATTACAAAATCGCACAACCGGAGACCTAATCGACTAATCCGTTCTAATGACCGTTTATTGTGACACTTTAAACGGCAATAATCATCTATCGAACAACTGCTGATATTTGGCAATGTCAATAATATTTTTGTTATACTGAAAAAGTTCATTGGGAGACTGAAAATGATACTAAAATATTTAAATCTTCTAGTCAACCTCCTGAGTATAATAACAACACAGGTTGTTCGTTAGAAAAGTTTCCAGCTGATTATTTCGAAATCCATCAATTTTTCAAAAAATTTTTCATACAAAAGTTTTATGGTTTAATGGGGACATAAAATGTTATCATTAGATTGATTTTCAAATTGTGTTTGAAAAACATATGAAGGTCACCTTGAATTTTTTAAATAACCTACTATTTTTTATTGCATATTCTTTTAGCTTATCTCAAGAGCTTTTCAAACCACTATATGAAAGTAACATTCCTTCTAGCAGTTCACTAGATATATCAAATTAAAATTACATGTAGGTGTGAATTTGCTTAAAATAGTGTGCGTACAGTTGTACACATTCTCATAAATTCGCGTCTTATTTATCATTAGAAAACCAGCGAAAGTTTCAAAATTTCTTATAGAACAAAAATATGCATTCTCCTTGTGAATTAGCTTTAATAACAATAGCTTAACGAATCACCTTCATAATGTCAATTATTAATTTGCAACGTCAAAACAGTCTATTTCTCAGTTGATCAGACGTATTAATTCTTTCGGTGCAAATTTTTTTATATGTTTAGGCATGATTTAGTGTTTAATACTATTCCTCACATTGCCGTCTGTAAATATTTACTTGAAGAATCTGCTCCAAATACTTGCAACTTTAAGAAGCAATTCTATGTCTTTTCAGAAATTTTAGGCGCAAAATTTTTTGTGTTTAAATCTACCTATTTGCGTGAATATGTTTACTTTCGAAACTGAAACAAATTAAAAATGATTTACGATTTTCCATGAATGATTCTGTCTATATCATTCAATTGATTATTGAAGAATTCACTACTCGTTTTAAAGATTTGCAAGCTCTTAGAAAGGATTTAATTTTATATGAAAATGTCTTCTTTGTACCTATTGAGGAACAAAATGTAACTTTACGGGAAGAACTTTGCGACTTACAAAATGATATTTCTTTGCATTATTTAAAAAATAAATTTCAGAACTCATTAGAACTTTTTAAAACCTTGCCAAAAGACAAATATCCTTTTCTAAGAAGTTTTGGGCTCAGGATATTTTTTATGTTTGGATCCACCTATTTGTGTGAATGTTTGTTTTCTAAAATGAAACAATCAAGAATGATTTACGGTCTTCCATGAATGATTCCACTTTGACAGCTCTTATGAGAACATATTTAACTAACATCGAAATAGATACTTCTTCGTTAGTTCCTCCAGTCACAACATATAAACCAAATTAAGGTTTAACTTCTCTTGTTGTTAATTACAGTGGATTAGATCTATTGGGGATACCACTTACAAAAAAAAGCATCATTAATAGTACCTCCAGGGTGATGTGGAAATCTATTAAGAATCTGTCATTTGATCCTTGAAACAGTCTACAACATTAAAGCATATATATAAGTATATAATTACAGGTATAACTTTCGTGCGAAAGGAATGGAAAATAATATTGTATTCGTACGCATATTTATTTTTAGCAGCAGAACTACAATAGGGAAAATAATACTGCAATTTGCGTACTTTTAATAGTTATAAATTCAACACGCAGGGCCATAGCACTATTCTTTTATATATCAAAAAAATTTAATGTTTATTAAAATCAACTAATTACATTAGTGTAACAAACTTTCGACTTATTATTTGGTAATACTATATTTAGAATAACGTTGAGCCAATAAATGGTAAATTTTTTATACTATTGCTGATAAACAGTAATTTGGTCCCATGTATTTTATTTGTTCCAGAATTGCGTGTGCCGCCCCTGGCTATGTTTTACGCGCCCAGCTACGACCAGCGACTGCGAGCCCACGTGACTTGGTGGAGGGGATAGAGCTTCGAAATCAGCCGAAAGTTGCAAACCGTTCCGAGCCCTGACTTATAATTTCCTCACAACGTTGCATACTTGTATTAATTTGAAACAATAATTCAAATAATAAGTTCATATCTCTTTCAATTTCATTTAATATATTGTCACTACAATTGTATATAACTTTAATATTAACCATTTAAATATTTTTCTTCAAAATGTCTCCTTTACTTTAAACTGTTAAAGTAGAGGATGAAACAAAATCTAATAAACTGTTTAGAGCTACTCAAGTATTTAAAACATTTCCACCACCAACTACCTTAATAAGAGACACCCTTTCAACAAAAACGTTGGAGGTGAGTGTACTTATCATTCATATTTTATTTCTTTTGATAGAATTACACCCTACTTTAGATAAGCAAACACATATCATCATCTTGCTAAGCGATGAAACCAAAATCATCGTGAGAATTAACGTAATAGAGTTTCAAGGCAGAAACGTTTAAGGTATAACACATATACATGCTTTTAATAAAAGAAGAAGAATAATTTTATTAATAAGCATATGTCGTTTAATTCTTAAATATGATATATATTAGAAAGATTTATATGAACGATGTATGTTTCGGATGTACAAATACTTGTGATGCATCAAATTTCAGCGAGAAAGAAGCATGATTCAGATATACAAATATCTTTGACGTATTAAATATCAGCACGTGATGAAAATTAAGTACCTCTTATACGCTCCACGCTAGACTTTACCTTATAACGATATGTGTACGTGGTGAAATTGAGATCTTCAAGATCATATTCTTTTAAGAAATTTTAATATATATTTTATCCAGATGATAGATCTATACAGATATGTTGATCGCTAACACAATGATGATCATCAAAAGGTGCTTGAATGATTCATGCATATTCTTTTAATAGAGTCATAATTTGATCAATCAGCAGTATATCATCTTACTAATCAGTGTTAATGACATGTTAAATATCTGCACACGTTTTCAACAAAAAATTTTTTACCCTTTCCATCAATGAATTCTACCACCTCCATCAACAATTTCTCCTATATAAATGGATTCGAACAATAATGAACCAGCTTCAATCTGTTCAAACTTTAGTTCGTGCAGCGACCACACAACCAGCAAGAATCTTCAAATCAGTACTTTAGTTAGTGCATCAACCACAACCAGTAAGAATACTCAGATCAGTTTATACCTCAGTCTCAACTGATAAAGAAAGGTAGGAATATATTATTCAAATATTGTTTTAATTTTCAATAATAATAATAATAATAGTTTTCTGCAATACAGGGTCTAGATAAAATGGCATTTTTAACTGGAGTTAATGCATTCGCTTTCATCTCTGAGAAGACATTTGTTAAATTAAACAGTCTCGAGGAAAATAAAGAATATGAAATAATTGAAATGATGAAAATAAAGAGTAAATATGGAATGAGGATAATAGCGAAACTATTAACGGAGGATTGGTTTTATCTCCCTGCCGGATGGTTGCCTTACTCGAATCGCAGGATCAGTTTACGGAGCTGATAAATGCAGCATCAAAAAATATTTTAATCATGAAATATTTAGGTGGGAAATATAATATGTAACGTTATTCCCGTCAGTGCGAGGGGCCACTCAAACTACGGGTTTTCCCATTACCTTCGCCCGTCCTTTTCTATCGGTATCAGGGCGCCAGTTGGTCAGTTGGATGGCCAACAACCCTACGTTATCAATTGGGTCCTTCGACCCCATTCTCTATGCATCTTATACGGCCCTGCGGCCATGCATATGGACGGTAGCGGTAGCCAGGGTCGCTCAGTATGCTAGGTCGTGGAGAGAGGGGAGGGTCCCTTACGGAAGTCCGAGCCTCGCAGACCTGCCTGCTGAGGGGCATACATTTCTCCCTCACCACCCACACACAGGTGGTGGTGAGGAGTGCGGGAACATGCGGTATCAATTGCCAAAGCATAGCGTTTTGCCAGGAGCGGACCACCACGGAGGCAATGTTCACGGCCCGTCCAGCCATAGCGCAAGCCTATGGGATTACGGAGGGCACCGGGACACATTCCAACGGGCTAACTACGCCCCTGCACAACCCACTATGCATTGGCCGGTATCCAGTCGTGACGTACGTGCAGGCTGGCCTATAGCACACGCCTCACGTACGCGAACCGACCCATGGATGTCTGAGTGCCGCGTCACGCGCTCACCAGCACGCACGGACAGATCAGCACAGTCCCATGGTCGCGTTCCGACTGCCTGCTATGGCAGTCTGCGCACGACATTCGCGCAGCCTGCTTGACGCGCGTAACCAGCGTTCAAGCCAGACTCGATGTTCTATTTCCCCTCCTCGTGGGGACTTATAGACACTGTCATTGTTTTAGGACTCCCCGAGGCCGCTTCTCCTTATCTCAGGTTGCCTGGGTTGTTTGGCATGGCCCTGCCTTACTTCTCAGGACAACCTGGACATCGTTTACTGGAGCGCCGGTCTTTTCATCCGGGCCTCTGCCTGTCAACGGGGTCTATCCTTGACGTTAGCTATAATCCACTCGTGAGCCTATCTCACGAGTCGGTAACGTAGGGATTAATAATATCCACTGTTCGGTAGCTTTTATGTTCTTTATTCGGTATCTCGTATACGTAACGGGGAACTTCGTTACATACCCCCCTCCGTAACGGAGGTTTCGACCCGAAACCGAAAGCGCCCGAACACGAGTTCGTTTTTCGCTGCCACGCCCAAGCGTGCAGTGATGCACTTCAGTCTGGGTTTACTCTTGCGGTAGCTCAGGCTTGTATGGCTTGATGTCTGCCGTAGACATTTTGCCAGTGACGTTTCCTGCCAAATCAGACAATTCTACAACTGTCTCCGATAACTTCTTCGCAATCATAAACGGTCCACCGAATGGTTTGTTCAGTGCAGCCGATATGTGTTTTGCGGCATTCGAGAGCTGTCGGTTGCGAACTAAGACTAACTCGCCAACCTCATAGTGCTTTTCACGACGACGTAGATTATACGGTCTTGCCTGTCGTTCGTGCGCTTCTTCGAGAGCATACTTGAAAACTGTTCTAAGTGTTTCCAAGCGTTTCATGCGTGCCAACCACTTTTCTGTCGGTTGCTGCATGATTTCGGTATCGCCTTCTAATTCACGTCGCATCGACCTTGCCGATTCTGGTTCTCTACCCAGATTAGCAAATGCAGGTGTAGCTTGCAGTGAACCATGGTGGGCAGTATTGAATGCAAATCTAAATGCATCCAAATGCTGATCCCACTCTCGATGATCAGAATCGAGAAAGGCCCTTATCATCATCTTCAGGCTTCTATTCACCCTTTCGGTGGGGTTTGCCTGGGGATGATATGGAGGTGTCGTGGTTTGCCTCATACCCGTTAATTGTAATAAAGCAGTTATGTCTTTATTTACAAATTCGGTACCATTGTCGGTAACTAAAACTTTTGGTGTACCCCATCTATGAATCACCAAGTTTTCGATAGCTTCTGCAATCTTTTTGCCGTTAGCGCGTCGAAGTGGAGCTACTTCGATCCATTTTGTGTATAGGTCTTGGATTACCAACACATACGAGAACCCTTGTTTACTTGGCGTCAGTGAGCCCATAATATCTGCCGATATTACAGTCCACGGCTGTTCAACAATTCGACGTCCCATGAAGCCGACGGGAGCTTGTTGTTCTACCTTGCAATGCTGACATTCGTCGCAGTGACTGACGTAAGCCGTTACATCTTTGAACATACCTGGCCAGAAGTAATTTATCGAAAGGCGTCGATATGTACGATCGATACCTTGATGGCCGGCTTGCGGTAACTTATGGCATTCTTCGAGCACTTTCTGCCTGTACTCCCTGGGTATCACCAGTTTCCAAGCATCAAGATCTTCGAGCTCAGCATCTGCCAAATCTGAACGTCGTTGATGATACATCAACTCTCCATCTAATTTCCAATCAAGAAATTTTTCTGGCGTTCTTTCGATATCCTTTACGCGCTTTAAATACCACGCATCCTTGGTATCGGCGTAAGACGGTAGCAAAGCATTTAAACTTTCCGGTGCTCTTGACAAAGCATCAGGAACATGATTTAAAGCTCCTTTACGATGTACGATCGTAAAATCGTATTCCATCAAGGCGAGAGCCCAACGAGCAAGTCTTCCAGATGGATCTTTTAAATTATGCAACCATCGGAGACTGCTGTGGTCGGTAATTACAGTGAAGTGGTAACCCTCAAGGTAACATCGAAACTTCCTTATCGACCACACCACTGCCAAGCATTCCTGCTCGGTCACGGTATATTTTCTTTCGGGATCCGTAAGCGCTCTACTCGCGTAGGCGATTACTCTTTCTTGACCTTCGATAACTTGTGTCAAAACAGCACCTAAGCCAACATTGCTAGCATCGGTCTGTAATGCAAACGGGATCGAAAAATCTGGACAGGCAAGCGTTGGCGCGCTTGTTAAACATCCTTTCAGCGCGTCGAATGCTGACTGCTGATTGGCTGTCCATTCCCATGACTGATTTTTCTTTGTCAATTTCGTTAGCGGTTCAGCAACTGTCGCAAATTCTGGAATGAATCTTCTATACCAAGATGCCATTCCCAAGAATCTACGAATTTGCTTTAAATTCTTCGGTATCGGGAACGTGATTACGGCTTCTGTTTTCGCCGAATCCACGCGAAGACCTTGACTGTCTACGATAAATCCGAGATATTTTACTTCCGTTCTACAGAAGAAACTTTTCTCCTTATTTATCGTTAGCTCAGTTTGCCTTAACTTTTCGATAACTTTATCCAACCATAATAAGTGTTCGTCAAATGTTTTGGTGACAATGATAATGTCATCCAAATAGACGAATACATGTGGATAAAATTCGGGACCCAATAATTTATCCAGAGCACGCTGGAATATTGCGGGAGCATTAGTTAATCCATAAGGCATTCGCTTAAATTAAAATAAGCCTCTGCCTGGAACAATAAAAGCCGTGATACCACGTGACTTTTCTGCTAGCGGTACCTGCCAATACGCTTGACTCAAGTCGAGCGTTGTTAAATAATTGGCCTGTCGTAACTCATCTAGGATCGCAGCCATGTTCGGTAATGGGTACGCATCCTTTTTAGTTACAGCGTTAACGCGCCGGAGATCCACACAAAAGCGGAGCTTGCCATTGGCTTTCTTCGCCATGACTACCGGGCTCGCCCAATCACTTTGCGACGGTTCGATAATGCCATTGGTTAGCATATCGTCAACCTCTTGCCACATAGCTTGGCGGATTTTATCCGTGCACCTATGAGCTCGCTGTCTGATTGGCTCGTGATCTTGCACGTCAATTATGACTGCCGGTAACTTTGAAATTCCAGGTTTTCCAGAAATGGGGGGCAGTTTAATTTCTAGAAACTCTTGTAATTTCTTAGCGTTATCATTATCGGGAACCATTAAGCCGTTATTCACCACTACACAGTTTAGTGATTCGGCATTCGAGAACCAATGTTTATTTTGAGGTTTTTCCTTGTAAGCCCATTCTCCCGTGGAGAAGTCCACGACAACATGAGCATCTTGTAGGAAATCAAGTCCCAACATAAAATTACTCGACAAGGAAGGCATCCATAGTGTGTCAACTATAGTTGTCTTCCCCTCAAGAAATATCGGGATCTTGGCGGACTCAATTACTTTACATGTGTAATTGTTGCCAACGGTAACTCTTAAGGGTTCTATCTTATTGGCTTGTATACCAATTGAATTAAACAATTCAATGGCTACTTTGCCTGCAAACGTGCGTGAGGCTCCCGAGTCCACCAGCGCACGCAGCTTTTCCCCTTGTACGGTGATCGTGGTGTAGAATGCTAGTTTCCTAGATCTATCGCCAAACGTCGTAATTACTATATCAGTAATATCACCGACCGGTAACTTATCGACCGATTGATCATCGTTCGAATTTTCGGTAGCAACCACTCGAGCGCTTGTGTCCTCTGAGTGTTTGTTTACATTCTCCGTCTCCAACATAACATGTTGGTCTGAGAAGTCGCGGGAGCGATAATTATGGTTAATATTCACACATTGCTGTACTGAATATTCTTCGACATAATTATCCGGGAATATATTATCTTGGTTTTCACCCAAGATTTTCGGTATCATGTTTTTCCGCTCTTGGAGTGTCGTAACATTCTCGGGAAATTTTACTAACTCCTCTTGGCGTTTTTTGAACAGCATTTAGGGCACTCCGCCGTAGAAACCCCTTTGCTGCCACATCGGTAACAGAACATTGTTCTCTGCTCTTTACACGCACTCCAACCGTGTCCAGCTTTCCCGCAATTAAAGCAGGTAGCGCTCGGGCCCGGTTGTTTACGTTTTGAGCCCTGCCGGCTGTTATTGTTGCCAGCTGCCTTATCTAACGAAGGTTTCGACTTGGAACTGGTTCCTTGTCGGTTCCTTGTTGATTTAAAGGCTTTCAAATGCTCTTCGTTATCATTTGAATCTTCCGTTGTTGATTCGTCGGTATCAGAGCTGGATGTTTTATCCACTTCTAGGGCACGCACACCGTGTCGCCTAGACTCTCGGGACCTTCCATGACTGCCGGTATACGCCAACTCAGGAACTAAACTTTCCTCAGGCGCGGCAGGTGGACGGTATTTTAATGACGGCCTATAAGCGGCTTCGAAATTGAGCGCCAAACGCTCAAATTCTCGATACGTCATATTTTTGTGTATAGCGATACCTCTTCTATACACCGGTAGCATATTCTTGTGCGCGATAGCGATTCGGCTCCAATCCGATCTTTCTCTGCCTATTTTCCGAATATACGACTGTATAGTCTGCAAATAGGCTCGCACAGATTCGTTAGCACCCTGAGTTCTTGTTAGAAGCTCAGTCTCCAGTTCTTCCTCCCATGTTTGTGATCTGAAATACGACCTTAAGGCGGACTTAATATCAGACCAGGTTGAGAATTCATTATCCTCAAACCACATCCTCGCCACACCTGTTAGGATGTGGGGAAAGACGTCAACAAGGTCGGAATCTCTTACCCTGAGAAGGTTCAGGATGGCATCGGTTCGAGAAATAAAACTCTCAACCGCCTCCGTTCCATCGCCCGCAAAGGTCAAGTTTGATCTCTGGAGAGATTCGAGAACACGCCAACGGGGCATACAGTCATCCCCTTGGCCGGTAACTTTTCCAGGTTTTCCCTTCAGGACCCTCGTCCTGTAGGCCCCCTGGAATATCTCAGCCGAAGCATCGTCTGATGTCGGTTGAGATTCGAGATCATCGCTCGGCCTTGTCACTGTCAACAAAGGTTGACCCTGATTGGCCGATGCCGGTAGAGCGGCCGCGGTCTTTCGCGGTCGGCCTCTAGCGCGCTTTTCGGTAGCAGAAGCAGCTGCCACTGCTGCTTCATCGGGAACAGTCTTATTTTTCAGCAGCTTGTCAAAAGCCTGCTGGACTTGAGAAATGAAATCTTGGAACGACCCTTCCAGTTTTTCCATTCTCTCGTCTAGACTCGAGATCTTCTTCTCCAGGTTTACCTGGGAAGCATCGGTAGCTGTCGGTTCTGCGAACTCATCAGAGTCGCCCGACCCGGTACTCCTCTTCCGTCCTGTGGACTCAGCCATCTACGTATCAATATAATAGTGCTGTTCGTTCTGTCTGGTCCAAGGGTTGTCGCTGGAGTGATCCGGCAAAGTTCTGTTTTGCCCCGTTAGCCGTCCGTCGGATAGGTTACCCCCACCCGAGCTTTGGACATGCGCAGACGATCTAAGTGATTCTCGTATTCTCACTTATCGCTTCTGCTCGATAACAATCGCCCTTCGATTAATCGAATTTCGATCTAGGCGCTCGATAGCTCTGCTTCATCTACGGGCCGCTAGATGGCAGCACTAGGATCGAGTTTGTGGTGCCTTGTGAACAATTTAAGAGTTGGCACTACTGCGGCTTTGGACCAACACAACGCCATTTGGCACCACTGCGGCTCCGGACCAACTGCAACGCGACTTGGCAACACTGTTTCAGAACGCACCTGCGGAATTACGAATTTGAACTGTTCTCTTTTCACTGGAAGTTTTTTGGCTGAGGAGGTTGTACAGGAGTGGGTTTAAAACAAAGACGTTGTGAACCGCGAAGAGCAAGATTTTACGTGTTTATTTCACGTCCTACGTATATATATATATATTATTAATAAACGACTAAAGCACAAAAGGGAGTTTCCAATTCATTGTCCTTTTGATCACGCTAGTAGAACTGAACCACTACAGGTAAAAATTGGTGACCCCGACGTGATCAAAAGGGCGGGAAACGCACGTGCAGCCGCCATTTCTAAGCAAGGAAGGAATAAGTTCGATAGACTAATCCTCTTGGAAGGTAGAGAACTATCGTTAAGGATCTTCTTTGGCGTTATCGTTGAGGGAGATCATGAGCCTCCTTATAACTCCTCCTAGGAATCGAAATTTTCTTGAACAGCACAGCAGCTCCGTCGTAGACCCAGCCATTGGAATGGAACAATCATTGGATAATCAGAAGCAGCCTCAAGCTATGGAGAATAGCCCGGGAATTCTCTCGCAAACGACGGAGAATCAGCTTCCTGCAGGATGCGAGGTTCACGCCCTTTGGAAACAAAAGTTGCCAGCTTTCATGGCCGAAGCGCCGGACATATGGTTTTGTATCATTGAGGCCGAATTTGCAGCAGGAAGAATCACGAGTGACGAGACTAAGTACCTTGCGGTTTTAAGGGCATTGGATGGAAATACGCTCAAACTGCTAACGGACGTGCTACGAAATCCGCCGGAAAAAGGGAAATACGAAAACCTGAAAAACACAATTTTAAATCGACTGGTCGACTCAAGGTCAAAACAGGTGGACAAGCTCCTGCGCAACCTTGCTTTGGGCGATAAGAAACCTTCAATGCTGTTGAGGGAGATGAAAGAGCTCGCTAAGGGAGAAATCAGTGCCGAAATCTTACACCAATTATGGTTGGAGCGTCTGCCGGTCCACATACGACCTCATCTGCTTCCTTCTACCAAAATGAGCTCCGAGGGTATCGCTGAAATGGCTGACAGATTGATAGAGGTTTTTAACACGTCTTACATAATGGCAGCATCCTCGCCCAGTGGCCAACAGAGCAGCGATAAGCTAGAACAAAAATTGAATGATATGCAAACGTTGATACTTAATTGTATGCAGGAAATAAAAGAATTGAAATTGCATAGGCAGCCCTCCGAGGTACGAGACAACAATGGCAATTCTTCACGAAGCAGATCCAGAACTAGAACTCCGTCTCGATCCAAGGACATCTGTTTTTACCATGAACGTTTTGGTAGGCAGGCGAAGAGATGCGAAGACAAGTGCATGCTAAATGAACTCTACAAGAAGCAGCAACAGGGAAACCAATAAGGCTGTCATCCTTAACAACGCCAGATGACAGCGTCCATTGCTCCATTGCGAAAGAGAAGCGACTGCACCTACATGACAAAAGGTCAAATATTAAATATCTGATAGACTCGGGCTCTGACGTCTCAATTCTATCTGTAAGTCTAGTCAAAAGAAAGGTCGAAAAAGGAGCGCTGATGTTTTTCGCCGCAAACTCCTCACCAATTGCCACGTTTGGAACACAGGAGATGTACATAGACTTTGGTTTGAGAAGATCGTTCCAGTGGACTTTCCACATTGCTGATATTCCGATGTCGATAATAGGAGCAGATTTCCTCAGCAATTATAATCTTTTAATTGATCTTGGAAGTGGTAGACTCATCGATTCAGTCACTGGACTGACGTCAAGGGGAGAAGTTTTAAAAGCACAGCACCACAGCGTCTCCACTTTACATGCAGCAACTCCATATTTTGACATATTGTCAAGATTTAAAAATATCACTAAAACAAATAACAGGTTTCAAACAAAAGACTTGAATTTCGCACATCGCATTTTAACAAATGGACCACCAGTTGCTCAGAGATTCAGGAAGCTATTTGGAGAAAAGGTCGTAGCGGGGAAAGCAGAAATACAGCTCCTTCTAAATACTGGTATCTTGAGGCCATCAAGCAGCCCTTGGTCCAGCCCGATCCACTTGGTGCAGAAGAAAGATGGAACCTACAGAATGTGTGGTGACTACAGGAAATTGAATTCAATCACTGTGCCAGACATGTATCCACCGCCATTAATCCATGATGTTTTCTCTTCACTCCATGGGAAAAGGATTTTTTCGACTATTGACCTGGAGAAGGCTTATCACCATATACCCATGCATCCAGATGATATCATGAAGACTGCCATCACTACGCCTTGGGGTTTGTTTGAATATCTGGCCATGCCTTTTGGTTTAAAAAATGCCACTCAAACTTTCCAACGTTTTATAAACCACATATTCAGGGACCTGGATTTCACCTTCGTATATGTGGATGATATTTTAGTCATGTCGGATAGTGCTGGACAACACAGAGAACACCTGGAAATGGTTTTTAAAGTGCTGCAAGCAAACAATTTAACAGTCAATCTCAGTAAATGCAATTTTGGCAAGAATAAGATTGATTTTCTGGGTTATACACTCAGTGATAAAGGTTACTCACCCAACTCAGATCGGATTAACAAGATTATAGATTTCCCAAGGCCTTCTACGGTCATGGAGCTCAGAAGATTCCTTGGAATGATGAATTTCTATCGTCGATCTATCCCACATGCTGCAGAATTACAATCCCCACTCAACAAGCTTCTGTCAAGCTCTAAGAGAAACGACAAGACTCCAGTATCTTGGGATGAACAGACTGAGAAGGCATTTGATTGGTGTAAGGAAGCACTCTCAAGGGTGACACTACTCCGATATCCTGCACATCAAGTCCCATTGTGTCTGAAAACAGATGCGTCAACCACGGCAATTGGGGCAGTTTTGGAGCAGCATGAGGAAGATGTCTGGCATCCAATTGGGTTTTTCTCTAGGAAGCTGAGCAGCACCGAGCAAAGATACCCCACTTTTGATAGAGAACTCCTAGCAATTTTTGCAGCCATAAAGCATTTTGAATACTTACTCGAAGGAAGACATTTCACCATTAAAACAGACCACAAACCTCTCACACATGTTTTCAATCAGAAAACACATAAGCTTTCTGATAGACAAGCTCGTCAGTTGGAATACATTTCCCAATTTACCACAGAAATTACCTACTTGAAAGGCAGTGATAACGTTGTCGCCGACACCATGTCTCGCATCAACACAATCCAGATGCCAACCATGCTAAGTCCAGCAACCATTCAAGAAGAGCAGGGAAAGGATCAGCAACTGCAAGAAATTTTGGAGAAAAAGACCTCTTTAGTACTACAGAAACTCACGTTAGAGCCAAATGTGGATGTGTATTGTCAAATTACAGACAGCCGAGTGAAACCGTATATCCCAGCAGCTCTACGGAAAGCAGCATTCCAAGTGGTACATGAGCCATCACATCCCAGTATTCGCAGCACCTCAAGGACTCTGAGAGAAAAATATACATGGCCTGAAATCAGAAGAGATGCTGTAAATTGGTCACGTGAGTGTATTCCTTGTCAAAGATCAAAAATACATAGACACAACAAAGTATTGCCAAACCACATTGAGGTCCCTGACAATCGCTTCAGCCATATCCACTTAGATATCATTATACTGCCAAACATTAAAGGCTATCAATATTGTCTGACAATAATTGATAGATTCTCTAGATGGCCGGAAGCAATCCCGTTAATGGATATATCGGCTGAAACTGTCACTAAAGCACTTTTCACACATTGGATAGCACGTTATGGAACTCCAATCACTATCACCACAGATCAAGGAGCACAATTTGAGTCCACTTTATTTCACTCACTTGTTCACACAATTGGTGCCAAGAGGATTAGAACTACCGCCTACCATCCTCAATCTAACGGCTTGGTAGAGCGGTGGCACAGAACCCTCAAGACAGCCCTTATGTGCTCGGTGGAACCATGGATGGACACACTTCCAGTCGTCTTACTGGGACTTCGGACCTCCTTCAAAGAAGACCTACAGGCAACCCCTGCAGAAATGCTATTTGGTACCACGCTTAGAATCCCTGGAGATTTTTTCCTGACCAATGAGCAGCAAGCAAATCCTCGAATCTTCATAGACAAGCATAAGGAGCTGATGCAGGCGCTGCGACCAACACCTACAGCACATCATAACCGGGCCAAGATGTTTATTCTGAAGGACTTACAAACGTGCACACACGTTTTTATCAGGGCTGACCACACCAGACGACCACTGGAACCTCCATACATGGGACCCTACAAAGTCGTAAACAGATTTTCAGACAGAGTATATGAAATTCTAATAAATGGAGACAGGAAGAAAATCTCTTTAGAAAGACTGAAACCCGCTTATGTAACCAAGACTGATGGCAGTGGTGAACAGGACTCGGAAGAGATAGCACAACAATCGATCCATCAATGGCAGAGTCAAATGGATCCACCGAAACGTACCTATAAAAAGGTTAGTTTTAAGACTTCGAAATAGAAGTCTTTTTCCAGGGGGGGAGTAGCTGTGGTGCCTTGTGAACAATTTAAGAGTTGGCACTACTGCGGCTTTGGACCAACACAACGCCATTTGGCACCACTGCGGCTCCGGACCAACTGCAACGCGACTTGGCAACACTGTTTCAGAACGCACCTGCGGAATTACGAATTTGAACTGTTCTCTTTTCACTGGAAGTTTTTTGGCTGAGGAGGTTGTACAGGAGTGGGTTTAAAACAAAGACGTTGTGAACCGCGAAGAGCAAGATTTTACGTGTTTATTTCACGTCCTACGTATATATATATATATTATTAATAAACGACTAAAGCACAAAAGGGAGTTTCCAATTCATTGTCCTTTTGATCACGCTAGTAGAACTGAACCACTACAAGTTCATCGACCTCCAGTACCATCGATAACGACCGACGGCAGCACTTCGACGAATTATTGATTCGTCTTGCCGTCGATTACCGCTAGATGGCAGTACCGGTAACATTTCTCGACAGAGGGTCCACGTGTGGTCTCTGTCTCACCTCGTCCTGAAAACATTGGCCTTTACCGGCTCAAGCCCATCAATTTTATTTTTGTTTTGGATGGATAGGAAAGGAATGAAAAGGAAGGAAAATAGGAGGGAAATTGATGGGAAATTCACCGAGGTGTTCGGTAGCGTGCGGGATCGTACGATTTCTCGTACCGGTAACATTCGGTAACTTGCAGGAGGAGTATTTCTAGGGCTCGACTAGCTGTGAAACCCTATCCATACAAACCTCCTTACGAGCCGCTTTCGTCTTTAGCGGCTTCGAAGGTTTTTCCTTCGGTGGGGTTACCACCTGGGGAACTGCCTTCGGAGTCGCCTCGGAAAGCCGTGGTTGGGCGTGTACTTTCCCACGCTCGGATCTGCGTTTTGCCGCTATCACCTTACGTGGTACGTTCGTACCCGCATTCGCCACGTATGGACCGATTGTCTGCCAATGCGGCCCACAGGCAGGGCAGGTGCGCAACGTTTTCCCGGTGCGCCCACACCCCTTACAGAAAGCATCTGTAACTGGTGTAGGGCATTCGGAAAACCGATGGCCCTTACCCTTGTAATTCCAGCATACACGTATGCCGAAATTGCCGGTAGCGCGCGTGGCCACAGGATCGGAAGGCTTCGCCTTCTTCACCGGTGGTGCCGGAGTCACCTTAGGCGGCAACGGTTGCTTAACTCCTTTCGGAGGCTTGACGGACGCCATAGCTGCGTATGACGGCCGCTTCGTCTCCGGAGCAGCTACCGCTGTCTCCCGCTGGACCTCCCTGACCCGCTTGCGCTCCTTTCGGGAGAGCTTACGGACAGGGGTGCTCAGCACAGGTGCCTCGGCCACCTCGACCGCTGCCACGACTTCGTGGTAGAGGTCCAGGTCCGCTCGGAAGAGAGCAGCCAGCAACTCCACTAGACTACGTCTAGGAAGACCCCGGTTGCTCCCCTCCATAGGCGTCGGGGTTACCGAACGCATCCTGCAGTGTCGCTGCATTAATTCGCTGAGTACCTGCGTACCCAGCTCCTCATGCCCAGACTCTACAGGGTGTTTCGTCAACCCCTCGGTAACAGGTGGGCTACCGCCCACCTCGGTAACATCAACGCAGGTTGCCGCCGGAACGTCAACCTGCGCCACGGGAACAGGTGCGGGATCGGATGCGGGACCCTCAATAGGGCCCGCAGGAGATGGGGATGCCAGAAGGGCATCCTCATCGAAGGAATCCTGTGCCATAGGCACAGGAGGAGCGAGAGCGTCGCGAGCGGCGACAGTCGTAGCCGAGGGCGAGGCGTTCTGGGATGCCATTGTATAGGGCGGAGAGAGAGAGAGCGAGGAAGGCTGAGAGAGAGAGAGAGACGGAAGAACAATTTGTTCTGTAGGGATCCAGGGTAGGATGAGATGTGAGGCGACTTGCCGGCTCGCGGAACGTTAGCGAGGCGTTATCATCCGTTGCCAAATTTCCGATTCTGCGCTTAATTCGGTAATTATGTTTGGCAACATCTCGATAGCTAGCTAATTGAACTGCTCTGACAGTTAGCCGGTCGGGCTCCGCCAGGCAGCATGGCTCAGCTCAGCCGGTCGACTTGTTTACAAACAAGCGCTCAGCTGTCACTTGCCCAGTGAAGTAGCCTTTTCGGTAGCGTTAGATTTTAACACGGGCGAATATAATATTAAATTATATTTGCGCCCGTGGTTCTCATCCAATTTTCCGTTAGCTTAGCACGGGTTGCTCGAATTCTACGTGAACACGTCAATTCGATCAGGCTATCAATTCTTAACAGACTTTGATCCCTTTTACAACCAGATGATCTTTTCATGCTTTTTCAGCGTTTCTGAGCCTCCAGAAAATAGTGGGCCACCTATTCCCTGAAAACTCCAACACTTCCGGTAACTTCTCGGACTTGTGGATTATTCGTTCGCCGAATAATTAATCTATTATCAGAAACCACGTTGGGCGCCATTTGTAACGTTATTCCCGTCAGTGCGAGGGGCCACCCACACTACGGGTTTTCCCATTACCTTCGCCCGTCCTTTTCTATCGGTATCAGGGCGCCAGTTGGTCAGTTGGGTGGCCAACAACCCTACGTTATCAATTGGGTCCTTCGACCCCATTCTCTATGCATCTTATACGGCCCTGCGGCCATGCATATGGACGGTAGCGGTAGCCAGGGTCGCTCAGTATGCTAGGTCGTGGAGAGAGGGGAGGGTCCCTTACGGAAGACCGAGCCTCGCAGACCTGCCTGCTGAGGGGCATACATTTCTCCCTCACCACCCACACACAGGTGGTGGTGAGGAGTGCGGGAACATGCGGTATCAATTGCCAAAGCATAGCGTTTTGCCAGGAGCGGACCACCACGGAGGCAATGTTCACGGCCCGTCCAGCCATAGCGCAAGCCTATGGGATTACGGAGGGCACCGGGACACATTCCAACGGGCTAACTACGCCCCTGCACAACCCACTATGCATTGGCCGGTATCCAGTCGTGACGTACGTGCAGGCTGGCCTATAGCACACGCCTCACGTACGCGAACCGACCCATGGATGTCTGAGTGCCGCGTCACGCGCTCACCAGCACGCACGGACACATCAGCACAGTCCCATGGTCGCGTTCCGACTGCCTGCGCACGACATTCGCGCAGCCTGTTTGACGCGCGTAACCAGCGTTCAAGCCACACTCGATGTTCTATTTCCCCTCCTCGTGGGGACTTATAGACACTGTCATTGTTTTAGGACTCCCCGAGGCCGCTTCTCCTTATCTCAGGTTGCCTGGGTTGTTTGGCATGGCCCTGCCTTACTTCTCAGGACAACCTGGACATCGTTTACTGGAGCGCCGGTCTTTTCATCCGGGCCTCTGCCTGTCAACGGGGTCTATCCTTGACGTTAGCTATAATCCACTCGTGAGCCTATCTCACGAGTCGGTAACGTAGGGATTAATAATATCCACTGTTCGGTAGCTTTTATGTTCTTTATTCGGTATCTCGTATACGAAACGGGGAACTTCGTTACAAATAATTTAGAATTTAAGATTAAACAATAAGTGATTTGTGTAATAAATGAGTGAATAAATGCTTCGTATTGTGACGTGGCCAATTCTGAGCGTCTTGGTGGCGTCAGAAACGGGCTTATGAAGAACCTCCTCCCCATCTCAGTTGCGTTACATTGAGTATACGTGTTACCTGACATTAAAAGTTGTTGATGCCGATATTCTCAGCTCTCTCTAATTACCGATTTATGAACATGCTAGACTAAGACTTTACAGCAAAGGTCAGGGGAGGCTCCAGGATCACGGCTGAATCCCGCCACCACTACAGGTCAGAAGTCTCATTCAGCCGTTATATTACTTTTGTTTATCTCGTCCCCAAATAGTGAGGGTTAGTCATATATCGCGTTGCGCTATTTGGGTTTCTTTTCGTATACGGCGCATCCTTTACTTGGTAACTGCTTGTACGGCGTGCCAACCCGGGTGAGGCCTTGCCATTCCGCTTTTCTACCGCCGTGCCAATTCCAAGGAGGACCATACCACCCACCAAGTCATCCGAAATGGACATCGCAATCTCGCCTTCTCACTTCGCGGACCTAGATTTGTCGTCGCATCTCCATCCAACAGGACTCTGACTGAAGACGAGAACTAACTACACTACACCAGGCCACCTAGGCCTGAGTTAAATCAAAGTCCTCTCGATATGAGGCATAAAGATAGTTAAATGAATCTCGCAATCCCCTTTTTGTCGCATCACGGACCCATTATGACTTTCGACACTCCACTCGATGAGACTTGGACGAAGGGCAAGTTGACTGTTGCCTGCTCGTGCTCTCTCGGAGCGTTTAACCCTTTGGTTAGCTCCTGAACCGTCTCAGCCTAAGTCTCCTGTTACCGCTGCCACCGACGAAAATATTTAGAGTCGTCCCAAACAAAATTGATTCCGGACGACAGGACAAAAGAGACAAGAGCTTGAGAAGAGGATAGCCTACTACCGCGGATCCTCGTGAATCTTCGGTAATCCGATCGATATCCGAACCTATTAATGACTAGGTGGGGATGATCGTGAGGTACCGAGATCATTGTACCGCTCTGAGAGTCGAAATTTGGCACGAGTTCGAGTCCGACGTGAATCTGGAGCTTCTCGAACCTGACCTGCGATCGTTTCCAGGGGCCTCGTCGAATCTACCGGAGCAGCGCTTTCCTGGGAAACTAACGTATTCGAGAGGAAAGATTGAGGTGAAGACTAGAAAGGAAGAAGCGGATCGGTGAGTGCCTCCCTTGGGTCGACCATACCAGTAAATGCCTAACTTGCTTTATATCGAGCCATCTATCGTAGTGTGCCGAAGATCCTTAATTCTTGCTTGCGTATGATCATGGCTGTGAATTAGATGACGATCCATTGAAGCGAATTTCGAAGTAGAGTATCGGGAAGTAAGCTGGGGAGAAACTAATTATTTCTTATTGTAGTTAATTATCGTTGGCGGTGTCGCGCGTCGAGGCCTGCCTGTCGTAGGCTCGACATATTTTTCGATTTATTTATAGAGTCTTGCCGGGATGAAATTACCCGAGTTTTGTATCGCTTAACGGATTGATAGTCCAAGATTGAGTTTCGCTGGACATCAATTCCGTCTCCAGCTCACTCTCCGTTTGATGAATATGTTCTCCGCTTTTGAGGCGTGTGAGATTTGTAAAGTTTTGTTTGAACAGATATTCGGGACGATTAATTGACGGTACAGGTGATTGGCCGTGATCATAGGCAATATTCACCACCTTTTCTTTAAAACTTATTGTATCTTCCTGATGTACCTCCACCTTACGTTATCTTGTGTTGGCGGGACATATTTTGTATTGTACTAGCATTTCGCTTGTATGTCTTCGTAAAGAGGGGATACTTATAATCCCTTAATGAATTAACGTAAATTGTAATAGAATGTGGCGGGCCAATCTATTAACGAATTTCGACATTTAGTTCTTATTGTTTGAATCTGAGGTGTTATCAATCATTGTAAAATAGCGTATTTTGTTAATAAACCTCAGAACTTTCTTGGGTAAATCGTGCCTTTTTCCTTTATTCGAATTTTACCTCATTAGTTAATGATTCTCTTATCATCTTTAGCGAAAACCTCTCCTAACCTGACCCCTCTCCATTATTCAGATAGGGACCGAGCTAGCCCAGCATTTTGGGGAAAACCCATTGTTGTGTCGAATAAGAGATTGCTGCGGAGAAACACGTAATAGAGAAAACTGGTCTAAGCAGACCTGGCGCCCAACATATCGTTCATAGAGTTCTAGTTTTAAAGTATTCGGAGAGAGAGACGTATAGATAATCGCGTATGAGAGTCTAACGATCTATTATCGTCCCCAAAAACCGCTTATAGAGTAGTAGTGTGGCTAAGGGGATTCTGGGAACGGATGGCAAGGGGGTCGGGGTTCCGCGGGGTGAGGGGAGGTAGGAGAAATGCCCCTACTCCTTAGCGGAGGGGGAAGGGGGGATTTCCCCCACTCCTGAGTGGTGGGGGAAAATTAATCACGTGACACCCCTGGTGGTGGGGGAATTAAGCATGTGTCATCCCTGGTGGTGGGGGGAAAATTAATCACGTGACATCCTGATGGTGGGGGAGGGGGGAAATTAAGCACATAACATTAAAATTATTATTATTATTATAAGAATTGAGGGAACGGTTCCCCCTCGCCACCCGGTCATAGAATCCCCTTAGCCACACTTCAGGTGTTATCCTCGTCTTCCATTTCACCCCAATCTTCTTCCAAATCTACTTCTTCTTCTACTTCTTCCTCCACTGATTCATCCATATTTAGAATGTTATCAATATTTTGTTCAGTAAATAATCTATAGAATTTAATTACACTCATTTCTTTTTGTTTTTTAGAAACTATCACGTTAAGCAAACTCGGTAGACTAAGAATGAAAAAGATGTAAGCTCAATACGAAATATATTAACAATACGTATTATTATTTTCTCTATCAATACGTATTAGCTTTCGCCTCCTCACAATAGCTATCAACAGGTTATTATCCTCCTCCTCTTCCATCTCACTGCTATCTTCATCTTCTACTACTACCTCGTCCATACTTTGGATGATCTCAATATTTTAACTAGCATCCTGACACGACGACCGTTAATAATATTGTTTTATCATTTTTCGTGTGATTTCAAGGGTGAGGAGCAGGGAGAGGGGGGTTGCGATTTGTTAAAAGAGAGTTGAACGATCGTTGGAGTTTTTTTATTAAAAAATATATATTTTATAATAATAATATTATACACATAATAATAATAATAACAATAATAATATTGCTTCTAAACTGCAGCAGCAGCAGCATCTGCGATAAAAAAATTGAAAATGATTTAATATTAGTCTTAACTTTTAATTTCATGAAGTACTTAACGGGATCCCTCAAGCCCTCTGTAGCCAACATTATGGAACGAAAAACGAGGGAGAATTGTCCAGCGCTATTTTTCAACCGATTTCAATGTTTTTGGGCTTGTTGGAATCGTTAGGACTCGCCGTTCGTCATAAATAAAGCCGTATTTTCTAAAAAACGTAAAAAAATAAAATTGTTTAAAAATTCGCATTAATAATATTTAAATGCAAAACAAATCGAAAAATCGGGCTTCTTTATGACGAGGTGCCAGACCTAACGATTCCAACAAGCCCAAAAACATTGAAATCGGTTGAGAAATAGAGCCGTACCATTGTCCCGCGTTTCTGAAGTGGACGAAAACCAAAAATTTTTAGGAAGGCAGCTAGGCTTTCGCCCCTCCCGCGGCTCACGCTAACGTGTTCCCCCACTCCAGCATCGAAACTTACTGCGAAACTTTCCTCATATTTACGCTATTCCCCTATCTGTAGCTATACAGATATAAATACCGCTAAAATAATGTTGAGAACATTTCATTTCGCCGATATAATGAAATTGCTAAAAATGCAATTATCATTTTGAAAGAAAATTGTAGAAAAGGAGATTTCGTAATGCTTGAAATATAGGGCATACGTCGAAACGCGGGACAATGGTACAGTCGTATTTTTCAACAGAATTTCATGAGACTAGTAATAATTAAAGCCATTCTTCATGTAGATTGTCCTAAAGAGCTCGCATTTTCGATAAAGCTTATAGTTTTTCAGCTATGAACGTTTGAAGTTGCACGGCGCACAAATACATATTTCTTCTCTCGCGTAGATCAGCTATTGCGCACGTCCATCTTCAATCGTTCATAACTAGAAAACTATAGGCTTTATCGAAAATGCGAGCTCTTTAGGACAATCTACATGAAGAACGGCTTTAGATATGACTAGTCTCATCAAATTCTATTGAGAAATACGCCTGTGCCATTGTCCCGCGTTTTGCCGTAATTTCAGGTCTTCAAGTGTCACTGACTCGTTCATTCTGCTATTTATTTCGGAACAAATAAAAGTACGATTGCACATTGAGAAATTACATTAGAAGCTCTCGATAATGTACATGCTGCTATGAGTATTTCTTAATCTTATGAAGCTTGTCGTAGAAGGTGCAATGCAATAAATTTAGAAGGGCAATTTCGCGATTGAAAATAAGACCCACGTACATACATGCTAAACGCTATGTGTGTTTGTTTACAGTACACTCCACGAGTCACTAACACAGTCACACCCGTATGTATGTAGGCCTACTATGCTGGTTTACATACGCTGGACAAGGCAACAAACTGCAGAGGGGAAAGGGGAAGCCAACTTTATTTACTCCGAGTACGCATCTTGTTACAGTTTGCATTATAATGACCAAAAGAAGCGTTGCAAAATTATGAAAATATCATAAAAGCGTCTCCCCTTTTCACGCTCTATTCAATGATGCTACCCAAGTTGTTGGTGCATTTTTACTTTGATCGGAATAAATAGCAGAATGAACGAGTCAGTGACGCTTGAAGACCTGAAATTCCGACAAAACGCGGGACAATGGTACAGGCGTATTTCTCAATAGAGTTTGATGAGACTAGTCATATCTAAAGCCGTTCTTCATGTAGATTGTCCTAAAGAGCTCGCATTTTCGATAAAGCCTATAGTTTTCTAGTTATGAACGATTGAAGATGGACGTGCGCAACAGCTGATCTATGCGAGAGAAGAAATATGTATTTGTGCGCCGTGCAACTTCAAACGTTCATAGCTGAAAAACTATAAGCTTTATCGAAAATGCGAGCTCTTTAGGACAATCTACATGAAGAATGGCTTTAATTATTACTAGTCTCATGAAATTCTGTTGAAAAATACGACTGTACCATTGTCCCGCGTTTCGCCGTATGCCCTATATTTCAAGCATTACGAAATCTCCTTTTCTACAATTTTATTTCAAAATGATAATTGCATTTTTAGCAATTTCATTATATCAGCGATATGAAATGTTCTCAACATTATTTTATCGGTATTTATATGTGTATAGCTACAGATAGGGGAATAGCGTAAATATGAGGAAAGCTTCGCAGTAAGTTTCGATGCAGGAGTGGGGGAACACGTTAGCGTGAGCCGCGAGAGGGGTGGAAGCCTAGCTTTCTTCCTAAAAATTTTTGCTTTTCATCCACCTCAAAAACGCGGGACAATGGTACGACTCTATTTCTCAACCGATTTCAATGTTTTTGGGCTTGTTGGAATCGTTAGGTCTGGCACCTCGTCATAAAGAAGCTCGATTTTTCGATTTGTTTTGCGTTTAAATATTATTAATGCAAATTTTTAAATAATTTTATTTTTTTCACGTTTTTGGGAAAATACGGCTTTATTAATGACAAAGTGCGAGTCCTAACGATTCCAACAAGCCCAAAAACATTGAAATCGGTTGAAAAATAGCGCTGGACAATTCTCCCTCGTTTTTCTTTCCGTAATATTGGCTACAGAGGGCTTGAGGGATCCCGTTAATGTTAGAAGAGTTTACACTTTTCTTACCGATTAGTAATGGTGGTGGTTGTGGCTTTTAAATGCAATCATGACCCCTATGCTCACGTAGACCGCATATTGCACAGCGTGCAAGACGTGGTATAGGTTGACGATCGGCAGCAGCACCAGCAGTAGCAGCACCAGCAGCATTAGGCTGCAGCGGTGCATTCAAAGGTCTACGAAGTGGTTGATGCTGCTGCTGCTGCAGAAGTCTCCATCTACTTGGTACAACTAACTGCGCTGTCGGCTGTTGTATAAGGGTCTGCTGTACAATCCTAAATGACTTTACGATTGCTACAAGCAATCCTGTTTGTTGAATATCCAATAATGTCAACTTTTTGTCTGGCAAACTGAATTTTTTTTTTTTTTTTTGAATCCATTTCGTATACTGTCAGAAACAATACGGAAGTCGAGATTGCTCTCCTCATAATATTAACAGTACGAATAATCCCTATCTAACTCTACTCTAGATTGAGTTACATCTCTTAATCAATACGTATTAGCTTTCTTTCCGTTTACTCCAGATGAAATAGGAAGGGGAATAACTACAATAATATTTTTTCAATAATCTTTTTAGTTTCGATTTTATGTAACCTCTACTTCTTTTCTCATGTTTTTTAAAAACTATTCTATAAAAAATTTAATAGTAAAAGAAAAAGAAATGTGGTAGTTCCTCTTCATACCGACAATATGATGTAATCCCAAGCCAAGGTTACGCTTAGCATTCATAGATGCCCATACGGCTGTGGCGACCACGCGTTCACGCAAGGTCGCGTCTCTTGCGGTAATACGTTCACGCGCTTTCCTCGCTAGCACTTTATCGGCCTGATGACGCTCCGGTAGATCCTCGTTGTGCCAATATGCTAAGTCATGATCGAGGCAGGCCTCGTCTAGCGGATTTATACCACGATCGCCGTGCTCCAATCTTTCGCGAAGTCGAGTACCGGGCCCGCAATAATTGTAACCAGGTACGTGCAGCTCAAATGGCAAATTTTTAAGACTTCATTGAAGAACGATCCAGACATTTAGAGCAACTGCTTTATTTTTCTCTCTCTTCTTGCTGACAAACAACAGTCTTTCATCCGTCTCAGTGGTCCGCCGTGGTGAGTAGTATTAGTTAGATTGTAGTGTCGCAAACAATATTGATATTGCTGCACATCCGAGACAGCGCGAATGTGCTGAGGTAATCTTTCCCACACACTCGCGATACTATTTGGAAAGTACTTAAGTAATACGATCTTCGGTATGTGTTCGAGCTGATGATTCGTCAAGTTCTGCAGGGAATCGACGACGACTAGCATGAACGCCATCATAATGGCAACTGACTGATTAGTTCCATAATTCGCGAAATATAAATGAACGATACAGCTATGCCAGAAAGTTAAAAGCGAGGATGCATTTCGTGAAGCATGTGCCGACTATTCGCGTGTCAAATTTGGATAGTCATGCTCACAATGCTATCACGCAAATAAAAATTGCCACGGATCGCTATTACCATCTACGATACGCTGCATAGTTTGCGGTCCGTCGAATTGTGGTAAGACAAACGTGCTGGTGAGCCTCATAGAGATTCCGCACGGTGTGAGATTCGAAAACCTGTACGTCTACTCGAAATCGCTGCAGCAACCGAAGTATCGATATCTGGAACAGCTTCTGCAAGACACGGAGGAAATTGTTTACTTTCAGTTTTCAAACTATTGCGAGGTTGTGAACGTGGCGGATGCAAAGCCGAATTCTATTTTCATATTCGACGATGTGGCCAACGACAAGCAGGACAATATAAAGAACTACTTTTGCATGGGTAGACATTTCAACATCGATTACTTCTATCTCTGTCAGACTTATGCGAAAATCACAATGCATCTGATACGAGATAATGCAAATTTGCTAATAATATTTTGAGCAAGATGGAACTAATCTGAAGCACATTTTCAACGATCACGTCAACAGTGATATGTCGTATGAGAAATTTCTAAAATTGTGTTCGACCTGTTGGAGTCGCGATTACGGTTTCTTAGTAATAGACAAGGATAGCCCTCTGATGAACGGTCGATATCGCAAAGGTTTCAACGAGTACGCCACGATCGAGTGAATGGACTTGAGTGGTAATAGTGTCAGTTTTGATCGACGAACAGGTCGGTTGATGATCGGATCTGTTAAGAAACGGTGACAGTTTGATCGCTTGATAATCGAGTGCCAGGTTATCGACGAACAGGTAGGTTGGATCTGTTAAAAACCGTGTTAGTCAGATCGGTTTATAACTCTTTTAAACAAAAACCCCCCTTCAAAACAGCATGGCGATGGATGAAAAATCGCTTCTGAAGAGGATCGCCAAGAGGAGCGAGGTCATTCGCGACAAGCATCATGCCTTGAAATCGGAGAAGGCGATAATTGAGAGCACTTTGAATGAGACATTCAAGCTGATAATCGATCCATTGAAGAAACTCGTTTCGCAAACAGAGGATAGTGATAACCCAAATAATTCGTTTGTCAAATACAACGATAAATTGAGGAGGGGAGCCTACTTCACATCGACACCGCATCGAGTTGCTAAAAGAGCGAAGAATCTTAGTAGTAGTGATGAAACTATTACGAATTCATCGGATTTCATGACCGACGACGAGTCTTCTATAACCGATCAATCGTCGCCCGATTCAAAAAAAAGTTTGCTAGAAAAATTAAATATTGATGAAAACAAGGAACCAGGCTTGTTACAATTTGCCTTTCAACGTAATCCATTAAATCCGATCCCTGCCAAGTATACTACATTACTTCTGACCGATAGGGAAAACTTGATTGATCGTGCTTTTGGACCTCTTTATAAAAATGATCAACTGACGCTTGGTAGATTTAAATTTGAAATAAGTCATGAAGGAGATATTATTCTCGATAAGACGTCATACACCGGTACAATAGGTACTTATGATCTAGTTTTCATGAGAGAACCCAATCGAGCTACTATAAAACCCGACGATTTGGAACAATACAAGAGCAATCAAACTAAGGCGCATAAACTGTTAAACGATAGTTTAAAACAAACCAAGTGTAATAAAGGTGTAAAATATACAGAAATTATGAAACCATTGCTATTGGGAAAACCAAAGTTACCGCCTAATCGGTTACCATCAACATCAGGCGCAAGAAAATCGTCAACGTCTGACGCGTCAACATCAGGCGCAAGTAAAACGTCAGGTGCAAGTAAACCGTCAACGTCACGCGCAAGTAAAGCATCAACATCATCATCATCAAAAAAATAGGGGTAAAGGTCTTATGCGTGTCACCGAGGGACCAATGAACTACGTACATTGGAACGATCCTAATGAATTGATCGAACGTTTGAGACTTTTGATCGCATCAGTGGCTGTCGGTAATACGAGTCATCACAACGAGATACAGTCGATAATCGAGGAGTTGCGCGACGAGGATCTTATCGTACAAAGAAAGTTGCACATTATATTTTTACCTCAGTGTAATATCAACGTCTTTCGATACCACGAGGTAAAAAAAATTAAATGTCTGATTCCTGATGTTGTGAAATTTGCATTTGTTTAATATACATCGTAGACTGTATACTCTCGGCATTACGAGCCATCACAAAGAGTAATAATAACGAGGAACAAGAGACTGATTTTTTAAAAAACAAAAAAAAGTGACAGTAGTGCATTTATTTTGAAATGTCGATAAATAAATTTGGACTTGGACTGGATAGTGAGAGTAGGAAACACTTTCGCGAACCAAATTAGAATATTTACTACTTGAATTTAAACAATATTTGACAATGACATTGAATAAAGATAATGAACAAATTGAGAAAAAGATGAACCAACTTTTGCAAACAATTTGTGAAAAATTGGATGATAAAGTGAGTAAGCAAGATCTGATACTTGAAACACTTAGCAATAATAATAAATTCTAAGAATCTGTCCATTTTTGAAAAAAAAAATGAGCAAAAAAAAGATGCAGTTGGTGGAGGAGCTCCATGCACCGGCGAGGATAAATTTTCCACGCAGAAGAGTCATCGTGCGCGGCTTCGACGATCTCTGGCAGGCCGATCTTGTTGATATGCGTAATTACGTCGATGCGGGTCACCTGTACATTCTCACTGTAATCGATACCCTCTCGAAATACGCTTAGTCGGTGGCATTAAAGGCCAAGAGTGGCAGAGAAGTGACGACGACAATGACGGGTATCCTAAAGACCGCCAGATGTACGAAAAATTTACTGACCGACAACGGCAAGGAGTTTTACAACAGTGACTTTCAGGCGTTGATGAAGAAACGCGGAATAAACCACAACTCAACTTACAGCGTGATGAAAGCGTCGATAGTCGAGCGCTGGAATCGTACGTTGAAGACGGAAATGTGGAAACGATTTACGCTGAACGGCAAATTCAAGTGGCGCGCTATGCTGCAAGAGTTGGTGGATGCGTACAATGCGCGAAGGCACCGTACCACAGGGTTGCCAGAAAGTAGACCGTCGGTCTACAGAATTTCCCCCTCCACTTACCACCACAGATGCAGGCTCGTTTGCGTGAGCCATCCTCGCTTCTACCGTTGCTCGATGGTCACGAACACAAGTAGAAGCGTCCGTACATGTGTCGACTGGCTTCGCTCGCTCTCGCCTATCCTCGGATTAAAGAGAGAGCGGAGATACTTTCTCGGACCTCTCTGTCTTTCTCGCTGTTAGCGTCTAGCAGAAGTTCGAGGCAAAATCTTTCCGCTTCGCTTTGCCGAAAATCTACGAATATTTTATGTTATTTACATTTGCAGCCTAATGCCTTTATACATGTTTTTCAGCATTTTATATAAGCATTGACTTATTTAAATCAATAATAAATTAAGGAAATGCGTATTTGATATATAATAATTATTTTAACTACAATTTCATCGTTATATTTCGCTTATTTCCATAAAATCTGCATTTCATTAATTTATTATTGATTTTAGTAAGTCAATGGTCATTAAAAAAAAATTTAATTTTAAAAAAAAAAAAGTAATCGGTAGGAATCGAACCCGGATCCACGAATCGCCACGCGGTTACCTTACCGCCTAGACCACAAAGCTTCTTCGGTGCACCGTAGGCAGAAAGTCTTCTTAAGGACTTGAAATCTTCTTTTGCACCGTATAAATAAACGAGCAACCGACAGCTTTATTCATTATTATTCTGTCATAATGGTACAAAAATTAAAGAATAATTAAATATTGAATAGTTTTCAAAAGCTGTTCCAATAGCCAAGGACGGAAACTACGAGCGTTGATTATATTTATCTTCGTTCTTGGCTATTGGAACAGCTTTTGAAAACTATTCAATATATAATTATTCTTTAATTTTTGTACCATTATGACAGAATAATAATGAATAAAGCTGTCGGTTGCTCGTTTATTTATACGGTGCAAAAGAAGATTTCAAGTCCTTAAGAAGACTTTCTGCCTACGGTGCACCGAAGAAGCTTTGTGGTCTAGGCGGTAAGGTAACCGCGTGGCTATTCGTGGATCCGGGTTCGATTCCTGCCGATTACTTTTTTTTTTTAAATTAAATTTTTTTTTAATGACCATTGACTTACGAAAATCAATAATAAATTAATGAAATGCAGCTTTTACGGAAATAAGCGAAATATAACGATGAAATTGTAGTTAAAATAATTATTATATATCAAATACGCATTTCCTTAATTTATTATTGATTTAAATAAGTCAATGCTTATATAAAATGCTGAAAAACATGTATAAAGGCATTAGGCTGCAAATGTAAATAACATAAAATATTCGTAGATTTTCGGCAAAGCGAAGCGGAAAGATTTTGCCTCGAACTTCTGCTAGACGCTAACAGCGAGAAAGACAGAGAGGTCCGAGAAAGTATCTCCGCTCTCTCTTTAATCCGAGGATAGGCGAGAGCGAGCGAAGCCAGTCGACACATGTACGGACGCTTCTACTTGTGTTCGTGACCATCGAGCAGCGGTAGAAGCGGGGATGGCTCACGCAAGCGAGCCTGCATCTGTGGTGGTAAGTGGAGGGGGAAATTCTGTAGACCGACGGTCTACTTTCTGGCAACACTGCCGTACCACAGGAATGCGTCCCGTGGATGTGAAGCCCGAGCATGCAGATAAGCTACTCAAGACTGTATACAGCAATATCTAGGTTGAAGGTCGTGCCAAGTACAAAGTCGGCGGTTTCGTACGAATTAGTAAATACAGGCAGATGTTCGCCAAAGGCTACACGCCAAATTGGACGACCGAAATATTCGAGGTGGCGAAAGTGCAGAGGACCAATTCCGCTACGTATCTCGTCAAGGATTCCAAGGGTACGGAATTGTTGGGTGGATTTTACGAATACGAGCTTTCGAAAACTATCAATCCCGATGAGTGTCTGGTGGAGAGAGTAATGCGCAGAAAGGGCGATAAAGTGTTTGTTAAGTGGCTGGGATTCGACAGGACGCACAATTCCTGGATAAATAAGAACAATGTTTTATAAAAACTTTTATTAAGATGTATCATTAAAAAAAATATGTATTCTTAAAATAAAAGCTATAAAGCAAATAAATAAAAAAAAAATTATTCTTTTAGATTATAATGTCCCCAGGGTAGAGTCGCTACGGTGCCGAATGTAACGAAATGTCTATCGTCGTACGGACTGAGGGTGACCTTTCTCTGACTGATCGAGAAAGCTTGGTGCAGCTTCGATCGGATTAAATTTTGATTGCGATACTGTACGGTGAAATTATCCAAACAATCCTGGTAGTCGTCAAATGTTATATTTCTAGCGATAACGTAACTTTTGACACCTTTGACTTTTTTGGTAATTTTTATGCAGTCTTGCACCTTGAAAGTATACATTTTTGCGCTCAGTCCTACGAACTCGGTCATGATACGACCATTGTTCTCATCATTCATCAGACCAGGTATCTTTTTGTTGACGCGTGGCAAGTCATACTGATTATCGTCAGGATAATCGCTGATGTCGAATCGCGCGAGATCACGTTTCATGTACGAGTAAACGTCATCGCACTCGATACTGCATATCAGAGTGTCCGTGTCGGTATATATCGCTCTACATTTACTGCCGAATGTAGGAAGCATATAGTCATAGTGAAATTCATACAAGCATATTTTTGAAATATCTAAAATACTCATTCCCACGTAAATGGGTTTATAAAATTTCGCGGAAAATTTCGATAATTGAATCGCGAACAAATTCTCATTGAAAATCGCGAGACTATGATAATGCGGTTTGGAAGTCAGGCTTTCCGCCCCGTATCTTCCCTCCCACTTGGTTGCGAGCCTCACGTCAACTCTATTCCTCACGTTCTCCATTGTTTTACCGAAAACTGCGTTGTTCATCAACTTGAAGAGATTCTTCTCAAATTCTTTAGTGGACGTGGGGCGCAAACGCGGATTCAGCTCGATGTAATCGCGTAGCCAGGTGGACTGCTGAAACTTTAAACCGCGATGTATACGCTTCAGTACGAGTCCATTACGCATACATTGTTGCAGAGCGCGATAATGTATTACGTAACGCGTCTTATCGTTTAAAGTAGCCAGCAGCTTCTCCTGCCTCGCGCCTGGCGGTTTCTCCCGCACCATGCAAAACGGTAGGTCCGCGTGTTTGTCGTGAAGCTTACGCGGATACTCCAAATCGACCTCCAAAATATAACCCTCGGGATGATCCGAGGGTATAGCGGAAACATCGAGATTGGCAGCGTCCTCGATCCATCGGAATCCATGGGTGGGCAGCTGCTGACAGTTTGCCCACCCATACAGATTGTTTACGTCGTAATACATGAGATATTTCGACAGTTCAACCGGATCCTAGTCCCGCATGTACCGATTGTTGGCCCTCTCGTAGCGGTGGGAGCACTGATTCAAACCACAGCGTATACCGCGCTCTACGAACAGCAACATATCTAAGTAGAAGTTGTAGGGGTGATACGACGACAGTGGGGGAGGGGGTGCGGGTGTGCGGGGGAGTCTTCTTAGGGAGGGGGGTTTGCTGTATGTCTGCGTCACTCCATTGCCCTCTCTTTCTCTCTTAGTCTCGTTCCCCTCTCGCATCACCCTAGGGCCCTGATGGTTAGTTATCCTCCGGGTCCACTAATTACCTAGGGCCCACACCATTACAGACAGTTACCTACAGAACTTTTTCTTTTTTGGGTACTGAAATAGCTGGATAAAACAGTTAGTTTGAATCTTTCCCGCTAGGGTGCGTCCGTGAAAATTACTTTTCTGATTAGCTATATTGTAGTTATATATATATTTAAGTCGTGGTTATCGGTTCAGAAATGATAGCAAACTATATATTACCCCCTCATAGGAAATCCGTATGTCCCAAGCATTGGTCCCAAGTCTTGCTATAGGGAGGCAGGCGTTTGGGATGAAGGTACTAGGTATAATTAAGCCAAACTATCCCCGGGATTCATAAACAAAACTTAAGCTCAAATTCAAGCTTAAGACGGGTAAAAATTATAGTCTACGTAACACATCTTATAGGTTTCAAGATGAGCTTGTACTCAAGTTCTGTTTATGAATCCCGGCCTATATGTTACCCCCCCTCACTGGGACTTTTCTTATGAGGATATTGGGTATGTAGGAGGTCTCTAGATCTTTGTCCCCTCCCCCAATCAGTAAGATTTCACCAGGTTTGTCTTTGTTTCATTTTTTTTTACCGAATAGTATAAATGAAAGGTGATGAAGAGAAAAGAAAAAGATTCTTTTAAATATAAAATTCAACATTGTAAGGTTATTCCCGTCAGTGTGAGGGGCCACTCACACTACGGGTTTTCCCATTACCTTCGCCCGTCAGGGCGCCAATTGGTTAGTTGGGTGGCCAACAACCCTACGTTATCAATTGGGTCCTTCGACCCCATTCTCTATGCATTTTATACAGCCCTGCGGCCATGCACATGGACGGTAGCGGTAGCCAGGGTCGCTCAGTATGCTAGGTCGTGGAGAGAGGGGAGGGTTCCTTACGGAAGTCCGAGCCTCGCAGACCTACCTGCTGAGGGGCATACATTCATCCCTCACCACCCACACCCAGGTGGTGGTGAGGAGTGCGGGAACATGCGGTATCATTTGCCAAGCATAGAGCTTGCCAGGAGCGGACCACCACGGAGGCAATGTTCGCGGCCCGTCCAGCCATAGCGCAAGCCTATGGGATTACGGAGGGCACCGGGACACATTCCAACGGACTAACTACGCCCCTGCACAACCCACTATGCATTGGCCGGTATCCAGTCGTGACGTACACAGTGGGAAATTGAATCGTGTGTGCTTTTAACTTTAGTGTAGTATATCATTTTCCATGTTAAATTACAGAGTGAAACTAGCCGAACCACACACGATTCAATTTCCCACTGTGTACGTGCAGGCTGGCCTATAGCACACGCCTCACGTACGCGAACCGACCCATGGCTGTCTGAGTGCCGCGTCACGCGCTCACCAGCACGCACGGACAAATCAGCACAGTCTCATGGTCGCGTTCCGACTGCCTGTTATGGCAGTCTGCGCACGACATTCGCGCAGCCTGCTTGACGCGCGTAACCAGCATTCAAGCCAGACTCGATGTTCTATCTCCCCTCCTTGTGGGGACTTATAGACACTGTCATTCCTTTAGGACTCCCCGATGCCGCTTCTCCTTATCTCAGGTTGCCTGGGTTGTTTGGCATGGCCCTGCCTTACTTCTCAGGACAACCTGGACATCGTTTACTGGAGCGCCGGTCTTTTCATCCGGGCCTCTGCCTGTCAACGGGGTCTATCCTTGACGTTAGCTATAATCCACTCGTGAGCCTATCTCACGAGTCGATAACGTAGGGATTAATAATATCCACTGTTCAGTACCTTTTATACTTTTTATTCGGTATCTCGCATACGTAACGGGGAACTTCGTTACAACATGTAATAAAAGACGCTTAGAGAAAATGTACAAGAAAATGATATAAATTGTATATAATAATAAATAACACTTATATAAAACTTAGTATAAGATCAAAAATAATATTTCATTCAGTGAGCAGCTTCTGAAACATACATAAAAAATTTATTAATAACAAATAAATTGTGAACATAAGCATTATTTACCTTCTATTTGTTTTCGCACCCACTTTGCGAAAACATCCACCTCCTGATAGACGCAGTGGATAGGTTTTCCTGATCTGCCACAGAATTTTAATTAATGCAGTTCGCAAGGGGTGTTGAAAGTTGTAAAATGTCGCCTTAGGTTGTCATACTTGGGGCACTTGTAATATCCTAAATTAAGGCATTCAATGTCCATTAAATTAAGAATCCCCCAAAAAAACACTTTCGTGTAAAAAAAAGACGGCAAGTAATTGAAAGTGATTCCACTGAACAAAATAATCTATAAGACCAAACATTTTTTAAACTCAAATGTTACTTTAAAAATTTCTAGGTAAATATATTTCCACACATCAAACATTAATACTTTTACAATAAAAAATAATACATTAAAAACGAAATATTGCAGAAAAAGAATTCTAGACAAAAATATCTGAAAAAACACTTTACAGTTAAATATTTCAGAAAAGGAAGTAGTTCTTCTGGTTACTTAATAAATATATCTGGCAACATAAAGCATGAAGATCAAATAAATTAGGCAAGTAAGTCAATCAATCGGCAACATAAAGTATTGAGATCACATAAATTCAGGCAAGTAAATGAATGAATAATTAATTATTATATAATTTTTGTATACGTAGACAGTGGGAAGTTGAATCGTGTGTGGTTTCAACTACAGTGTAGTATATCATTTTCCAAGTTAAATTACAGAGTAAAGCTAGCTGAAACACCCACGATTCAATTTCCTACTGTGTACTACTTGCCTGGACGGGCCGAAAAGTGTAAAGTATATTTGAGTATTCATCAGTTGCACTTTGAACTATCATCTACAGTACACATTTGGCCCATTCCGGCAAGTAGTACATACGTATACAAAAATTATATAATAATTAATTATTCATTCATTTACTTGCCTGAATTTATGTGATCTCAATACTTTATGTTGCCGATTGATTGACTTACTTGCCTAATTTATTTGATCTTCATGCTTTATGTTGCCAGATATATTTATTAAGTAACCAGAAGAACTACTTCCTTTTCTGAAATATTTAACTGTAAAGTGTTTTTTCAGATATTTTTGTCTAAAATTCTTTTTCAGCAATATTTCGTTTTTAATGTATTATTTTTTATTGTAAAAGTATTGATGTTTGATGTGTGAAATATATTTACTTAGAGATTATTAAAGTAACATTTGAGTTTAAAAAATGTTTGGTCTTATAGATTATTTTGTTCAGTGGAATCACTTTCAATTACTTGCCGTCTTTTTTTTACACGAAAGTGTTTTTTGGGGGGATCTCAGAGCTTTTTGTAATGTGACAAAGATACATCTTAAGAATTTCTTTATGCAAATAATACAAAATGTAGTGAAACTCTTAAAGAAAGAATGTGTATTCTAATAATTAAATTTTATTGGACGGGAATATAAATTGAAATATATAAATAATTATATAGTTAACAATAATCAATTTTATTTAACAATATTAAAAAAGGAAAAGTACAACATTTTAAATAATATATTGAAAAGTTACATATCAACTCGTTATAAATAGTTTTGCTGAAGAAAGATACAATAATTTTCTACACAAAAAATATGTATTACGAGATTTTATTTGAAACTGCGCGATACTCAGTGAGAAAATAATTTAATAATGATAGAAACTCATTGTGGAAATCATATCATTTTTAAATAGTTTACTCACTAGATATATTGCAGCCGAAGGCGCTATAATTGCGGCTAATATTTAGTGAAATGGCGTTTTAAACGCAGCCGTGGTGCTAATATTGTTGAACATGTTAAGATGTTTTTACCCATGATAACAACTTTCAACATTTATATATGCAGCCGTTAGAGATACGAATAACGTAATATTGAATTAATTAAATTTCCCTAAAGAATATGATAAACGTACCTTTTGAATTTCTGGGCCATGTTTTCTTTTGAACGATATGATCGTTCGCATATATCCGTGATTTATCCTTACGTATCATAAACGTATAATGACCAGTTGCAGCATCCTTGCTGTCATGGAAAATCGCACAATTTGCTTTATAAACTTTATCACCCATTTCTAATTTCTCAATAGGTATACCTTTAATGTTTCAGTTATTAAGAACAATCCAATCTTTAACGTTTTCTTTATTTTCAGTTTTGGTATTATGATAATTTAACAATCAGAACTTTGTTAGTAACTGTACTAGCAATTTTTTGCTGAAGTTCTAAAGAACTCATGCAATTACTGCACAAAGAATTCAATAGTTTTTTTCCACTTAGAGAAGTTGCTCTGAATTATTTCTTTCATGTGCTGCAAGAATTACTTTTGCATAATTTTTTGGGAATTAACAATCTCTTCATACCATCAAATAGCGTAAGTAATAAAATATTATTATAAGATTGGGTAATATTTGTATGATAACATGAAGTACTACATTTGTCCGTTTTTGTTAGATAATGTTACACAACGCGATTCAAACAACTTAATTTATCACACAGCAGTGATTAAATCACCAGCATCATACTGCCGCTTTCCAACAAATTGGATTTCAGCATATTGTCTAATATCAATATTCTCTAAAGATTTATCAAATGTTTCTGTAAGCAAAAATAAAAGATTTTAGAGAATTGTGTGCTCCAATACGAAATAGTACAATTCTAATTGAATAACAATTTACAATGCATTGTATAACTGCATTTGCGTATGAAGAAATATAATCACGTTTCATTATTCCTCTTATGTATTAATCAATATCAATTACATATACAGCAATTAATGACAAATTTAGATGATGCAAGTTCTACTTATTACTACAACCTTCTATCCTCATTAAAATTAGTCACCAAAAATTTTCGTAAGTTATAATGTTTCATCTGCATATCTTTACGCAAACATGTGACTGCTTAGCCTATTTCCCACTATTCTAGATGCTCCTTCTTGTTTCTGATATAACCTGTAAATAAGAAAATTATAATATAAACATTGCTAATTAAGATAAAATATGTATAAATTAAAATTAGATAGGTATTATACGATACAATTTTCTTTCAATTGTTGCTTTGCTACTTATAGCTCAAGTCATATATAATAGTTCCCAGGCTTACTGTTTAAATATACATATACATCGGTTAATGAAAAATTAAAATGATGAAAGATCTGCTTATTACAACAACTTTCTATCCTCATTAACATTAGTCACCAAAAGTTTTTGTAAATTATAATGTTTTATCTGCATATCTTTACGCAAACATGTGACTGCTTAGCCAATTTCCCCCTATTATAGATGCTCCTTCGTCTTTCTGAAATAACCTGTAAATAAGATAAATTTATAATATAAAAAAATGCTATTTAAGAGAAAATTGGTTTGAATTAAAATTGGATACGTATAATACAATTTTCCTTTCAATTGTTACTTTGCTACTGAAACTACATCTCAAATATAATAGTACCCAAGCTGACTATTTAAATATACATACTAAACAATTAATGACAATTTTAAATGATGAAAAATCTATATATTACTTAAACCTTGTATCTTCAATAATTATAGGCACCAATAGTTTACGTATGTTAAAATTTTTTTCTGCATACCTTTATGCAAATATTTGAGAGTTTACCCAATTTTCCACTATTCTAGATGCTCCTTCTTTCTGATATATCCTGTAAATAAGACAAATTTATTATATGAATAATGCTACTTAAGAGAAAATTGGTTTGAATTAAAATTGGATATGTACGTATTATACAATAGAATTTTCCTTTTAATTGTTGCTTTGCTACATAAAGCTCATCTCAAACATAATATAATTGAATAATTTTATAATATCCACAAATGGCTCATACTCAACATACAGCTGCTGGATACAAAATATTTCTACTCTTTTTTTCCATTCGGATGCTTGTTGTTGCATTATTTAAGAATATATTGCCTGGCAATCATTTTATTAGAATATAATAATAATACAAGAGGCTATGAACCGAAAATGTGATAATATTTAAATTTCCACTACCTGCAGGTCACAAATTAAATTGAAATAAGTATCTCAATATTATTATATTAGAGTTTATTGATAAGCACCATGTATCACTATATACCAAACAGAATTCTCCAACATAATCTGAAATTAATACAAGAAAATATATCTGTAAAAACATGAATATGTATTTATATATTTTAATATTTTTGTCTTACAATTTTATAGATCTTACGCAGTGTAAAATACCAGGCCTCTTTTTAGTCGAAATCTATATTTATCATCCTCCGTAGCATTGTCTAATTGAATGATTTTCTAATATCCATAAATGGCTCATACTCTACATAATCACCCCGTTACCAAAATTGGCTCAAATGATGTAAAAATGACTGGATTTTTGGTCATAATGACGTCATCTAGAACAATCTTGCTACTGGGGCAGCTCCTGGATACAATTTGATAACTTCTATTTTATTTTCCCATTCCGATACTTGTTGTTGCATTTTTGAAGAATATATTACCTGCCAATAATTTTATAAGAATATAATAACAATAGTTTAAAATATTAATGGTATATGACTGCATATAATTATATAAAAGTACTTATATAGATTCAATTTTTAAACATACGTACAAACCAAGTTATGGCCAATTTAAATGATGAAAGAAGATTTATTTTGTTAATACAACCTTCTAACCTCATTGAAATTAGTCACAAACAGTTACTGTATGTCAAATTATTCTTTCTGTCTACCTTTATATATTTATCATTCTCATTGATCTTCGATTATTCCAACTATTTCTTGCATATTTCCAAAAAAATCTGCTATTTAGGAAACAATAATAATATTCACTAACATATATAACAGAAAGACTAAGACTGAATTAAATCTAAATATTAATTGTTAAATGTTATTTACTTTCTAATTTGTCCATCGTAATCCATTATATCTGATTTAAATAACCTGAGTAAGCTTGAAGTATATGCTGGTATACAACTGCGTATATAAATATATAAAAATATCTAGATTCAATTTTTAAACATACGTACAAACCAAGTTATGGCAAATTTAAATGATGAAAGAAGATATATTTATTAATACAACCTTCTAACCTCATTAAAATTATAAGTCACGAAAGATCAATGTATGTTTAATTCTTGTTTCTGCATACCTTTATATATGTAATCTGTTCGATCTGCCATTCGTTCATCTGCTTTCTGCATTTTACTAACACAATCTGTAATTTTGAAAACACATACTATAATAATAATATTGATAAACACATTTAATATTAAAACTGAGTAAATAAAAATCAGATATTGAAAAATGTTATTTAACTTTTAATTTGTTCTTCAAGATGCATTGAAACTAACCTAAATAATCTGCGTATTAAGGGTTATAGACTATACCACAACTATTTCCCTTGTTTTGGCATCATTTTGTAACCAATTACTTTATTAATTGGAATGTGATGAGCGTTTATAAACGTATGGTTTTCTATTAGTCACTCTACTTTCTGTAACCTATAAAACAAAGAAATCACAAAGTACCATTGCTCAAATATTTAAATATTTGTTCTAACAAACAATACTTATCTAATTGTTTTCTGGATCACTGCCATATAATTGATGCATCCAAATTTTAACTATGAATTCACGTGGAAAACTCACGTGCGAATCATACTAACAAAACGAACACTTCGATGGATACTACATATACGTCGCGCCTGCGTTGCGGCCATATTGGAATCTGTTTTACACCTATAGCACGAACACATTCGGACTATATCGGAAGAGTGGTGGAGAAGGACAGAAGATGTCGTTGATAGGCTTCTACTGTGGCGTACTATATTTATAATGTACTATAGTGCGTTACCATTGTAGCCAACTCACCATAGAAAAACTCATTATTAAATAGACCATGAACTGAGGTTATTTTTAGTGAACTAGTCGCGACATCTGTGGAGATTAGAAGTACTAGTATTATACTATTAACAATAATTACCCCTCTCTATATGATTTAAGATACTTAACGAAAATGTAAAAACTCTTTCTCTTCTTCGTGTTCCTTCGACAAGAAAGGACGTGCGAATAAAATCAAGTTAAAAATTCTGAATAAGTCTTCACTTTAAAACCTACATACATTCCGACGGAGCATCTGAGAATTACAGGGAACAAGGACGACGGAAATAGAGGCCACAAATTGGTGACCCCGACGTGATTCAAACAGATTTCGATTGGTGCAATTCGAATAATTGTGTGCTTCACCCTCTCGTCTTGTTACCGCGATTCCACGAGGATGCCAGTTTCACGCACTCCTCCAGAAACTCAGACGACTTCATATCCATCTCAGGATGAGCCGATATTACAGGAACACTCGGACAAAGGTCTTGAAGAAAGAAGTCTCTTGCAAAATCAACCTGTTTCGGAGCAAAACGAGCAATTTGCTACTTACCTGAGAGATGATTTAATCTCCGTAATTCGGAAACCGCAACTACCTGCATTCATGAGAGACAGACCGGACATTTGGTTTATACTAATAGAAACGGAATTTAGAGCAAATCGTATTACGGGCGATGAGTCCAAATTTAGTGCAACACTCAGGGCACTGGACACAGAAACTTTGCAGCAGATAACAGACATGATTTATCGACCACCTGAGAAGGACAAGTATGAGACTCTAAAAAAAATCGTTGTTCAAAGGCTGTCGGATTCTCGACAAAAGCAAATTCAACGGTTGCTGAATGAGCTCGTATTAGGTGATAAAAGGCCATCGCAACTTCTACGTGAAATGAGAGATTTAGCTGCTGGGGGAATCACCGAAGATATGCTCCATACCCTGTGGTTGAATCGTCTGCCTAGCCACCTACGGCCATTACTCGTGGCATCAGAATCTCTGGACCTAAAGGCAGTAGCAGAGATGGCGGATCGAATGATGGAAATCACATGCAGCAATTCACCTTATATTATGAAAACTAGCCAATCTGTAAACAGCGTGGAGAATGTTCAATTTTCCATCAGTAAGTTTGAGAAAAGGATGGACGACTTTCAAAGCGCTCTCACGCTTTGTTTGTCGCAGATGACTAAATTAATGGCACAGGCTGTACAAAATGGAAGTCAACAACATAGAGGCAGACCAAGATCCAGATCCAGGACGCCCGATAATAGAGGAATCTGCTATTTCCATAAGAAATTTGGAAAAGAAGCACATAAGTGTACAATTCCTTGTGCTTTCTCCAAAAATATGGCGGGAAACTAAAAAGGCTGTCACCAGTACAGGCGGTCTGTGACAGTTCGTTCAAAAATCACAGCAGGGTGATCTTAGCCATCACTCCAGAACTCCGTCTACACTTATTTGACGCAAAATCAAACCAGAAGTTTCTGATTGACTCCGGTTCTGTTGTTTCAATTATTCCAGTGAAAAAGGGAAAGCTGAAACCCAAAGTGAGTGATTTAACTTTATATGCAGCAAACACATCACCGATTAAAACATTTGGAACTATCAATTTGGTTGTGGATCTAAATCTGCGTAGAGATTTTACTTGGCCCTTCATAATTGCAGAGGTGGAAGAAGCGATCATTGGAGCTGATTTCCTAAACCACTTCAATCTACTCATTGACCTGAGGAATCGTCGGCTCATTGACTCAATTACAGGCTTGACGACGAAAGGACAGCTAGAAACAGTTAAATGTTGTAGTGTTTCTACTGTTGAGTATAATTCTCCATACGCCAATCTCCTACAAGAATTTATTGAAATTACCAGAGTAAAAACAGTTCCTTACCTGAAAGTGACCGAATTTGCCCACAGAATAGTTACAAATGGTCCTCCTGTTACTGAGAGACCAAGGAAACTAGCTGGTGAAAAGGCTAAAGCGGCAAAAGCTGAAATTCAAAGACTATTGGACGCTGGGATCTGCCGTCCCTCAAGTAGTCCTTGGGCAAGCCCAATACATATGGTTAAAAAGAAGAATGAAACTTGGCGACTATGTGGCGATTATCGTAAAGTAAATGACATCACGATGCCAGATAAATATTCTCCACCTTTAGTGCAAAGTCTATTCACTCAGTTGGATGGAAACAAGATATTCTCCACAATTGATCTAGAAAAAGCTTACCATCAAATTCCCATGTTTGAAGAAGATGTTAAGAAAACTGCAATAACTACACCTTGGGGATTGTTCGAGTACCTCACCATGCCTTTTGGATTAAAAAACGCGACACAGACGTTTCAAAGGTATATTGACCATGTGCTCCGAGAACTAGATTTTGTGTTTGTGTATGTGGACGATATATTAGTGTTCTCATCATCACCACAACAACATAAGGAGCACCTTCGAAGACTTTTCTCCAAACTGCAAGAACATTCATTAGTTATAAATGCCAGTAAATGTGTTTTTGGGAAATCAGAAGTAGAATTCCTTAGTTATAAAATTAGTGCAAATGGTTACTCACCAACCTGAGAGAATAGAACAAATGAAGAACTTCCCCAAACCTGAAACAGTGCAGGAACTCAGGAGATATCTGGGCATAATTAACTACTATAGGCTGTGTTTACCAAAGGCTGCGCATAAACAAGCAGTCTTGAATGAGTATTTAAAGGGCTCTAAAAAGAAGGACAAAACTAAAATTGTCTGGACTCAGGAAGCAGAAGAGGCATTTGAAAAGACCAAAGAAGCTCTAATCAATGCCACTGTCAATTCCTATTTGTCAAATGAAGCACCATTAACTCTTGTAACTGACGCATCAACTACTGCCATTGGCGCAGTTCTTGAACAATGGACAGACAAAATATGGAAGCCAGTTGGATTCTATTCTCGAAAGCTAAGTGAAACAGAAAAAAGATATAGTACTTATGATAGAGAGCTTTTGGCAATTTTTGCAGCAGTGAAACACTTCAAGCACATGGTAGAGTGTAGGAAACTAACAATTAAAACAGACCATAAGCCACTCACACATGCATTCAAGCAAAAGTTAACAAAGGCCTCTGAAAGACAACTTAGACAGTTGGATTATATTTCTCAATTTTCCACAGACATAATATATGTAAAGGGAGAAGAGAATATCGTAGCTGACACACTTTCACGCATTAATTCAATACTGATGCCGACAATCCTCAATGCAGAAACTATCTTACAGGAGCAGAAAGCAGATCCAGAATTATTAAGACTGATCCAGCAGCCAACGTCCATAGTGCTTCAAGAAATAGTGGTGCAATCAGATATCAAGCTTTATTGTGACATAACCCATGGCATAGTCCGTCCATATCTACCAAAAAATTTGAGAAAAAAGGCGTTTGAGGTTATACATGAACCATCGCATCCAAGCCGCAGAGCCACATCACTTAAATTAAGAGAGAAGTTCATTTGGCCAGGAATCAAAAAGGATGCCGTTAAGTGGACAAAAGAGTGCATATATTGTCAAAAGTCCAAGGTTCAACGTCACAATCAACTAAAGCCTAACCAGATTGAGGTACCAGAATCCAGATTTAACCACATACACTTAGATATTATAATATTAAGGGAAGTTAACGGTTATAAATATTGCCTCACCATAATGGATAGATTTACTAGATGGCCAGTCGTAGTGCCACTAAAAAATATGATGGCAGAAACAATCACAGAAGCTTTATTTGATCACTGGATATCTCACTTTGGAACTCCGATTACAATAACCACTGACCAAGGAAGCCAATTTGAGTCAACGCTATTCACTGCACTCTCAAACTTCATAGGAGCAAAAAGAAACAGAACAACGGCATACCATCCACAGTCTAATGGTATGATAGAACGCTTCCACAGAACACTAAAAGCAGCTCTCATGTGTTCACCCAAGCCTTGGACTCAAGTTCTGTCAACTGTGTTACTGGGTCTTCGAACTAGCCTCAAAGAGGACTTACAAGCCACTCCAGCTGAAATGTTGTATGGCACGAATCTCAGGATACCAGGTGAATTCTTCATATCAGAAGAGCTGCCTCCGGATCCACAATCATTCATTGAGAAACATAGGGAAATGATGCGAGCTCTTCGACCTACGGCAACAGCACACCATGTGAAGTCAAAAATGTTCATACTGAAAGACTTACAAACCTGCTCACACGTATTTCTTCGCTGTGATCATGTCAGAGCACCACTTGAGCCACCATACATGGGACCTTATAAAGTTCTTTCAAGGATAACAGACAGAGTGTTCAAAATTGAAATTGATGGGATGGCCCAGAATATTTCAATTGAAAGATTGAAACCAGCCTACGTAAATAAAACCGACTCTGCACCGACAGAAGAGAGAAGCTGGGAAGACCAAGGAACCACGCAGAAAAGTCAACCTGAAACAAAAACTTCACGGAGCACTACCCTAGAAGAACAACCCATGTCAACGCAGCAATGGACTTCATTCTTAAATATGCCCCTAAAAACATATAAAAGTAAGCCTGTGCACCATAAAAAGGAAATAACCTTTAAATAAATTGACAGGTTACTTAGGGGGGAGTACTGTGGCGTACTATATTTATAATGTACTATAGTGCGTTACCATTGTAGCCAACTCACCATAAAAAAACTCATTATTAAATAGACCATGAACTGAGGTTATTTTTAGTGAACTAGTCGCGACATCTGTGGAGATTAGAAGTACTAGTATTATACTATTAACAATAATTACCCCTCTCTATATGATTTAAGATACTTAACGAAAATGTAAAAACTCTTTCTCTTCTTCGTGTTCCTTCGACAAGAAAGGACGTGCGAATAAAATCAAGTTAAAAATTCTGAATAAGTCTTCACTTTAAAACCTACATACATTCCGACGGAGCATCTGAGAATTACAGGGAACAAGGACGACGGAAATAGAGGCCACACTACTGTGAAAGAATGAGACTTCCGAGCGCACTCTTGACTCGTACCGCGCCAAAATCGGACGTACCTAAAAACACAGTGCTAGCTGACTATATTATATTACATATATAATATTATAAATAAACCACTAGTGAGATTTTCTACTACTAAGAGGCGAATTGGTTTATTAGTGACTCTTATTCAACACATCTGTTTGTGAAACCGACTAAATATGGAAATTGGAATCTCCAAAGTAAGCAGAAATCAGACAGATGACCGATCCCAGACAAGCGACAGAAACGACTCAACTGAAAAAGCAGCCAAAGCGAAACAAATTGATTATGCCAATGAACAAAAAGGTAACAGATACGAACCTATTCATACTGGCCCTTACATAGTTAATATAATATCTGCTAATATTAATAACAATTTAGGCAACATACACCTTATGAAGACCAGTAAATTTTTGAAAGATTATATACGCGAAAGTTTTAGCATCTCCAAGGTCAATCAACAAATATTAAAGCTAAAATTTGATAACTATAAAATAGCAAACAAAACGGTAGAGGAACAAAACAAGATAGAATACAAAGATTGGATCTTCTTCGTCCCAAACTTCGCAATTACCAAGATCGGTGTTGTGGGTCACGTCTTTAACGAATTTAATGACGAAGAAATACTTTTTAACATTAATTCAAACCCAAGGAACATAAAAATCTCGAAGCTAGAGAGACTCACCCGTTGGGACGCAATTAATAAAGTTCCCATCCCTACTAACTCGGTAAAACTATATTTTATCTCGAACTCCTTACCTTCATACATCTACATTTTCAATGTAAAGCTAAAGCTAAAGCCGTTTATAGAAAAGTTAAAAAAATGCTTCAGATGCCAAAGGTTCGGACATTCGCCAATTCAATGTAGAGGACACTTACGATGTAAAAACTGCGCCGGAGATCACAATACAGAAGGTTGTGTAAACAATGTTCGCTGTGGTAACTGTGAAGGTGACCATATCAGCTTAAGTTTTGTTTGCCCAATATACAGACTTCTAGTGTTAATAATGAAAACTAAAGCGTATAAGAATTGTACTAATGAGGAGGCAAGGAAATTTATTCTAGAAAATAAAATATCTTCCGAACCAGAACTTGACAATTTTTTTGTTAACATATATAGTGACCACAATAATACTCTCTCTAACTGGATAAAACTATATTATGAAAGACACATTAACATTAATCATATTAGGAAAAAAACCAGCTATAAAGACACCATAATCGAAGGACAGAACTGGAGTATTAATCAAGAAACCAAAGCTGACAACATAACTCCCCTGAATTCTAATTCAAATAATATTGAACCCATTGCACAAGTTAATAGTAATCATTATGAATCTTACATTTTTTTTCCTGAAGCCAATATTAATACTGAAATTATTGACAACGTCTCTCCGCCTCAAGAATTAACATACATAGAAGCAGCAGAGGTCTGTCAAACAGAGGTCTGCCAGCAACAACAAATTAGTAACATGGAACTAAACACCTCTTCCCCGTTAGCCTAATCACTAGTCAAGACAACACTATTAGTCCAGTGGCTGAAGTACCGGATAAATCAATTAATCCGCTATCCTTAGATAACTCAAACTTCTTTAAACAAAAAGCTCTTCCAATCACGAATAAAAATTCCACTCGCTCTTCAAGAATCATCAAACCCTATGATAAGGAAAATACCCAACCTACCAAGAAAAAGCCAAAAATTTATAACTCGTACAAAAAGGATAACCAACATTAAACCTTACCGACCATACATTGCAATTAAACAATTTGAAACACATAGCCACTATAATTACTATATACCAACAAGCCTGTATCAATTCTCACTTAGCCTTTCAATACAACACACCAATTAACCCAAAGTTATCAACCTATGGATACTAGGATTGTTCTCTGGAACTCTGGATCATTAAAATCTAAAAAGCATTCGCTCATTCATTTTGTAGAAGGTTACAGGGCAGACATCATAGGCATCACAGAAACATGGCTTGATGAAAAAGATATATTTCACTTGACAGGATTTAATACTTACAGAAAAAATAGAAATAGCTTGGGTGGTGGAGTAGCTCTATTCACCTCAAATAGAATACTATCATTCCCTATTGTAAATTCAAAGATTACAGACATATTCCCGGAATCATTATTAATCAAAACCATTTCAGCTAATGGCAATCTATATATCGCCTTAATATACAACCCTCCCAATAGAACCATATCTTATGACGATTGGATAACTTTTATAAAGGAAATGGAATCAATCACCATGAACAGACGCAACTTTATAATCATGGGGGACTTTAACAGTCTCAATAAAGCCTGGGGATGCAAAAATAATAATAGAAACGGCTTAATTTTAAACAAAATCTGCTCTCTTAATAACTTACAAATAGCCAATAAGGGTCATACCACTATAAATAATAGACATAATTACATTAGCATCCCCGACCTTCTGATCATACCAAATTGTTTTCCTTTGTCCATAAATATTACAGTAGATAGCACCATCTTTGATAGTGACCACTTCCCAATTCTAGCATCTGTTAGAAACTTTACTCAAACTTCACAATTAAAAACCAGAAGTAGAGTCACGTACAAAAACTTTGACAAGGACTTATTCTCCAAAGATTGCTCTAACTATATTAATAATATAACAATAGACGGGAACAACCACTTATCGGAATATTCCAAATTGACAAGATTCATTATAGATACGGTAGAGTCATTAGGTTGTAAAATTATCAATGTAGCTAATAACAACTTATCACAAAGAAATGTGAAAAAGTGCCCCTGGTGGGACGAAGAGTTAAAAAGAGAGTGGACAAACAAAAATATTCTGTATAAAAAATACTTAAATAATACAACAGATGAAAACATGGAAAAGTTTGACCGCCAAAGCAAAAAATTCAAAAATCTTTGTACCAGCAAAAAGAAGGCTACATTTAACGAATTTATAAACAATATAAGTCCCAAAAATAGTATCAAACAAATCTGGGATACGGTAAAAAAAATTAAGAGTTCAAAATACCTCAATGCTACTAATCATAGCGACTTAATCGACGAAGATTCTTTAAACAATACAATCAAAAATCTATGCATTAACTACCCCGTATTAACGCCCCCCATTTACAGTAATAGCCAAAATGTCTTTCTACATAAATTCAACACCAACCTATTCAATACTGAAGAACTTAATTCAACTATCAACAATCTGAAACAAGCTTCATCTCCGGGACCGGATCTTATAAGCAACCAAATTATCAAAAACCTCCCTTCTAATATAAGAAAAACTTTGCTGGACATCTTCAATGTTATATTAACCAATGGGGAATATCCATCAGAATGGAACCATAGTGATATAATACTATTGAAAAAACATGGCTCTAACAAATTTCGTCCCATTTCACTCCAAAATAATCTGAAAAAAGTCTTTGAAAAATTATTAACTAACAGAATCTCCGATTTCATTGAATTAAATAACATATTACCGAACCACCAATTTGGCTTTAGATCGAACAGGTCTTGTTCGGACAATTTAGTCATATTCACCTCTGACATTTATAAGACTTTTATTGATAGGTCGAATCTGCTGGCTTTGTTTATCGATATCGAAGCAGCGTTTGATAAAGTTAGGCCTGATGTTCTAATTAATATACTAATTGAACATCAATTCCCTACAGCAATTCAAAAATATATTTTTGATTCATTGATGAACAGAGAGGTGCAGATTTTTATTAATAACAGTCTAATTAGTACGAACCGAACAAACCTGGGACTTCCACAAGGTTCATCGCTCAGTCCGATTCTATTTAACCTCTACACTAGTAAAATTACAAATGCTATCAATAAGGATTGTAAGTTTCTTCAATTTGCGGACGATATCCTAATATATAGCTCCAACATTGACCCTTTAAAGGCGACATTATCATTGAACAACACAATTAATAATGTGCACAATTACCTATTGACATTGGGACTGAAAATATCCAGCCAAAAGACAGCTCTAGTTCATTTTACTAGGAAATTAAGTGTTAACAAAATTATTAGCCTAAAAAGCAAAGTAGGAATCATAGAATGCAAACATTCCCACAAATTCCTGGGAGTTACCTTCGATGAGAAACTTACTTGGCAAGCCCATCTTAAAGAAACCTCAGCCAAATTCAAAAAACTATTCAACCTTACACTGTGGCTAACCCACTGTAAATGGGGTTGCCACCCCTCATCACTAATGAAGATTCTTAGAGGCTATATAATTCCAATTATTGAATGGGGCTCAATAGTTTATATCAATCCAACCAACACTAATATTCAAAAAAGATACGACACATTTGTTCTAACAATTACCAAAAAAATGATGGGAGTATCAAATGCTGCATCCAACCGGATCACATGGTTCCTATCTGGACTACTAGATTTAAAGTCAAGAGCGTTTACTACTATCACAAAGTTCCTTTTAACTAGGATGATCATTATCAACCATCCCACAGTTGCTGCTATAAAACTTCTCCAAAAAACGCTAATCGACAACCCATATTCATCCAGAAGATACATCCCATTCTTCTTACAAATTTACCTAGATTTGACAAAGTGGAACAAACACATTCCTACATTCATCAGACACCCCCATCACACTATTAATACATTAAAAATAAAAAACAAAGTAGAGTATGATACAGAAATCGGTAATATCTGTAAAAACTCAAAGAATCCTGACGAGACTTTTAACCAGCTATTCTCTAATCTAGAACAACAGTTTCATGGATTTAGAGAAATCTACTACACAGACGGATCGATATCTTCTACAATTAACAACAATCAAATATGCAGTGCTGGAATCATAGGTTCCAAATCTGGATTAAAAATTAAAATAGCACTCAATGAATTCGCGGACACTTTCGCTGCTGAAATCGCAGCTATTTGGGCGGCAGTCAAACAGATATACAAACAAGTTATCAACGAAACTCACGAAACAATTACCAATTCATCATTTGCCATTGTTTCAGATTCAAAGAGCGCTATAGAAAAAATCGCTACTGTCAATTGTGGTAAATCAATGAACTTCTTCTTGATAGACAGCTGGATAACTCTTGCCAAGATACATAATCTCAATACAAGGGTCGTAACCATTTGGATACCTAGTCACAAAGGCATTTATTATAATGAAAAAGTGGATAAACTAGCCAAAAGTAAAACAACTTCCCCCAATCTAATACTTTCATTACTAGATGTCAATAGCATTTTCCACTTAACCAAATCTCAAATCATAAATAACTTTATTTCGACCATAATAATCCCATCGAACGACATTGAGAAAGAATTTTTCAAAGTATTCGGTAAAACAAGATTTAAATATAGATGGTTTGACGGACTGGATTTAAACAGGCGAGAAATAGGATTGATTAACAGAATTTTGATGAACCAATTCATTTGTAATTACTACTTGCATAAAATCAACAAAATAGATACTCCTTATTGCATTTGCCAAAACGTAATTCAAAACTTGGATCATGTAATATGGGATTGCCCAACCAACATAGAAAGTAGACCTAGCCTCATTAATATCTTGGAAAATCGGGACAATTGTAATGGCTACAAAATAATAAGTACACTAAAATCTTTAGATATGACACAACTCAAATTATTCTGTGAAATAATTACGAGTTATTCATCCGGTCAGAGATGACTGGATTTGACAATGGATATCATAATAGTAAACCTAAACACCTTATCTGAGAGGGCAGTTGTCAACAGAGGACACTGCCTTCGCCACCTGTATTCATGAAGAAGTCTACATTTACCACACAATTCATGGACAACTCCGTCTCTCAACCACACCAAATGTCACTGCCAAGCACTGACTAAACAACGCAACACAAAATAACTCTACGATCAAATTGTACCAACAGTGGGTAATCGTTCATCGAAGCGAAGCCCAAAACCCAACAAAGAAGAGACTTCCGAGCGAGACAACAATTTTCGGTCGGAAGAAGAAGAAAAGCTGAAACTAAAATAGCTGATCGTAATTGCTCAATCTTGATATCTCAGCATTGAGTGTACCGATTTAGACGTTTGTAGTCTCATTCGAAAGCTTATAATCGATTTATATAATGAAAGTTTCATTAAAATTTTCATTAAATGAACCGATCGGAAAATATATCCATCGGAAGAATCGAGTGGTATAGTTTGGTTCAATCTTCGCGTAAAAGTAAGTAGTGTCGCGCGGCTCGTATTTTTTTAATTACTTGCCGCGTAACACTACCGTGTTACTTGATATCACGTTCTATAGTGCCCCCTTTGTATGCAACTACTGGATACATTTAGTCTCGTTGCACAATTCTTATGAAGTCATATCTTTCACTTTGTTTATACTTTTCAAAAACGGTATTTCCATATTTTATACCATGTACATTTCTATACACATAACTAGCACTTTTTTGATCTTTATTACTTAAATCATGAAATGTATTATTCACTTTAAACGATGCGTAATATGTGTAATCAGTTTTTACATCTTTTATGGCTACTTCTTTATATACTATTTTCTTGTTCACCATAAATCCGTCAATATCTATTATATGGTTGATACTGTTTAAACTGAACATTTTCTAACTTGAACGAAAAAATAAAGTAGTATTCAATATTCTAAAGCTAGAACTGGACTGAAGATTACCCTATATGCTCCTCAAGATTTTTTAAATACTGAAAGGGATGTGAAAATTTTGATCTGTGGTGGGAGGTATTAATCAGACACTCTTAGAAATACCATTGGTCCAAAGAGAGAGTAATTGAGGATAGTGGGAGGATTGAAATACTTGGTTTGAAGAGAGGGGGAAATCTTTAGAGAAACAAAAAAGAATATATTTAAAATAAATGTAAAATGTAATAAATTTAGTATAAAAAAACGATAACATGATGATACCAACGTTCGTCGATTTTCAAGGATTGTATTTAATGGATAAGACATTTATAGTTAAAGAATTTGCAGTTTTACAAGAACTAAAAGTGCATCATATTTTATTTTCACCCTCCTTTCCACACACTTGGTTAAGTGAAGAGGAGAGAAAGCAATCAGAGTAAGTATATTTTATAAAAAACAAAAAAAATTTATTATTTTCAATTAATAAGGCATTTCTGTTTCAGTTCAATCTTTTTCAATCATCATGGCTTAAATTGGATGGATGGCTACTCATCATATTATAAATATTGTGACGTGACGCTTGCTTTGTTGCTGCCCCATGCACGATACCGCGTGGTGGGGAGAGCTGTGGCGTACGTGCCGATACCGCAGCCTATACTATAGCGTGCGCAAAGTATAGAGCTCTCGTCATGCCCCTCCCTAACTACCCAGAACGGCCGCTCCGCAGCGCCGATACCGTTTTCGGCGGCTCAACAGGGTATATAAGACCGTGCTCCGACCCAGTTGAGCATTCCGTATCCAGGAGCTCTCCGGATACATCCCAACCTATCCTACGCAGGAGTTCTCTGCGTATACCCATCCTTTGCTCAAGAGTTCTCCGAGCACTTCCTGGCGCAGAAGTTCTCGCGTCATCCGCACCGCTCCTCCATCTATGCCCATGCTAACGGCCGAGTCCAGGAGTTCTCAGGACCAACGGCCATTTCTTTACAAGGATTAATGCCGTTTATTTACAGCTCCCCCCGTTGACCGCCATATTGACTCCTGCCATATTGGCTTCCGCCATATTGGCTCCCCGGGCCTTCCCGTGAGACCACCTACCGCCGCGCCGCCTACCGGTCCATCCAGAAAGCCCACCCGAGTGGCTACCGACCGCCACGCCGCCTATCCGAGCCCTTCCGTGTGGCTGCCGACCGAAGCGCCGCCAGCGGGCGAATTTTGTACCTACACTGTTCAAAACTGAATCATGTACAATGACCGCCACTAATGGCCTGCAAGATTTTTTTGATGCATTTAGGAACCATACTTCCTCATGGATTTTTCCCCGCCTGGACTGAGTGACTGGAAAGAGTATAGGATATGTATGATAGGCTATCCTTGTTTAAATGCCTTAAAGAGAAAGAGAGAGCCTTATACACCGTTCAACGTGGTTTCTCCAGGCCTTCGTTTCTTATTTTCCTATCTCGGACGTCGCCATTGCGCTTCTCTCTCTAACTAATGGATTTCTATCTGCGTCTTTGTCTAAAATAATTCTGCGCCACTGGGTGATTTTTTGGTGAGTCTATACCACTGGACCTATCTGTGAGTCTTGTGAGAGTAGTGAAAAGTGCAGAAATGTCAGTCTGACAGAGCGATTTTTAAACAAACGAGTGTTAGTATAAATTGTTAAAGAGTTTTAATTTGCTGGAAAATTTTAATCAGTTATAGTGAAGTTATAAATTTTTTAATGACTTTTCTGGATTATCGAAGAAAACAGGTATAATAAATTTTGTATACTTTTAAAAACTTACATTACATATTAAGGAAAAATGTAATATACTTTTTGCAAAAATTAACTTAATATATAAAAATGTATTAAACAAATAGATTCATGAATTTATATAAGAAATACATAATAAAAAATATTATTATAATTTTTTCAATGAAATGCAGATCCTTGCATATTTATTATCATATATAATTAATTGATAAAATTAGTGCTAATTATAATGTCTCTTTTCCCAGGTGTAAAGGTTCTATGGAAGGTTCTACCAAGAGTAAAGTGTATACGTCATGCTGATTTCAACCAGAGGAATTAAGCAACGCTAAGGAATGGAACACAGATTCAGATAGTATACGCAGCATGCTCTCCACATCTATAAAAGCCAACCTGTTTTCTTAGATAAGTAATATTATTGATAATCATATATAAAATGTATTCAAACATGATCCTTTGTAGTTTCTCTTATGTTTCGCAGGTCAAATTTTCTAACAAAGCTGATGAGCTACATCCAATGGATGAATAAAAATTAGGCCAGGCTATGTGTCAATTTTGCTGCTTCGAATTTGGAATCTCCATGCAGAAACGAAATTCGAAATATTAAAAAAAGATTTGTTATTCAAGTATTATTTAAATATGATCTAAGTGTATCAATATGGCAATTACCGGTAGTAAGTTTTCAAAGTTGTTATATCTAAACTTATTTTCTTTCCTATTTTATGTCCAGTAAATATTAATAGATTTGGCTATCAGTATTCGGTTTGAATAACTGTCCTGCATTTTAAATGGAGACTAATAAAGCAGATGAACTGCATCCAATTGGTGAATAAAAATGTGGCCAGGCTATGTGTCCATTCTGTTGCTTCGAATTTGGAATCTCCATGCAGAAACGAAATTGGAAATATTAAAAAAAAATTTGTTATTCTGGTATAATTTAAATATGATCTAAATGTATCAATATGGCAATTAATAGTAGTAATTTTTCGAGCTTGTTATATCTAAATTTATTTTCTTTGCTGTTTTAGGTTCAGTAAATATTAGTAGATTTGGCTATCAGTATTTAGTTTGAATAACTGTCCTGCATTTTAAATGAAGATGGAAGAAAATTTTATATATTGAAAGTAGGATACAGGATAATGAATTAATCTTTCAAAATACTTTTCTTTTCTTTATTTAGATTACGTTTATATATTATACTGTGAATTATAACAGATATATCGTAATGGGTATATACATTTTATACGCGAAGGCATATAATATATTTCTTTTATTTATACAAGTAACAGTATTTATAAAATAGTTAAGGCTCGCGAATGGAGTCATTTTAAAAAGCTAATATATATTTAAACATACTCGCAGGAATAATTTTGTACTGTTCTTGATATCCTTCCAGGTTTAATGCTTGCGTCAAAAATTTCTAGTTGCCACTAATCTGAAAATATCTGCCTTCTCCTCGAATTTTATTTAAATGATTATCATTTAGCAATATGCAATGTAAAGCTAAAAATATCGTTAAACGAAAGAAGAATGTCTTCTGCCTCCAATAATAGTATTTCGTCAATCAAAAGAATCGGCCAAAAACTATGAAAACGAAACGTGAAGCTTAGTATTCGTATTAGATATACAAATTGTTCAATAACACCATCTATATATAAATATACGTCATATGCCCCCCTCTACTCTTTCCAGTCACTCAATGTAGAAACTGGTCCAGGCGGGGAAGAATCCATGGGGAGGTATGGTTCCTAAACGCATCAAAAAAATCTTGCAGGCCATTAGTGGCGGTCATTGTACAGGTATAATTTCTGCTTCCCTATACTATCTTGTAGCAAAAATGCTTCTCGTAAAATTGATTCATGTCCATCTCAACTCCTCTATACTATCTTATAGCAAAAATTTAAAGACAACAGCAGACGAAACGCGACATCGACAAATATGAAGATGACGTTTTGGACTTAGTAAAAGCATTATCCAAAAAGCATATTATTTATGTTGAAAAACGTAGGGATGTCGAAAAATGGAATGGAAAATAATGCAAATATGGTGCATATATATAATATTATTTATCAAGTATAAAAGGGAAGAGATCGGATGTAATTTTCAGCCTATAAAGAGAAAAAAGCATCAGATAAGTATCGGGAGCAGTAAATCAAAAGAAAGATTAAAGAATATTTTGCTTTGTTAAATTAATCTTTCTTCTGACTTACTGCTCCCGATACTTATCTGATGCTTTTCCTCTTTATAGGCTGATAATTTCATCCGATCTCTTCCCTTTTATACTTGATAAATAATATTATATATATGCACCATATTTGCATTATTTTCCATTCCATTCTTCGACATCCCTACATTTCCAACATAAATAATATGCTTTTTGGATAAAGCTTTTACTAAGTCCAAAACGTCATCTTCATATTTGTCGATGTCGCGTTTCGTCTGCTGTTGTCTTTAAATTTTTGCTATAAGATAGTATAGAGGAGTTGAGATGGACATGAATCAATTTTGCGAGAAGTATTTTTGCTATAAGATAGTATAGGGAAGCAAAAACTATACCTGTACAATGACCGGCAGAAATGGCGTCCCTTGATGCGTTTAGGAACCGCATTTTAGGATCCTTCACTGTATACTCTATTCTGCTAGACGGAGATAGGGGAATGGAACGCGATAACTATAGTAGTTAGTTTATCTCGCTCTAAATGCGTGAGTGCGAGAGAGAGAGAGAGCTTTATACGGCATAGCAGGGCAAGCCAGGCGTCCCGAGGCTTATTTCTATCTGTGCCATTGCCTATGGCTATCTCTCTCGCTCGGTAAGAATCATTCGTCCGTCCTTGTTTAGGTCAGTTCTACGCCAATGGATACTCTCTAAAGAAGATTTTCTCAGGCGACACCATTGAAGACTGCGATTACAGCAGGGATTTTAAAATACTGTGCACCTGTCACTGTCAAACGTCAGTATGAAAGATTATTGTCGCTTACAGCGTTTGGTGCAATTAACATTATAAGTCTGGATTATTATGTGATATTCTGTAATGCACAAAAACAAATGCCGAAAAAGCGAGCTCCTGCTCATATGGATTAGATTACAAAAAAAGCATAAATATAACATTGTATATTTTAAGGTTTGCAAAAATATGTTTGGAGGCAGTAGCAATGCTTCCAAATAATTAACAAAAAGAAAAGATAATAATGCTTTTAAAACGAAAAAAAAAATATCTCCCGCGGGACTCCAACCACCGACAAAAGCGCTTTAACTAATCTTCGAGGCAAGCGACCTAGCCATTGAGCCACGAACTCTTCATGACCATTGATCAAGATTTCTTCAATGTAAATGATATTTTAAACTGAAGGATATTGAGATATATTATTATCAATGTGTAACGATTATAAAAATATTTCTCTAATAATAATTAGTTAAGTGTGCGTGTTTAGGATATTATTCTATACATGTTAAAATTTAAAAGAAATAACTCTTCTTAGTCTGATTAATAAACGAGTGAATTTTATTAATTAAAATTATGTTATATTTACAAGAAAAGTTACATAAGTGGAAACCAGTATATTCTTATATTTAAATGAGTTTCTTCTATAATGCCAATAACTTATTGGTTTAAAAAATTAAAAGTAAATTAACATATGTATATATATTTGTGCATTACAGAATATCACATAATAATCCAGACTTATAATGTTAATTGCACCAAACGCTGTAAGCGACAATAATCTTTCATACTGACGTTTGACAGTGACAGTTGCACAGTATTTTAAAATCCCCGCTGTAATCGCAGTCTTCAATGGTGTCGCCTGAGAAAATCTTCTTTAGAGAGTATCCATTGGCGTAGAACTTACCTAAACAAGGACGGACGAATGATTCTTACCGAGCGAGAGAGATAGCCATAGGCAATGGCACAGATAGAAATAAGCCTCGGGACGCCTGGCTTGCCCTGCTATGCCGTATAAAGCTCTCTCTCTCTCGCACTCACGCATTTAGAGCGAGATAAACTAACTACTATAGTTATCGCGTTCCATTCCCCTATCTCCGCCTAGCAGAATAGAGTATACAGTGAAGGATCCTAAAATGCGGTTCCTAAACGCATCAAGGGACGCCATTTCTGCCGGTCATTGTACATGATTCAGTTTTGAACAGTGTACGACGTTGCGACTTAGCAACCAACACACATGCGTGAACACCTGCAGCGGCAGTACACAAACAACACAAACATGACTAGGCTAAGGTCGTAATGTAAAAACATTGTAAATATTTGTTTCTTTTATTTATTCCCTGAATAAACCGCTTTGTTACCTACATTAAACTTGTCCGCATTTATTTTGATCCCTCTCGGTCAATCGAACCGAACGGTTTTTGCGGCGACTAACCTCGCCTACAAAATGCGTTACAATATAAAGATGTTCGAGATCGGGGGGAGCGGAAAATGTTGAGAAATAGATTCCGCATTTTTCCGCTATATCTCCCTTTCTCTCTTGCGCTCACAGTAGACGGCTAGACCGACAGCGTCTAGCCGCTCTTTCTGTCTCTATCTCTCCGCGGCGCGCTTGCTCGTCTTCTGGCCCTGGCGCGTCACGGCCGGAACAGCGACACTACTTGCGCGCTTGGCCACTAGGTGTCCAGCGCCCGCAGCAGCTCTCTTGCTGGCAAGATTAGTGTCGCGTAATTACTTAGATAGGTCCTCGATAAGGACACATCGCACCCCAAACTGGCTCGACAGCTGTTTAGCAGCAGCAACCGCAGCATTTTGACGCCTCACCGGCAACTTTTGACGCCTCTACGGCAGCGCCTCCACGGCCATCCAACGAGCGCCTCCACCGGCGAACTCTTCTGGTGAATCACTTTGGTAAGTATCACCAACCACCCACCGCCTACCAAGAGGGGACTTCCCCTCTGCGGCAATCTCCTCCCTCCTAAGGGAGATTTCTCCGGGGACTTCCCGGGAGGAATTAAACCTTCTCCTTCCCCTCCACACTGCCTCCGATGACTACCTTGGACCCAGTGTTCCGAACCTCAATCCACGGCTCTCGAAAGAGTCGGGTAGTGGGAGGGGTAGACTCACCCTAGGTGTTGGGGTGGCTCGGAGCCACTAGAGCTCTTGGAGAAGGAGGCTGAGGGGTAAGGGGACTTCCCCTTCTCTAAAACCACTTCTCCACATCCGCTTCCTCCCGAGGATGGGGATTTTACTGGGGAGTACCCCAGGGAAAATTGTCCAGTCCAGGAGTTTTAAGTTCGCGTTCCTTTCTGGGGAATTTTAGTCTCTAGGGTTCTTGGGAATCTACGCCTACCGAAATTCCCTAGAATTTGACGACAACAAATTCCTTAGGAAGTCTATAATTAAGTATAGCGGTTCTTTTGTATATATTTTGTAAATTTTGTACAATATTATTGAATAAATCTCCTTTTTCCCGTTAAACTGTGTTTTGACAATTTTATTTCAAGAACAAAAAGCCTTCCCGTCTGACCACAGGTTCGGAGCCGACTTGGGACATTGTTTCGCACAAAAGATATTATAAGAAAATATGTTTATGAGGATGCGGTTTTTGTAAAAGGGGACGAGAAGTTAAAGTGGTTATGGAATATTTGTAATTTAGAAATTAGTAATGTAGACGAATATGCATGGGGAAATTATAGTTTAGTAGATGGTTTATATAATTCACAATTTCCTATTTGTATGAATCATGAAGGCATATGTGCACTGAGAAATGTCTATTATATGAAATACATGTATGAAACAAATATCTAGAATATATATAGTTGAAACCCTTGAATGTGTTATTCTCTTACTCCACCAAGTAATCTGATTCCATAAATATTTATTATACTGAACTGATTCTGAGATTGATTATTTAATAAGCGCTGGATCAAAGGCTATTTTATAAGCGCTGTATCAAAGGCTATTCATTAATTTCACACTGCTCGAAACTTGAATGTACTAATATGTTTCTTTAAATACTTATCATACTGAAATGTGATTCTGAGAATGATTATTTAATGAGTTCTGCGTCTGAAATTATTCATTAGTTTCGTACTGAGCATTGTAACGCTATTCCCGTCAGTGTGAGGGGCCACACACACTACGGGTTTTCTCATTACCTTCACCCGTCCTTTTCCATCGGTATCAGGGCGCCAATTGGTCAGTCGGGTGGCCAACAACCCTACGTTATCAATTGAGTCTTCCGACTCCATTCTTTATGCACCTAATACGGCCTGCGGCCATGCATTTGGACGGTAGCGGTAGCCAGGGTCGCTCAGTATGCTAGGTCGTGGAGAGAGGGGAGGGTTCCTTACAGAAGTCCGAGCCTCGCAGACCTATCTGCTGAGGGGCATATATTTATCCCTCACCATTCACACACAGGTGGTAGTGAGGAGTGCGGGAACATGCTGTATCATTGCCAAGCATAGAGTTTGCCAGGAGCGGACCACCACGGAGGCAATGTTCGCGGCCCGTCCAGCCATAGCGCAAGCCTATGGAATTACGGAGGGCACCGGGACACATTCCAACGGGCTAACTACGCCCCTGCACAACCCACTATGCATTGGCCGGTATCCAGTCGTGACGTACGTGCAGGCTTGCCTATAGCACACGCCTCACGTACGCGAACCGACCCATGGCTGTCTGAGTGCCGCGTCACGCGCTCACCAGCACGCACGGACACATCAGCACAGTCCCATGGTCGCGTTCCGACTGCCTGCTATGGCAGTCTGCGCACGACATTCGCGCAGCCTGCTTGACGTGCGTAACCAGCGTTCAAGCCAGACTCGATGTTCTATCTCCCCTCCACGTGGGGACTTATAGACTCTGTCATTCTTTTAGGACTCCGCGAGGCCGTTTCTCCTTATCTCAGGCAGAGATGTTAACTTGTGGGAATTCGGTATCCCCACCACGCCGCCACTAGCTAGCACGCACACAGTGCCAGCGGTACATTGGTGAGCCAACCTCATTACTGTCGCTGCTCGCTGGTCACGCACACAGCTACATCGATACGTGCGTGTCTCGGCTTTCGCCGTTGAAGTTCAGTTAGCTCCGGTGAGGTTTGAGTACGAGAGGGATGAATATACTTTTCTCGGACCTCTCTTTCGCTCTCTATTTCTCCCAAGTTTAGACAACGAGCCGCGCCAAACTCCTTTCCACGGTATCGGCCGGCTCGATGCAATGGGAAAATAAATTTACTTTTTGACAATTGTAATTCATGAAAATTTTTAAATGTTATTACAATTTAACAATTATTCTGAAAATGGTAAAAAATTATTATGAAAAAAAAATAAAAGTAACAAATAAATAATATTGTCCGTGACAGTAATTGAAAGAAAAAATCCTTGTTATATTGCACAAAATGATTACTGAAGTGTGACATTTAAAATTCATTAAATAAAAAAAAATTAGACGAAAATACATTACAGATTGATTAATATGAAAAAATGGTTAAAAATTAGGTAAAAACTCGACCATTCTCTTACAATATCACTGCACCGATAGCAATTCGGATTTGTAAATATGACCAAATTTATTAATATGTACTATGAAATGCAAAAATCTGACCTAATTTCTATGATAAGAGCCTAATAACAGAAAATGTGAGGCTTCTCGGAAATTTCTTCGGTTATTTTCCAGTATAGAACACCTAAGTGAACTGAAATATCCTAAAATATATGCAAAAATAATAATAGGAAATAAAAATAGGACTTAATATATCACAATGTGAAATAATGTGAAGAAATAGCTCAAACCCACTATTATCAAACTTTTTTTATGCAAAATTTGAGTGTAGAAGGTACTTCCACCTTGAAACTTTTGCAAATTCATATATAATTCTTGATAACTAAATAATTATTGCTCCAAAATGTACTTAAAATAAAAGTTTATTGAAATTGAGTTTTACGCTATGATATTGATAAATCTGACTTTATCTCTGCATTGAGAAGCAAATAACTCAATTTCTCATGCTTCTCGGATGTTTCTTCGGCTATAATCTGGTATAATATGTCCGAATGAACACAAATAGATGCTATTAATTATCAATAAATTATGTGGGAATCAAAATTGGGGATTCTAAGCAATGCTACAAATTAATGACCAGAAATGGCGAAACTTGTCCAATTTCAAATTGATTTTCTACAAAATTGGAGTATCGTAGGCGCTTTCGGTTTGAATTTTTTGCAATTTCAGTTATGTCCGAAGAATCATCCGAGAAATACGAGAAATTCAGTTATTTGCCTCTGAATATTTGCATAAAGTCAGATTTTTCAATATCATAGGGTAAAACTCAATTTCAATAAACTCACCATTTTAGAGCTTTAAGAATTTCGGGCAACTTCAGCTTTAGAAGAAGAGCGACTACCGCTAACCAACACATTTTTATATGTCATCCGTGTAAAGTGATGTAGCGTTTACCAAAAACTCGAAGCAAATCAAAATCCTTTTCCTCATTTAGTTTTTAATTTTTATAAAATGCTTATATGTAGCCATTAAGTAATAAGATTTGGTAATAAATATATAAAATGCGTTCTTATTATATCAAATAATAAGTTGAGGTACAATAAACTCAATGTTTTTATATTAATCTGCTAACAAATGCATTTTTTCTATTTATTATTGAGTCCAATAAGTTAATGGTTATTAAAAAAAAAATCCTTGTAATGAAAAAAAATGAAAAAATTTTAAGCTTCGCCAAGACTCGAACCCGAGCCTGCCGCGTGACAAACGGCTGCCTTACCATCTACGCTACAGTTCTCACTTGGGGTACCAAAAGCAAAACAGCCTTTTACAGACTGGCTACAATTCTTTCATTAACTCGTTATAAACGATTAAGAAATAGCTGCAATAATAAATAAACTTATTTACACAGCATTATTACACTAAATTTATTATGTTTTTAATTTGAAGCATACATTTTGCATGAAGATATGGTAGTTTAACGGTAACCATGCAGTACACTAAATACAAAGCTATTCATATGCTACATTGTCGTAAATTATTCGACTACACGTAACATATATGCATCGAGCCGGCCGATACCGTGGAAAAGGAGTTAGGCGCGGCTCGTTGGCTAAACTTGGGAGAAATAGAGAGCGAAAAAGAGGTCCGAGAAAAGTATATTCATCCCTCTCGTACTCATACCTCACCGGAACTAACCGAACTTCAACGGCGAAAGCCGGGACACGCACGTATCGATGTAGCTGTGTGCGTGACCAGCGAGCGGCTTCAGTAGTGGGGTTGGCTCACCGATGTACCGCTGGCACTGTGTGCGTGCTAGCTAGTGGCGGCGTGGTGGGGATACCGAATTACCACAAGTTAACATCTCTGATCTCAGGTTGCCTGGGTGGTTTGGCATAGCCCTGCCTTACTTCTCAGGACAACCTGGACATCGTTTACTGGAGCGCCGGTCTTTTCATCCAGGCCTCTGCCTGTCAACGGGGTCTATCTTTGACGTTAGCTATAATCCACTCGTGAGCCTATCTCACGAGTCGGTTACGTAGGTATTAATAATATCCACTGTTCGGTAGCTTTTATACTTTTTATTCGGTATCTCGCATACGTAACGGGGAATTTCGTTACAGCATCTAAACGGAAAGAACAACGATGTCCCTCCGAAATAGAGTATTGAATAACCAGGAGGAATATTGTAAGTGGGTACGCGAATGTCGCGATTACATAACAAAATTGGGAATTGCTAGCCACAATGCACGTACAGGGACAAAGCAGAAAATTTTTGCGGAAATTGCGCAAATACAATGCCTATTGATCTGAGCAGCAAAAGAAAAATGTTATTCTTCAAATCATGCTCTTAACAATCCTGATTTCAGAACTGTGCATGATTATCGTGTATGGGTATGCAAGTGTCGTGATTACATTCGAAGTTTGAGAGAATCCAACCGGAATGCAACTCCAGATACCGTACGGAAAAATCTTGCTGAAATAACACGTATTCAACAGTTACTTCTACATGCAGCAAAAAATAAAAATTCAATTGAAGCAGGTATCAATGTGGAAAAGCTTATTTGGAAAGATCTTGATTCATCATTTAAAAGTCGAATATTTAGCGGTATGATAGTAAACACTAATTATATCGAACCACATGAATTTCTATTGGCAGCAAAAGATATGGTGCAGTCTTACATGAACAAAGTATTCAGTAAAGTAAGCGCTGTTAAGATAAACACGGTATTCAACGGACAATTTATTTGCAAGGAAATTAGTGATATGAAGTATATTTCCACTTAGAATGTGATTTTATACAAGACTGATACTTTTAGTGATTGGTATGAAACAAACGTTATAGATAAAATTTTAAAAGAATTAAGTAAATTTCAAGAGCGTGATAGTGGGTGGGCTTTGGAAAAAATACTAAATTTAATTGTGAATATAAATTATTATAATCCGCTACACGCAGGCTGTGGAATCGTCCTACTAAAATCTATTAAGGGCAAACAAGCAGTAATAAACATACTGAGTGATGATAATACATGTTTTGCATGGGCTGTAACGGCTGCACTCTATCCTGCAAATCCAAATAGAAACCTAAAACGACAATCTTCATACCCTTATTTTAAATCTGTTTTCAACATTAGAGGTATAACATTTCCAACCACCTTAAAACAAATACCTAAATTTGAAGAAGATAATGATGTGTCGATTAATGTTTTCACCATGATGGATGAGCCGGAAGGGGAGAAGAATAAAATTATTGCACCTCTTCAACTCACAAAATGGGAGAAATCGAGACATGCTAATCTTCTTCTTCTCGAACATTAAGGTGCAGCACATTTTTTATGTATCAGGAGTCTTTCTCACCTACTAAAAAAACAATTGACTAAAAAAAAAACAATCTTATCTTATTTGTAATCGGTATGTTATACTGTTTACATTTTAATATAATTTTATTTAATGTTTATATTCTAATATGATTTTCTTGTCTTAGATGTTTACACTATTTGTTCAACGAGGATAAACTTCAATCTCATAAACGTGATTGCAGTCAGCTTAATAAAAACGTCCGTATATTGCTACCTGAAAAGGACCATTGGCTGTCCTTTAAAAACGACAAGAACAATGAGAGGGCCCCGTTCGTTGTATATGCAGACATTGAGTGTTTACTGGAAAAAGTGAATGAAATGAGCGGTAACAGTAGTGTTTATCAAAAACATATACCTTTTAGTATAGGATATTATTTTAAAAGCGCTCGTGATTCATCGCTCTCAACTTATAAAACATATTGTGAACTCGAGTGTATAGAATGGTTTGTGCGAGAACTCGACAAAATTGCTAGCATAGTGAGTGAAAAACTAAAGAATGTAGTGCCTATGAGAACGCTAAGTATTAGTGAAAATTTTCGTCATAACAATGACCCCGACTGTCATATATGTAAAAAGCCATTTCTCCCAAATCAAATACGTGTTCGCCATCATGATCATTTAACAGGTAAATATAGAGGACCCGCTCACAACAATTGTAATTTAAACTATAAAGATTCACATGTTATTCTGGTAATTTTTCATAATTTATCTGGTTATGATTCATATTTCATCTTCAATACGCTCGCTAACTTGTATGAGGGGTCAGTATCCCTGTTACCTGTACATAAGGAAAAATATATTTCATTTACAAAATACATACGGAAATATAATATTCAGCTCAGATTTATTGATTCATTTAAATTTCTAGCATCAAGTTTATACAAATTGAGCTCATACTAGGGGAGATCTCAATTGAAAAATTTAGAGTCAGAATTTTCGAATTTAAATATGGAACAATTTAATCTTTTAAGAAGGAAAGGTATTTTTCCTTATAATTACATAGATAATCTGAATTGTTTGGAAGAAAATGCTTTACCACCTCGTGAATTATTCCATAATAAACTAACTGACAGTGATATCAGTGAAGAGGCATATAATCATGCTAAGGAGGTATGGGTCAAATTTCAAATACAAACACTTGGCGAGTACAGTGATCTCTATTTAAAAACTGATGTATTATTGCTGACAGACGTTTTTGAACATTTTCGCGATAGCTGCATGGGAAATTATAATTTGGATCCTGCACATTATTTTACACTCCCAGGCTTCATTTGGGACGCAATGCTTAAATATACTGGAATAAAATTGGAACTTTTCACTGACGTTGAAATGTTGCTTTTCGTAGAACGCGGAATACGTGGGGGTTTGAGCCAGTGCTCTCACCGCTATAAAAAAGCAAACAATCGGTACACGAATGATTATGACTCAACAAAACCAATCAAATATTTAATGTTTTATGATGTAAATAATCTTTATGGATGGGCAATGTGTAAAGCTCTACCTACTCATGGATTTCACTGGATTGAATATACTAGCAACTTTGATATCTCTAGCATTCCTATAGATTCATCTGAGGGTTTTATTTTAGAGGTAGACTTGGAGTATCCAAGAGTACTTCATGATAAACACTTTGACTTGCCATTTGGCCCGGTACGTGAGGCTCCGCCCGGAGCACGACAGAAGAACCTACTTGTAACTGTCGAAAATAAGGAGCGTTATGTTATACATTATCGGGCTTTACAACAATGTATTCGTCATGGAATGGTACTGAAACGTAGTCATCGCGGATTAAGATTCCAGCAGTCTGCATGGCTAAATAAATATATAGACTTAAACACACATTTGCGAGCTGCATCTAAAAATGAGTTTGAGAAAAATCTTTTCAAACTAATGAACAATGCAGTGCTCGGTAAGATAATGGAAAATGTAAGAAATAGAGTTGATGTGAGGCTTGTTAGTAAGTGGGAAGGAAGATATGGAGCAGAAGCATTGATATCCCGACCAAATTTTCATAGTAGCGCTATATTCAACGAAAATTTAGTAGCGATAGAGTTAAAAAAATTAACGGCGAAATTTGATAAACCTATATATGTAGGTATGAGTATTCTAGATATTTCAAAAACATGTTTATACGAATTCCACTATGATTTTATGCTTCCAACGTTTGGTAGTAAATGTACAGCATTATATACCGATACAGATAGTTTGATATGCAGTAACGAATGCGATGACATTTACACGATCATGAGGGAAAATCTTTCAAGTTTCGATACTAGTGATTATTCGCCTAATAATCAGTATAATTTACCTCTAGTAAACAAAAAAGGTCCCGGTTTCATGAAAGATGAGAATAACGGAAGAATTATGACTGAGTTTATTAGGCTGAGATCAAAAATGTATACATTTAAAGTACAAGATACAATTTTCAAAAAAGCTAAGGGCGTTAAGAGTTGCGTTATCGCTAGAAAAATAACGTTTGAAGATTATAGAGACTGCTTAAAAAATTATACTGTTCATATCCATAATCAGAATTTAATTCGTTCAAAATTGCATAATGTTTATTCAATTGCTCAGAAAAAAATTTCTCTCAGTCCACATGATGATAAGCGCTATATTGTACAAGGTACTGTATCAACTCTACCATGGGGTCATTATAGGATAAATGAAATAGAATTGAGTGAAGTAGATTTAAATGAAGATTAAATAATTGCTTCTTTATTAATAAATTGTATGTTACAAAATATTGTTTTTATTTATCCATGAATTATGTGTATTATTGAATCCTAACCATTTTACAAAGACTTTGTCTCCCTTCTTATGTAATACCTTCTCAACTAGATATACATTAGAATTAGCAGTTTTTAAAAGTTCATATTCGTAGAATCCACCATATATATCTGTACCACTAGAATCCCTTAGTAAATATGTAACAGGATTTGTTTTCTGCACTTTTATAATTTCAAATATTTCAGTTGTCCAATTTGGTGTGTAGCCTTTTGCAAATACATTCTTATATTTACTGATTCGTACAAAATCACCGACTTTGAACTTGGCACGACCAACGATCTTTATATTACTGAATACTGTTGCTAAGAGCTTATTAGCATGTTCAGGTTTCACATCGACTGGACGCATTCCTATAGTACGATGTTTTCTTGAATTGTATTCGTCAACCAGTTGTTGTAGCATAGCTCTCCACTTGTAATTTCCATTCAACGTAAATCCTTTCCACATTTTGATCTTCAACGTTCGATTCCAACGCTCGACTATGGTTGCTTTCAATACACTGTATGTTGAGTAATGATTTATTCCACGTTTTTTCATAAGCGATTGGAAATCACTATTATAAAATTCCTTGCCATCATCAGTCTGTATATTTTTAGGACATCTCCCACTCTTCAGGATTTTCTACAATGCAGTCGTAACTTCTTTGCCTGACTTGGTTTTCAAGGCTATTGCCCAGCTATATTTCGACAATGCATCTATAACTGTGAGAATGAAGTGGTAGCCTACGTCTGGATAGTTACTCATGTCTACCAGATCTGCTTGCCAGAGGTCATTGAAGCCTCGTATTATTACACGTCTACGTAAAAAATTCCGTCTGGCAGGCACATGCAACTCCTCTACCAATTGCTTCTTCTCCTCACTACTCATAACTATTCCACTACGTGTTATGTTTACAGCAGGTCATCAAGCACTGGCGGTAGTATAAGTTTCTTCAGGGCATAATTTATATCGTCTTCTCTATTCTTCTCATTTGCAAAATCTTTTTTTGCAAGCTGATTAGAAAAATATTCTACAACAATTTTCAATCCAGCAATCATATCATTTCTTAATTCCTTGTCTTTTCGACCCAATTTATAATCATTATGATCGACTTTATCAATCAATTTATCGATTCTTGTACCAATTTCATCATTTTCATCGATTTTTTTCATTAGAGTTGTAAATTTTTCCTCACGGATGTTAGATTTTAGGTAATATTGAGTTAGCTAGTAGTAGAGCTAGACAGGACTTGGATGAAGTGTAGGTGAGGGGAGGTGAAGAGAGGTGAGGGGGGTATTCCAAATAAGGATCGCACCATATATGGGCATGTCCAAAAAAAAAGTTTCGATCCAAATATGGTTATGTCCAAATATGGTTCGTGTCCGTTTTTGGGTGGGTGGGAGGGTGTCCCCCTGGCCCTGCCCTTAAAAAATAAGGCCCCGCCCACCACCACCATCCACCCCCTTTTTTTAAACCCCGCGCGTTTTTTCCCGCCGCCGAGGGTTGGGGGGAGAGGGTGTAAGAGGATGCGCACCTGGATGCGCGCCGCCGACAAGGCCCCGACCCCGTCGGCAAGGCAGTGAGTATCTTTATCAGCATGAAAGAGGTAAGATAGTGAGTATCTTTATCGACATGAAAAAGTATTATGCGTATTGGCATGCACAGTAGCATCACTAATAACGTGTGGATGCGTGATTCATCAATTTTTTCGTTGCAACGTTAGCAGGACACGTGTCTCATGAAAAAAAAAAAAAATTTCCTAACTTGTTTGCTCTCTCTCTCTCTCTCTCTCTCTCTTCCCCTCCACTTTAAGAGAACATAATTGTCTGCACGAATAAATTTCGATGAGTTGTATGTGTGTGTGTGTGTGTGAGTGCACATGCATGCATGAATAATGTAATCGCTTATGCATCAAAATGCATTTGCTGATGCATCGTTACACGAACTTCAAAGACTTCTTATAAGGAATAATGTATTCATTTAGTCGTCAGCGTATGAACTTCCATCCGCTAATAAAGTCTAATTGGTTGGACATTGATGCAATTTTATCGTCGGCACGTGTAGAAAAAGAACTATATTTAACTGAATGAGGTCTAACAAAGTCTGCTTTATCAATATCAATAAGTTATATCCCCATTGTGTTGGGGTTTTGAAAATTTTTAAACGTCTCTTCCTACAAAGTCGTGATTATTATATTTTAATGTTAAAGAGCTTCAAAAAAAAGGGTGTGTGTATATATAGTGAAGCTTTCTACGAGAGTAATGAAGTTATTGTTCTGTCAACCATCACGACAGTTTGGTCTTCAGCGAAAAAAAGTTTTTATTTAATCATAAAATTTAGTGTCTGAGTGTGTAACCAAAAAATGGATAAGCTACAAATAATAAATCAAGACATAAATGCTTCTGTTAAGTATTTACCTATAATTAATATGAAACAATTAAAATTAAAAAAATTGTATAAAGTTTCAAAAATTAAAAAAGTTAACACAACTTATGGATTGAGAATAGTTATAGAAATAGATTCAAAATGGAGTATGTTTTTAACTGGATCTATTAGTTCTAAAATTATTGATATATCTGACAGATTTTTTTATCTTGAGAATCTGACGAAAAATTCGAATCTTTATATAAAAATGTATGATGCAGATAAATTTGTTTTTGAAAGAAGAATTGTAGATGAATGTGAAAAGAAAAAAGAAAAAGGGAAAACGAGTATGGATGAACGTGAAAAAAAAATCAATCAATAAAGGCAAAAAGTAAGTTAACAATATTTTCTTTTTTGATTATCAAGAATTTATATATTGTCTTTTTTCTAATTATACAGTATTTTATTATAGAAGGAAACTCTGTAAAGAAGACGAAAAAGAGGTAGAAGGAGAAGCTTTGCTGGAGGAAGGAAAGGAGGAGGAGGAGGAGGTGATTGAATTGAAAGATTCATCGGAATAGTGCATTGATTATTCATTTTATAGGAAAACTTATACACTTTCTATGTATTAATTGCTAATTCTCGTAGATGTGGGTTGTATAAAAGCTACAGACCAGTCTCATTCGTTTTAAGCTTAAAGCGTAACGCACTATCTGGTTTACAATATACAGATTTTTGAATAAGAAAAGAAAAGAGACCAGAAAAACAAAAGAATTTTAATAACAGTATCAGTAAAGTGTTGTTATTGTTGTGCTGAAAAAATTCGAAGAATATTAAAAATGTACGTTGACTTTCAAGGATTCAGATTAGCAGATAAATCATTTATTATTAAGGAGTTTGCTATTTTGGATAAAAATAAAGTGGGGTGTTATGTATTTTCACCTCCCTTTCCATTTAATAATTTAAATGTTGAAGAAAAAATAACAGCTAGATGGTTAACAAAAAACCATCATGGTTTTAATTGGTCTGACGGATACATTGATTACAAATACCATAAAAATATAATAACCAAGTATATCAAAGAAAACAGTGGAGTTGATGTTTATGTGAAAGGATCTGAAAAAGTTACTTATTTAAAACACATTGTAGGTAATGTAAACGTTTATGATCTAGACGATTATAAGGATTATCGAGTGAAAGATTATATCAACGAAAATCTTCCACAATGTATAACTCATTCTGGTATTTGTGCTTTAAGAAATGTATATTTGTTTAAACAAAAGCATAATTAAATTTTTTTATTTATATATATGTATGTTATAATTATCATAATAAATACTAAATAACTTAGTTTTAAAATAATAATAATAATTTTTCCTTTACCACGTGTATAGAGGATATTGTTTTTCCTCATTTACATTTTTACTCATAGATATAAATATACAAGATGTAGTAGACTTAACTGAAATCACGAGTTTTTTTTACTTTTTCTATCAGTTAACAACCTTCAACTTCTTTATTCATGCTTGTTTAGAGAGTAATTTAATAAGATGTAATAGACTTATTTGGAGTCAATAAGTTACTGTATTTAATTTTAATTTTTTTTTCTGGCACGTGTATAGAAGATAATAATTTGTCAATTAACAATTTGTTTTCTTTTTCCTATCAGCACGTGTCTCTACAGATTTTAGTTTTGTTTTGTTGTTTTGAAGTCAATGATTTAATGAATTCAAATATTCATTTTTTTCTGGCACGTGTATAGAAGATACTAGTTTGTTAATTAACATTTTCCTTTTTTCTTTCAATACGTGTGTATCTCTACAGATTTTTGTAGAGGGGACTCACCGTATAAAACAAGATGTTTGGTAGATTCGATAGTTTTAGTTTTGCTTCATGCAAACAGTTTACATTTTAACAAGTGATAGTACATTTTTCAAAGAAAATGCAGTGCGGATACATTATGTTCTTACTTGCTGGATTTATTTCAATTATAATAAACGAAAGTAGTCAATATGATAAATTTATGATAGATTTTTTGATAAAATTTGGATATGTTAGTAAAATTAATAATAGTTCTAATGCAGATGAATTAAATTGGTTGAAATATACCAATGAAGAAATAGAAACTGGTATGACGTTATTTAAACAATACTATAATTTAGCGCATGAGAGTTCATATAATGAAATAATTAAATCTATGAAAGATGACAGATGTGGTTTAAAAGACGATGTTTTGAATGTTAATCAAGAACAATTGAAATGGAATAAAAAGAAATTATATTGGCATTTTATTTTGGGATTACCAGAACAAATTGCTACTACTGTTGAAGTATTTAAAATATGGAGTAATATGACAAGTTTAGAATTTAATCATACTAACGAAAAACAGTATGCTGATATAATTATATAGTTTGAATATGATAATCACTATTATAAATTAGAACCAAACATCAAATGTTCTGGTCATTTAGCAGATAATGTTTTAGGACATGCTTATCTCCCTGATAAAGATAATAGTCCTAGAGAAATTCATTTACGAAAACGCATAAATTGGTTTTATGGTTTGGGGGATATTCCAGAAGAAAAACCTAGTCTTTTTTATGTTTTAATGCATGAAGTTGGTCATACATTAGGGCTTTCTCATAATAATGAGGGTAGACTAATGCAACCTACTTATTTATTTTTTAAAAATACTAATGATAACTTATTTAATAATATTGACATATTAGATATAGAAAGATTAAATAATATTGAAAATAATGATAATGACAATCAAGAGGTTGATAGAAATAAAATTTCTACTACTACTACTATTGCTCCTTCTGTTAGCACTACTAAACCAACTACTATTGCTCCTCCTGCTATAACAACTAGGAAAATTAAAAAATCTTATTACCGTCCTAAAAATGAAATACCACCAGAATTTGATGATGTATGTGAAACATCGTCTAAAGATTTTGTTTATTTAATTACTGATGGTACACTATTCATTATGTACGGAAAATGGTTTTGGCACTTTGAAGTTCATAGAAATAAAAAAAAAAGATATTATAGAAATGGAAAATTAATTAGAGATTTTTTAACATTTTTACCGAGTAATTTTACTAAAATAACGGCAATACATGAAATAGGTGTTGGTAAAATAGTATTATATTCGGTAGTAGAGAATATGACCTAATAATAATATGACCTAATAAGATTATCGCCTAAAAACGCTAACTTCACATTGGTGAGAAGGCGGTATTACAAATTATTGATTAAATCGTCTGAATGTCTAAAATCGAGAAGCTGGCAACGTTGGACTGGATGGTTGTCATTTGGTTATGTGTGCGTGAATATCCATGAGTTCTCTTACTCCGAATTTTGAATTTTTGGCGGCGACCGTAATCTTTGACGACGTCGTTTTTAATAGAATTAAATTTTTGTAAAATAAATGTAGACAAAAACGTGTCAACGTATTTCACGATAATTATCGAATATATTATTATTTAATTTAGGAAGATAGAGTTGTCATTTAAATTGAATAGACTAAAATGTTACACATCTTTAAAATACAAGTATCTACAGAGATTCCATGATCATATTTATTCAGGTTTGAATGTTATAAAACACTCAAACCTGAATAAATATGATCATGGAATCTCTGTAGATACTTGTATTTTAAAGATGTGTAACATTTTAGTCTATTCAATTTAAATGACAACTCTATCTTCCTAAATTAAATAATAATATATTCGATAATTATCGTGAAATACGTTGACACGTTTTTGTCTACATTTATTTTACAAAAATTTAATTCTATTAAAAACGACGTCGTCAAAGATTACGGTCGCCGCCAAAAATTCAAAATTCGGAGTAAGAGAACTCATGGATATTCACGCACACATAACCAAATGACAACCATCCAGTCCAACGTTGCCAGCTTCTCGATTTTAGACATTCAGACGATTTAATCAATAATTTGTAATACCGCCTTCTCACCAATGTGAAGTTAGCGTTTTTAGGCGATAATCTTATTAGGTCATATTATTATTAGGTCATATTCTCTACTACCTTATATTCAGATAATAATATATATATATTTGATGCTCTTACTAGAGAATTAGATTCAGGATATCCAAGAGCATATCAACAATTATTAGGTAATTATATTAAATATGATGGTGTTAAAGCAGCTGTTTTAACAAATTCTGGAAAAGTTTACATTTTTTATACTCCTAATTATGTAATGGAATTGTCCAGCTGTGAAGTATTAAAACCCAACAAATTCACCACAGTTGAATCAGTTTTTCAAACTGAAATAAATTTTTATTAAAACTTTACATTATTCAAATATACAAATGGAAAAATTTATATAATACAATATGATATGTATAAAGCCTATGATGAATTCATGGGTATAATTGTAAAGTCAGATAAATTTGATTTATCATTATTTAATATTGAATGTTCAAGTATCACTTAGGTGAAAAATTAAAAACTCTTATGGTGAGGATGTTAACATTTTATGGAGATGATATCAACAATTATCATAATCTTAAAGGAAATTATTTAAATGATGATGTTAATAATGATAATAATGATGATGAATATAATAATGATTTTAATGATGAATCATATAAAAGTATGAAAGGAGTATCCTTCGATTGTGGACGTGTTAAGAGATTTAATTCATTTGCCGAAGTGCAAAAGTATAAAATTGATCAGATTAAGAAAAATGAATTATAAGACAACAAAAATTTCATTAAAAACTAGTCAGTAATCGTTTAATCATCAAGCATGAACGCTGTTCCTCGAGAATAAGTAAAAATAATTAAAAAATTGTCTTTTTTATCAAGTAACACGGTAGTGTTACGCGGCAAGTAATTTAAAGAGCCGCGCGACACTACCTACTTTTACGCCAAGTTTGGACTTACGATTTTTCCGATGGATATATTTTCCGATCGGTTCATTTAATGAAAATTTTGATGAAACTTTTGATATATAATGTTTATATAAGCTTTCGAATGAGGTCGCAAACGTTTAAATAGGTTCACGCAATGCTGAGATCTCACGATTACGTTCCACTAATAGCTCAAATCATTTCATTTAGCGTTTCTTCTCTTCCCGACCAAGATTTTGGTGTCTCCATCGGACCTCTCACTCTTACACATTTAAGCGTTATCTTCTGTCCTTTACTTTTGCTCTTTCGAATGTGTTGGTGCTATAGGTGTGAAACTGATTCCAATATGGCCGCAACGCAGGCGCGACGTATATGTAGTATCCATCGAAGTGTTTGTTTTGTTAGTATGATTCGCACGTGAGTTTTCCACGTGAATTCATAGTTAAAATTTGGATGCATCAATTATATGGCAGTGATCCAGAAATTTAGATAAGTATTGTTTGTTAGAACAAATATTTAAATATTTGAGCAATGGTACTTTGTGGTCTCTTTGTTTTATAGGTTACAGGAAATAGAGTGACTAATAGAAAACCATGCGTTTATAAACGCTCATCACATTCCAATTAATAAAGTAATTGGTAACAAAATGATGCCAAAACAAGGAAAATAGTTGTCGTATAGTCTATAACCCTTAATACGCAGATTATTTAGGTTAGTTTCAATGCATCTTAAAGAACAAATTAAAAGTTAAATAACATTTTTCAATATATGATTTTTATTTACTCAGTTTTAATATTAAATGTGTTTATCAATATTATTATTATAGTATGTGTTTTCAAAATGACAGATTGTGTTAGCAAAATGCAGAAAGCAGATGAACGAATGGCAGATCGAACAAATTACATATATAAAGGTATGCAGAAACAAGAATTAAACATACATTGATCTTTTGTGACTAATTTTAATGAGGTTAGAATGTTGTATTAATAAATATATCTTCTTTAATCATTTAAATTTGCCATAACTTGGTTTGTACGTATGTTTAAAAATTGAATCTAGATATTGTTGTATATTTATAAACGCAGTTATATACCAGCATATACTTTAAGCTTACTCAGGTTATTTAGATCAGATATAATGGATTACGATGGACAAATTAGAAGGTAAATAACATTTAACAATTAATATTTAGATTTAATTCAGTCTTAATCTTTCTGTTATATATGTTAGTGAATATTATTATTGTTTCCTAAATAGCAGATTGTTTTGGAAATATGCAGGAAATAGCTGGATTAATCGAAGATCGATGAGAATGATATACAGGGTGAGGCACTTAAGCCGCCCCAGAATACGAATGCCGAAAGAGGTGTATCTCTTTAACTATAACAGATATTCAATTTTTCCATAGGACATTTTCGAAGCCTCTTGTTATTTGCTTTCAGAAAGGTTCTATGCAAAAATTGAATATCTTTTATAGGTGAAGAGATACGCGCCTTTCTGCATCCATATTCTGGGGCGGCTTAAGTGCCTCACCCTGTATACAGGGTGTAACGAAACGACCGCCTTTTCTCGTAACTGGAGGTTCGGGGTGACAAACTGAGTGCACGTGTAAAATTTCGTTCGAATCGTTCAAGAGGTTTAAAAGTTATTTACATTTAAAAATCACCCTTTTTCGGTCCTTTTCGAACGACTTTGATTGCACAATGGAAAGTGAAGAAAGTGAAAAAACAATTGATGAACACCCCAATTAGAATGTAAAAGTTATCGATCGCACGCGATAATACTTTTGCTATTTATTCCATTAATCTGGCTATCAGATTAATTTTAAAAATAGCAAAATCCTTTTCTTTACATTTCCAATTCAATTCAGTACAATTATCATTGACTGAATTTATGGAAAGAGCGAGAAGACGCAATGAAAAGGAAAGTATCAGAAACTAAGATGTCGCGCGAACGAACTGATAATTTAATAGGAAACGCATGAGGGCATTCTCTTTCTACTAACGAAGCTAAAGAGAATTATTCAAAATCAATACATTGATGTTAGAGAAAACTAAACTTACCCATTTAATGTTCTCCAAGTTCTTTTACATCGAAGTTTTCGAAAAAGCTTCAAACTGGCTCTTCGATGATTTCCAGAAAGCACACTACCACTAATTTTGCATTTAAAAACTCGCGAATTTAAGCAAATTAGGTATTAACCTACGTTTCTTCAAAACACCGGTTAATTTGACACTTTTGAACTGTTTGAAGTATGCTGAAGAGAAAGAGAGAGAGACACACAGAGAGGAGAAATAATAAGTAATTCGTTTTGACTACTCTTAATCAGCCTACTTCAAACAGTTCAAAAGTGTCAAATTAACCAGTGTTTTGAAGTAACGTAGGTTAATATCTAATTTGTTTAAATTCACGAGTGCTTAAATTCAAAAACAGTGATAGTGTGCTTTCTGGAAATCATCGAAAAGCCAGTTTGAAGCTTTTTCGAAAACTTCGATGTAAAAGAACTTGGAGAACATTAAATGGGTAAGTTTAGTTTTCTCTATCATCAATGTATTGATTTTGAATCATTCTCTTTAGCTTCGTTAGTAGAAAGAGAATGCCCTCATGCGTTTCCTATTAAATTATCAGTGCGTTCGCGCGACATCTTAGTTTTTGATACTTTCCTTTTCATTGCATCTTCTCGCTCTTTCCATAAATTTAGTCAATGATAACTGTACTGAATTGAATTGGAAATGTAATGAAAAGGATTTTGCTATTTTTAAAATTGATCTGATAGCCAGATTAATGGAATAAATAGCAAAAGTATTATCGCGCGCGATCGATAATTTTTACATTCTATTGGGATGTTCATCAATTGTTTTTTCACTTTCTCCACTTTCCATTGTGCAGTCAAAGTCGTTGGAAAAGGACTGAAAAAGGGTGATTTTAAAATATAAATAACTTTTAAACCCCATGAACGATTCGAGCAAAATTTTACAGGTGCAATCAGTTTGTCACCCCGAACCTCCAGTTACGAGAAAAGGCGGTCGTTTCGTTACACCCTGTATATATATATATAAAGGTAGACAGAAAGAATAATTTGAAATACAGTAACTGTTTGTGACTAATTTCAATGCAGGTTAGAAGGTTGTATTAACAAAATAAATCTTCTTTCATCATTTAAATTTGCCATAACTTGGTTTGTACGTATGTTTAAAAATTAAATCTATATAAGTACTTTCATATAATTATATGCAGTCATATACCATTAATATTTTAAACTATTGTTATTATATTCTTATAAAATTATTGGCAGGTAATATATTCTTCAAAAATGCTACAACAAGTATCGGAATGGGAAAATAAAATAGAAGTTATCAAATTGTATCCAGGAGCTGCCCCAGTAGCAAGATTGGTCGAGATGACGTCATTATGACCAGAAATCCAGTCATTTTTACATCATTTGAGCCAATTTTGGTAACGGGGTGATTATGTAGAGTATGAGCCATTTATGGATATTAGAAAATCATTCAATTAGACAATGCTACGGAGGATGATAAATTTGGATTTCGACTAAAAATAGGCCTGGTATTTTACACTGCGTAAGATCTACAAAATTGTAAGACAAAAATATTAAAATTTATAAATACATATTCATGTTTTTACAGATATATTTTTTTGTATTAATTTCAGATTATGTTGGAGAATTCTGTTTGGTATATGGTGATACATGATGCTTATCAATAAACTCTAATACAATAATATTAAGATACTTATTTCAATTTAATTTGTGACCTGCAGGTAGTGGAAATTTAAATATTATCACATTTTCGGTTCATAGCCTCTTGTATTGTTATTATATTCTTATAAAATGATTACCAGGCAATATATTCTTAAATAATGCAACAACAAGCATCCGAATGGAAAAAAAGAGTAGAAATAATTTGTATCCAGCAGCTGTATGTTGAGTATGAGCCATTTGTGGATATTATAAAATTATTCAATTATATTATGTTTGAGATGAGCTTTATGTAGCAAAGCAATAATTAAAAGGAAAATTATATTGTATAATACGTACATATCCAATTTTAATTCAAACCAATTTTCTCTTAAGTAGCATTATTTATATAATAAATTTGTCTTATTTACAGGATATGTTAGAAAGAAGAAGGAGCATCTAGAATAGTGGAAAATTGGGTAAACTCTCAATTATTTGCATAGAGGTATGCAGAAAAAAATTTTAACATACGTAAACTGTTGGTGCCTATAATTATTGAAGATACAAGGTTTAAGAAATAAATAAATCTTTCATTATTTAAAATTGTCATTATTTGTTGTGTATGTATATTTAAGTAGTCAGCTTGGGTACTATTATGTTTGAGATGAAGTTTCAGCAGCAAAGTAACAATTGAAAGGAAAATTATATTGTATTATACGTATCCAATTTTAATTCAAACCAATTTTCTCTTAAATAGCATTTTTTTATATTATAAATTTATCTTATTTACAGGTTATCGTAGAAAGAAGAAGGAGCATTTACAATGGTGGAAAATTGACTAAGCTGTCACATATTTGCGTAAAGATAAGCATATAAAACATTTTAACATACGTAAACTGTTAGTGCCTAACTATTGAAGATAGATGGTTTTAGTAATAAGTAGATCTTTCATCATTTAAAATTGTCATTAATTGTTGTATATGTATATTTAAATAGTAAGTCTGGGAACTATTATGTATGACTTGAGCTTTAGGTAGCAAAGCAACATTTGAAAGAAAATTATATTGTTTAATATGTATCCAAAATTAATCCAAACAAATTTTCTCTTAATTAGCATCGTTTATATTAAAATTTTGTTTTATTTACAGGTTATTTCAGAAAGAAGAAGGAGCATCTATAATAGGGGGAAATTGGCTAAGCAGTCACATGTTTGCGTAAAGATATGCAGATAAAACATTATAACTTACAAAAACTTTTGGTGACTAATGTTAATGAGGATAGAAAGTTGTTGTAATAAGCAGATCTTTCATCATTTTAATTTTTCATTAACCGATGTATATGTATATTTAAATAGTAAGCCTGGGAACTATTATATATGATTTGAGCTATAAGTAGCAAAGCAACAATTGAAAGAAAATTGTATCGTATAATACCTATCTAATTTTAATTTATACATATTTTATCTTAATTAGCAATGTTTATATTATAATTTTCTTATTTACAGGTTATATCAGAAACAAGAAGGAGCATCTAGAATAGTGGAAAATAGGCTAAGCAGTCACTTGTTTGCGTAAAGATATGCAGATGAAACATTATAACTTACGAAAATTTTTGTTGACTAATTTTAATGAGGATAGAAGGTTGTAGTAATAAGTAGAACTTTCATCATCTAAATTTGTCATTAATTGCTGTATATGTTAATGATATTGATCAAGTAACACGGTAGTGTTACGCGGCAAGTAATTAAAAGACAGTGTGACACTACCTACTTTTACGCCAAGATTGAACCAAACTATACCTATGGATATTTCCGAATGATATATCTCGTAATAGGTTTATTTAATTAAAAATTTAATAAATATGCTCATATATAATGTCGAAATAAGCTTTCCAACAAGACCACAAACATTGAAATCGTTTCGCACATTGTAGAGATATTAATATTTGTATTTTTGAAGTGCCTTTTTCCATCAATTTCTTCCGACCGAAAAATTTCTTCCGACCGAGGTATAGTGTCTGCATCGGATCTCTCACTCTTTCACGTTACAGATCCATCTACTGTATCTTCTATCCTTTATTAGCTTTGATCTTGGCCGCGTTCATTTATTAACTGCAAGTGCTAAAACTCTATAATGTATGTAACGTAAACTATAGGTTTTCAATACTGACAGTACATAAATGAACACTGCCGCAGAATTATATTCTCAAACGTTGCAATTGGTGACAATACATAGTGGATATTCTTATATTTTAATAAAATGAATATGCAATACGTTTAACTAGTTACGGAAACTGTTGGCTCAACTAATAAAATGAAAGTGAGATACGTTAAATTATAGAGTTTTGTGACCTGCAGGTAGTGGAATAGTGGAATAAATATTAATAACACATTTTCTGTACATAACCTCTCGTATTATTATTATATTTTTAAAAAATGCTTAACAGTTAACATATTGTTCAATAAAGCAACAGTAAGCATTAGATGAAAAAAAAGTAGTGGAAGTAATCATTTGGATCTATCAGCTGAATATTTTGAGTCTGAGCCATATGTGGATATTTCAGAATTTATTCAATTAGAGGATGCTATGGAGGATAATGAATTGGGAGTTGTACCAAACGAAGGCCTTGTATTTACTATGGAGTAAGATATATAAAATTCAAAGATAATGATATTAAAATATAAATACATACTTAAGTTTTTAAAGATATATTTTGTTGTATTAATTGCAGATTACAGAATTTATTCAATTAGACGATGCTATGGAGGATGATGAATTGGGAGTTGGACTAAACGAAGGCCTTGTATTTAGCATGGAGTAAGATATATAAAATTCAGAGACAAAAATATTAAAATATAAATACATACTTAAGTTTTTAAAGATATATTTTGTTGTATTAATTGCAGATATTTGGTGGAGAATTACGTTTAACTGGAGGAAATATTAGGAGATGTAGATAATGACTGCAGGATCTTTGATAGTCCGGGTCAAATTGAACTGTAAACACAAATGACAGTCATACGCCAACCGATTAACATGCTGCAAAATCTAAATTTTCTTATATGTGGTGTATTTTTAAAAGATAATCTATTTATGATGGAGCTGAGTTTTTATCTGGCACTATGGCTGATCTTAGTGTTATGATAAATCTTAAAATACCTCATGTAAGAATTTAAAGCAAGGTAGATTTATTATCAAAGAATGCAAGAAAAATGTATGGTTACTTAGAGCCTAATCCATATTGTTTATTGGCAGATATGAGCAATGAATCTTGGAATATAAAATATTTTTTGAAATTGACAGAAGCTTTTGTTAGGCTGTTTGAGGATTACAGCCTATTTCGTTTTTATTGATTAAATATCAAAGTGGAGGAATGTATAGCAGATATTAAACTTACAACAGTCGACATTATACAATATGGAGGAGATGCAGATGTTAAAACACAACACTTTGATGAACCTAATTAAAATGAGTGATAGTGCAAATTATTATAAAATTAATGTAACATTTTAAACAGTTTAATTATGCATTTTTTGATATTATTCAGACAAACTTGGAGACTAAAGCTAAATTATATAAAGAGCAAACTTAAAATTAATTGAAGCTCTCATGGTAAATTATGTAAATTTATTTTTACATAAACTTATCTTGCATGACAAAAAAGTGTTCAATTTATTTACCTAATTAATCTTTTTCACAGTAATAGATTAAATGCTAAAATTGCATTGAGCTATATAGTTCAGTATGAAATTCTTATAACAAAATTTTTTAACCTTATTGGGCTTCAGGAACTACAACGAATAGATTAACAATGAGTACAAATCACTCTTATAGCAAAACTAAATATTTAAAGCTTAATGAGAATTAGTAGAAGATTTTTTAAATGTACCTAAAATGGCCACTCATGAAAATCTGATAAAAATACATATTTTTCTTAACTATAATCCCCATGGAGGTACAAAGTACCTGGAGAGAGCATAAGTTTACGGGGTTGCCAGGTAAAACGTGAGAGGAAAGAAGATTGGCTACCATTTTAGTACCTGTAGAAATGTAGCTATGTATATTATTATATATATATATATCATATTGTTAATCTAGAATATCGTGAACCAAGATAAATTAATAATACGGAGTGAATGTAGATGATTGGTGAATGGCGGGAAATAGGAATATTTACCAAATGCAAACTGATGCAACCTGTCCATTGAACTCATTAGAATGTAGTGTTATCCATAATGGGCTATTACCCTAGTAGCATTTTCTGTCTACAGATTCTGCTGCAGATCTTGACCTTTTCTGTTTCCGCCATGGCGGGGAATCTGGCCTGCAGATCTGCAGTACAGGAGCTTCCTACAGACTGTCTACAGAAAGTAGACAGATTCTGTATGAATTCTGCATGTGTCGGAATGAGTGGTCAGTCGGTAACATTAACGGAATTGAAACGGTGGTAAAGTAGATTACCAAATGATAAAATGACCAAATGATATTTTCGCCAAAAAATGCTAACTTCATATTGGTCAAAAGTCGGTATTGAAGATTATCGGTAAAAACGTCAAAATTGCTGAAATTTGAGGAACTGGCAACGTTGGACAGGATAGGATATGGTGTGTGTGACAAGTAGGTTATATATGAGAGGAAAATATCAAAACAAATAATATCAGAGGCTATAAATATTACATTGTCGACGCTCTGGATTTATCAGATAAGTAAATTTTTTCAAATTAATAATTAAAAAGAATAAATCTCTTTGTGATAATATTTTTAATTCCTATAGGTGAGCAATCTGCTGTCAACATTGTTTTATACAATAATGTGAAAACAGAGGGAATACATATGCTTTGATTTCTGCACTTTGTTGTTATTGACTTGAATTACATCTGGCCTTGCATAATGAGACTATTCGATTTCAATATATAAGGGTTTACGTAGGAAGACTGCGAACAGAAACTGCTGACAGGCGAATGAAATCTATTATATCTTATGGGTAGCAGTGATTTGCTGAAATTTTAGGAACTGGCAACGTTGGACAGGATAGGATGTGGTGTGTGTGACAGTAGGTTATATATGAGAGGAAAATGTCAAAACAAATAATATCAGAGGCTATAAATATTACATTGTCGACGCTCTGGATTTATCAGATAAGTAAATTTTTTCAAATTAATAATTAAAAAGAATAAATCTCTTTGTGATAATATTTTTAATTCCTATAGTTGAACAATCCAGCTCTACTGACTTTTATGAAGCTAATCAATGTTATGGAGCTTTATAAAAGTAGGATCTGAAAAGTAAGTACAGTGAATGTGTCAAAATATATATACATGAAAATTTGATAGTTCTAATATACATTTATTATACTAGTCAGGCTTGAACATGAATAAGTGATTCCTTTTGCTTTCAGACTTGACGAATAAAAATAAATGCCTTAATAAAATAATGGGTACTATTTTACTGATAAAAACCCTCATTTGGATTACATAAATCTCAGCTTTGAAATGGAAGTCTAATTATTATATACACACACACAGGCTTTTATTATATAATAAATAAATGGTAGAAAATCTTAATTCTGAAGTTTAACTATATATTTGTATTTGTATTGTAAATAATATTTATTTACTTAATAAATAACTAAAATAAATTGATTTTTAAATATATTATTTTTCTTATAGATGAAACGTAAATGTATTTCTCAAAATTTGATTCAGAAAAGTAGTGCAGCAAATTGACAAGACTGATGATTAATTAACTATTATATGATGATTACTATCAATCTAAGCATAGCAAAATTAGCAGCGGTATAGTGCTTAATTTAAGGAGTGCATTGCTCAGCAATAATAATAAGTCGAATTTCCGAATTTCGTTGTCATTTGTAAACTACGGATAAATGTAATATATAATAGGGCAAAAGTAGTAGTTCTTTATTTGTAATTTTGGATGTATAATTGTGCGACTAAATGGATAAAGTGGAAGCGATCATGTTTTTAAACGCCTATATCCTATTAAATCCGCTCCTTATAATGCAATTTATTATTTTTCATTTAAACTGATGTTATTATCCATGTGAAATCTCTAACTCTAGTCTACCCTAGTATATATATAATGATGACGACTATCCTTTCACCCCTTTTTATAATTTTATTATCTTCAAAAATTATTATATATATATATATATATGTATAGATAAGAGTTGTAGGTATTCTATATATGAATAAATGAAATTTTTTATTAAAAATATTAAACTGAATATATATATTATTTTCTTCTCCACATAGTTCTTTAATCTTATTCGTATAATAAAAATAAATAAAATTGATAATCTAATAATAACAATATAATGATGAAAATAATTGTAATATTTAATTATTATATATAATGCATGACTCATATTTTATACTTTTAAGAAAAGAAAATAATTTTTAATTTAACAACATTTCTTCTTCATATTCTTCTTCTCTTGTGGCATTGTCATCTTCGTTACCTAAACAGTAACGAAATGAATATTACAATATTTTTACAGTTATACAGAAGCAAATTATTTTTAACATGCTATTTATATCTAGGTTATTATAACTGTATATAATCTATTATACAGGGTGTCTTTTTTTCAGTGTTCTAAGTGAATATTTCCAAAATTAATAATGTTGTGAAAAACATCTGTTTCAAAAAGAACCCTTATGGCTTAAAGGGCAACGTTGTTACTTAATGAGTGACTGTGCCCATGCATTTAGTGAAATACGATTCTATTTACAGTTTAAATGAAAAATTGTAATACTGTCTTATAAAAGCTATATTGAAGAAAACTAAATATACCACATGCAATGATATATAAATGTTGAAATTTTTGAAATTTACGTGACCTTCAACTAATTTAAGAAAGATCAAGCAATGATAACAATTTATTTGTGCTATGGAACAATTTGTTGAAAATACTTATCATTACTTTCTATATATATATGTGTATTTAGGGTGGTCGTTAAAAATTTTTTCGTCGGATCCTTAAAAAACACTAGTATCTGATGAGAAACTACAGTGGTTGAAACCTGTGGCCTGACAAATGATGGAAACACGTGCCTCAATGCGATCAAATACAATTTTCGAAGAATTTTACAGTTTTTCGCAGATAACTCATTAAATATTCGATTCTATGAAAAGATGCATATAACCTTTTCTCTGAAGAATTAAATTCTACATAATAAAGGTTCTATACATTTTTCTTCTAGAATGCATACTAATCGAGATATTCCTGAAAAATCGATCCTCTTTTTCGTTTATACACATTATATTGATATGTTTATATGAATAATTATTTTTGGTTTACCGTACAATTAACATATTTCATTAACTTAAGAGAAATAAAATGTGTAACTACAGTGAAATAAGAAGAACTATACTCATATGAGCATGTCAATATAATGTGTATAAACGAAAAAGAGGATCGATTTTTCAGGAATATCTCGATTAGTATGCATTCTAGAAGAAAAATGTATAGAACCTTTATTATGTAGAATTTAATTCTTCAGAGAAAAGGTTATATGCATCTTTTCATAGAATCGAATATTTAATGAGTTATCTGCGAAAAACTGTAAAATTCTTCGAAAATTGTACTTGATCGCATTGAGGCACGTGTTTCCATCATTTGTCAGGCCACAGGTTTCAACCACTGTAGTTTCTCATCAGATACTAGTGTTTTTTAAGGATCCGACAAAAATTTTTTTTTTAACGACCACCCTAGTGTATATATATATTATGTGTATAAGTGAATTAAAATGGACCACTCTGTATACAGATTTCTATCGGATAGACATACCGGGTTTTTCTTGAGTACGTACGCTAAGAAAATGGAAAACAATAATAATTATGCGATTTTCGAAAGATACGTCATCAATTTCAGTTTTTTAGGGGAAATTCAATAAATATTTAAACCAAATTCTAAGTGGAGGTACATAGAAGTTATGAAGGTCACCTTGATTATTTTAAATGGAAACTTATTTATTTTTGTTGTTTATTCTTACAGATTATCTCAAGAGCTTTTCAAAACACTATATTATTTTATAATTTCATCTAGTGGTTCAGTAAATATTTAGATTTAAAGTTGCATATACAAGTGTATTTGGCTGAAGTATTATGTGTAACTGCTACGAAATTCGTATATGTAATTTTAAATTGACATATGTAGTGAAACACTAGATGAAATCATAAAATAATCTAGTTTATTGAGAAGCTCTTGAGATAAGCTATAAGAATAATGTACAACAAAAATATTTAACTTTTTATTTCAAACAATCAAGATGACCTTCATAATTTGTATGTTCCTCCACTTAGAATTTTGTTTAAATGGTTATTGAATTTCCCCCTCAAAACTTAGATTGATGTCTTTCGGAAATCCTATAATTATTATAGTTTTCCATTTATTTGAGTTTAATACTTTTTAAAAAAAACACCCGTTATACGATAAACTATACATATAATTTTCAAGCACTTTAGAGAGAGAGAGAGATTACGGTAAGTTAATAAAAATTTATAGGACATTCCAAACTCAATATTTTTTCCTTTTGCATTTATTTCTTTTGTTAACGTAAAAGTAGCATACATATACAGGGCGATGTACCGAAAAGGTAACAGGTGTATTTTAAGACAGCAAAATATTTTGCAACTTATTAAGTTTATCTTCAACATTTCTATAAGAACCTGAATCGATATTGAACATTTTTTATTTGGTTATTTTTTGACCCCTTTAAAGTATCATTTGGCATGTCTGAACACTTTCTTGAAAAATACTTATGCTGTCTGAAAATAACTTTTTTACTTTCATCGGTGTTACCCTGTATAGTATATTGTTTAATAATATTGTGGAACAGAAAAATAAAAAAGATTCTTCTACTAACAAATTGGATATAATACACGAATTTATTGAGTAACCCACCTTATTAACACAAAATTTTAAGATAAATTTCAGAAAAATATTACAGAAATATTTTATTGTTTGAGAAATGTTAATGAAATCTATCTGAAAGATTCAGTGTTATCAGTGTAGTAGTAATCAAACTTAAGTATATTAAAGCTCATACATACTTGAATTATTTGAATTTTCATATCCAACATCGCTGAAAATATCTGACGTGAAGTTAATGGATTGGTTCAAAAATTCAGTTATTTTTTTTCTTAAAGTTAAACTGTTTACGTCCAAAATAAAATAATGTCTTAAGTTATTCCATGCTTTTGCCAGCCATTTGGTTAAATTATCTATAGTTCTTTCTTGCACATACGTGCCTCCTTGTAACTGATTAAATGTTAACTGATAGTTTTTAATTATTTGAATAATTGTATCTACAAAAAGAGAATAAATACATAGGTATAAACATACTGATGTATATATGGTCCACCGAACACAAAAAATCTAAACGATAGACATAAAATGATGTTTATCTTCGTAAGTAGGAAATATACCAATATTTGTAATAAAATATTTCGAGTGATAATCAAAAGACGCTTCAAAAAGGTCTTATAGACAAAATGTATATTTATAGTAGCTACGAAGTTAAGCAGATTTTCATATCCATGGCGTAGATCATTATTGTAATGATAGTAAAGTGAAGATATGCAACTGTAAACATATGAATATGAATTTGTCAAAAAATTACAGATTTGATGGGTATTTATAATAGTATTACCTAATCAAGAGAAATGGTAATGTCTCGGCGGCAAATGCATACGGCTGAGCACTATCGTTTAATATGCATATGCATCACTATACAGTCTCGCTGATTACTCCGTACTGGTATACACACGATCCTAATACGTAAAATTATATACTTACAGAAAAATTTATGAACAGGTGGATTGATCCCTATTAAATCTTTCAAATATCGGTGGTATCTTTCCTGTCCATTATTTGTTCTGTCTACCGTTCTGAACATTGAAAATACTTCCGGAGAAGTTTTGACTATCCATTGTCTTCTGAAATATACAATAAAAGGAGATATGACGTCAAAAATGTTCTCATTTTTCTCAGCCTCTTCGCAAAGATCAATAAAGGCCCTTTCAATAAATTGCGCCGGTAAAAAGCATAAGTTAATAAACTTTCTTATTAACATTTTTAAGATTTTTGAATTTTCCACGTCTAATGCTTCAATTTCCCTTCTTATTCCTAATTTCCTTAGCTTTTTCCTAATAGCCTGTAAGTAAATACAAAATTTTGATTATCGTTTTTCCAAATGGATCATGGTAAAAAGTATGCATATATTAATGTCCGGAATTTTTGAAACACCAAAGTATAAATTGACTGAGCATTTGAGATATTAAAAAATGTTATTAACGTTTCAATATAAAGATAAAGGCTATGTCGAACTCTCAATTGGAGGATTTTCAATGAAAATCATCATTATTTACATATTCTTAGTATAATTATACATTTCAACGATATATACATTTATGCAGTTGTAAAAGGGATTAACGTTTTACTTTTTTACTGTAACTTTTGCCTCAATTAATAAGTCAACATAAAATTAAATTAGATTTGATATATTCCATTAAAGATACCATAAAATAACATGTCGAATGCAAGCAAATTGACCTAGGTATAAATTATTGAATTAGAGAGAGAGAGAGAGAAATATTATTTTAATTTTTTTTTCCATTCTATTGTGATATGTTTAAGCAACTTTATATATATGCAGTAATAACATATATACGTAAGGGTTAAGACTGATATCTGAAGGTTTGCTACCCACAATTATATATCATATGCTATAATTTATTTTTCTATTAATGCTAAAGTGAAGACTAATTGAAATATAAAACTATCACAAGAAGGCTATAATTACATATGATTACAGTATTAAATACTTACATAAACTAAATGAAAGTAACATCCATTATTTTCACATTGTGGGAATACATCCTTTATTGAACTATATAAGGCTACTTCATAGTCTGTCATAAAATTGGTGGGAGACATTTGCGGTGCAATATGCTCCTTTATTAATTCAAAAGTTTTTCTGTATAAATTTTTTGTCTTTTTTGACATTATCGCCCATGCAAAGGGAATAATCTACAAAGAATATTAATATTAATTAATGAAAGACGTTCTTCTATTTATAAAATAATTATTTGTTAATTAAAATATGATGATTTTAAGTTAAGAATTGATTAATTTGACGTTGATGACTATATATAGAAGACTATTTTAATATAATAAAATAATGTAAGAAAACTCCACTTGCTGGTTAACGTGTTGCTACGTTTGACAAAACTACAAGGTAATTTTTGCCGGATAAAGAGGGAGAGAGGTCATGAGATGGACGAGATTGTAAAATGTTAGTGTGGAAATTGGGCTGACTGGATAGAGATTAATTATTGTTATATGGAAAAAGATCTATTATAAATGATAAGGATTGACTGCAATTATTCTGTCGATGATTTTACCATGAAGAAGTCAAATCCCAGATTATGATGTAGAATATCACCGATTTATTGCCGAAGTTTTGGACTCGCAGTGCTTTAATTGACACGCCGTATTTGCATCCAAATGAGGCAGACATCATTTCATCTACACAAATATCAATTTTTATAAATAGATTTAACATTGCATGTAGCATAGCATCTCTCTTTCTGTCCCTTTTTATCTCTTTCTCTTTTTCTTTCACTCCTTTCTCGTATACTGATCAAGATTAATTGTAGCTATATAAGTAAATTCAAATAAAACAGCAGGATGCTTATATTTGAAATCAGTTAATTCTTAAAAAAATAAAATATCTTAGAGCGTACTTTTTCATATCGCTTCGTCATTATTGTGAGAAGTTGATATGCGCCATCAATATCTGGCTTCGTTTGGAACGTTGCGTCTGCGTAGAAACATGTCGCATCTTTTAATATATTTTCGGAGAATTTCTTAACTCCAAATACAATGCTTATGCTGTCTCTATCTGCTTCGTCCACATACTTCACTACGCTTAATTTATAATTGATACCATTACTATTAAAATTAAGTAATTGTTTCCAGATATCATTTAAATTTAATATGATGTCCACTTCAAATATATTTGTGGGAAGAGGAGGCCTCGATAGTTGGCACCATTTTCGTAGACTGTGTTTGATCTCATTAAATGATAAGCACAGTACATCATCAGGAAAACTAAAATAAAAAAAGATACTTTGAATAATATAACAGAGTGATTTATCAAAGCCTCTTTTAATACTACAGTTTAAATGTTTCAGGATGTTGGATATATACCTATTATAAATTAAAATAGTCTTAATCCTTTGCGTGCAAACGTGGATTATTTTTGTTCAAGCGATATCTATTCTGCTGGACAAATTTTGATAGAGGGGATAGGGACGAATCGTATGTTTGTAAATAATTCTACAAAGTTGATATTGTAACTGTGAAAGTCACACCGAGTTAGTTTAATTGTAGCCCTTGTAGCAATAAATACAAATTTCACGTGGACATAAATGATCCAAGTTTTCAGTAAAGATTGATCAATTCGCCAGGTATATAGAATTTTTTTCTTATTTTAGAAGAATAGATTTTAATTCTTATAATTAGAAATTTAACGGAAATTTATTATTCGTTTACGTATGGCTCAGACATAAAAAATGGAACAGCGTTCGGCTTCTGAGATTCATTGTATCTTACGGCATAAAGAAGTCATTCAGTATTTTGGCGGAGAAAATAACCATGAGGAATAAGATCGATACGGATTACGTTGAAGAAGACGAAGAAGTATCTAGTATATTTTTTCATTATCCGATAACATAGACTCGTCGATTTCTGATATTGAAAAAGAAAATGAAGCGATCGATTAAGAAAGTCTAAGTACAAAACGGCAATAGTTTATATATAGCAAAGATAAGTGCAAATAATGTTTGAATTTGCCAGAAATACACACGAGCTCGAAAATCACATAAAACATTGCGCTTGTCTAGTACGAAAGGATCATGTCAATCAATGAGCACTTCTTTACAATCTTTGCATGTATGTTTAAAGGTGATATGCTTGAGAGTGTTTTACAATGGACTCTAAATAATAGATGAGAGATGCAAAAAAATTACATTGATTCATAAAAATCAATGTTAATTGAAATTTGAACTGATGATGTATTTTCTACTAAAAAAACCCGATTTTAATCGGACTTCCTGGAAAGTACTCATTATTGACTTTATATAAAGTATACATAACGATAGTCACTTAATTAGCCCCAAAGCAGACATAAAAACGTATATCTCTCTAACCATATTAAGCGATATTAAATTTTTTCATATATACCTTTCTGAAAGTAAATAACAAAAGGTTTGAAAATATTCTATAAACAAAATTGAATATCTGATATATTCCTAAAGATATACACGTATTTTTATGTCTATATTCTAGCTGTTTATAAATCTTTATTACAGAAGACTTAATGAGGGTATTACATACTTTTGACACATTTCTGTGTAAACTTCACGTGGCGTAATCAAGCTGCTTTGAGCATATTGAAATGCATTTTCGCGAAGTTTGGCGACTTTCAAATATTTGTCATCCGCTTCATGCATATTGTGCTCTTTGGTCACAATCATTTCACTGTCGCCAACTTTTTTCCCACGACCAGAGCACATACGATCCTTGCATCTGAAATAGCTGAAATTGAAAATGCAATATAATTCATTTACATTATATACTGTAAATAATAATGCATACTTTGTAACATGTTGGCTGCTACGTTACATTTTTTACAACGTATTCTATATGGACCTGTCGGCCACCAGTGACCCACGTAGCAGTCAACGTGCTAATCTCACATTTCATGTAAACAAACATCGCGCTGTATAAAGGATAAAGAATTGGTTAATACAACTTACGTAATATATTCATCATTAGAATTTTTGTATTTTTTAATAATGTGGTATTCAAAACCTTCAAAATGAACATGGCTTTTTTTCCGAATAACATAATTGTCTCTTGTAATAAATGACCGCTCCCGACATCTCTTATATAGAATATTCATATTCTTATTTATGTTCATATTTACAGTAATATAGTTTTATGTGGCTTCACTTTTTTATATAAAATAAACTATTAATTTGTCACTGAAACGATAATTAAGTTTCAATGGACTATATCAATACACCGAACAAGCTTAGCACGAGTCTAGATAAGATCAACTGTCTCACTTTCACCTTTAGTACACTGTTGATTCAATCTTTGTCCTCAGTAGTTGCTAAGTTGAGAATCGAGCTAAGTTCAAATTATTGATATCGCTCAATATAAACGATCAATATCGATATCTGTTGTCAAGTTTAAATCGATGCACTATATGCAGTACAGCGATTACTTGCACAAAGTGCAAGTAAATGCAATTATACATGTGTTTCAAATTATAATTATATATAATACATTACACGTATATATGTAATTTCGTTTAAGATGAACATAAATAAAAAAATTAATTTTTCATATAAGAAGTTGTATACAACGAAAACTTGAATAATAAAATATCGTTTACATATCATTAAAAAATATAGTGATGTTAATTTTTTCAAGGATTCATTTGATACTTTTTACAATATTGTATGCGTGTGGACAATACACATTAAAATACCAGTTATGAATGTATAACGTAACGTCTTTTATTAAAGTTGGTAGCTATGTACTACACATTTTCTTCAGTTCAGGTAAAGTACGCAAATTGAGAGAAGTACTTTATATATATCTTTATATGCTTACATGAACTAATTTTCATGTTCTCTTTGAATTCCATCTTTTTTAGATATAATAATCGTTTGTGTATTGGTCGAAGTAAAAAAGTGAGAAATAACAAAGTAATATTAATAATAATTGAAGGAATAAAATAAATTTGAAATTTGTAAACCAAAGAGAAGCTGTATTCCAATTATTTTAATATGATTAAGTGCTCGCAGTGAAATTAATACAAGAAAATAGTAAAATATGTAATATTTATCTTATCAAATAATGTGTCTTCTTTTTCTTTTTTCTACTGATTTCTCATAGGATTGATGTGAAGCCTCAACAAAATTATAATTATATTTAATGAGTATATTATAATTATATATTATAACTATATCACTGTTAAAAGAACAAATAATGCACAGGATAAGTATCATTGCTACCCATAAGATATAATAGATTTCATTCGTCTGTCAGCAGTTTTGGTTCCCAGTCTTCCTACGTAAAACCTTATATATATTGAAATCGAATAGTCTCATTATGCAAGGCCAGATGTAATTCAAGTCAATAACAACAAAGTGCAGAAATCAAAGCATATGTATTCCCTCTGTTTTCACATTATTGTATAAAACAATGTTGATAGCAGATTGCTCACCTATAGGAATTAAAAATATTATCACAAAGAGATTTATTCTTTTTAATTATTAATTTGAAAAAATTTACTTATCTGATAAATCCAGAGCGTCGACAATGTAATATTTATAGCCTCTGATATTATTTGTTTTGATATTTTCCTCTCATATATAACCTACTTGTCACACACACCATATCCTATCCTGTCCAACGTTGCCAGTTCCTCAAATTTCAGCAATTTTGACGTTTTTACCGATAATCTTCAATACCGACTTTTGACCAATATGAAGTTAGCATTTTTTGGCGAAAATATCATTTGGTCATTTTATCATTTGGTAATCTACTTTACCACCATTGAAACTTATATCAAATAGACAGTTGATAAGGTAGAGCAAGGCTTTGCCAATCGGGTCGGTAACGAAATATTCGTTATTGAATAGTGGTCCTGTTCGAATTAGTTATAGTGAATAAGGATAATTATAATATATATAATTTTAAATGTATTAACAATTTATTTAAAAAAATACAATCCTCCACAAAAATTTGATACACAAAATAAGTTATTAAAGCAGTTTTAAATGAATGTAAAATTTCGTAAGGTAAAGTATAACGTATTGAATGGAAATACAAAAGCTGCTGTAATCATAAAAGCATGCAGCGAAAACTAACCAATTAAAACTAACTATACAAAATTATAATTCATTATTATATAGGATAAAATAGAAGCATTCGGTGTTTACAATTTTCACTATATCTCACTATTGAGAACAACTCATCGTAGCTCGTTTTTAAAATATTATAGGTACAACTAGCAATTAGAAACAAAAATAATGACTTTTATTCTTTTCCATGTTTAATATTACTAAAGCCTTCTTTTAAAAATGTTTCTTCAACAATTTCTTTTAAATACAATTTCCTTTCCCGATATTTTATTTCTATTTTCCCGATCTCATAAAGCTTACAAAATTATTTCAGTCAATGGCTAACAGTTGCTATAATTCCTTCGCTCAAGTTTTATAATAAATCCAATACAAAGAATTAATGAAAAGTTATGAACCAATGTTATTTGTTTAGTTTACTTTCTTTACAATAAATCACGCAATATTTCTTAGACTGAATTGAGTGAATTGTCCTGAATTATATACCTTCTTCAACGTTACCTAAGTTTTTTCTGTTTCACACTTAAAGAAGGTACGATGAGCCATTACCCATTGACTACAATTTTCAATTGATTTAATAGCTTCATAACAACGACGAACAGTTCTTTATATAAGTATAAACATTTATAAGAAAAATATGAATACATATGCTTCATTGCAATATAAAATTAACCAAAAATGGTTCACATACGTGTCCTTTCTGCGTATTAATTCTGACTACAAGCATTTTCGCAATATACCGATTTTAAGTAGAAGAATCGAAATTTACAATTATAATAATTTAAAATTGAAAATGTTAACATTAAATTGCAGCATTTGTAAAAATTATATTATCCCAAGAAGTACTTTCTGAATTTCACAAATAAGGAAGGAGTTATACCATTGTCTAATTGCGAACGGCTTAAAATAGCATTTTTCTGCCTCAAATTGAAAAATGCAAGATACATGATGAATCCAGCGCGTACCATTATTTCGCAAAAGATATACTTTGTAAATACATAGTTTCCTGTATTGGGATTTGTGCCATATCTATTATCACATTGTTACAAATTTGTCTACACACAACAATTAATCCTATATTGATAGATATATGTTTCCATGTAATATGTTATCCTTTGATAAAATTGCGACTTTATCGAATATAATTCTATACAATCTAATTCTTCACAACGCTTCTATGCTTGTTTATATTTCGATCGCCAAATCTTAGAAATGCTATACACATAGAAAACAATTCGAAAGTTCTAAGCACATTTCGAGTAATTTCTGTTAAGTGTGGAAACTGCAATATTTAACATATTTTTACCATTACAGTAAATGAACCTGTATCATGACGATTCATTATTCATCGACAAATAACAAAATACATTTTAAACTTTTACTATTGAACCTCCATCATTTATACAACGCATTCAATACTGATTCTGTTGAAATGCTAACTTCTCTCATTGATTCAACTATACAAAAATAGTTCCCTTATTCACTTTCGTTTATGACCGATCCTGTCCAACCAGATATGAATGCATGAACAGTCATGTGGGGATTCATGATGTCATTGCACCATCATCTGGCTGTTAGGTGTCGAATGAAAGTAAATAACATTCCCATATTCCATGGTTCAAAATCAATTTCAATATTGATTGTGCACCATTTACCCTCCAGTACCTTCAGCTACGAAGAGTAGGTCCCATAGTGCGTTGTTTCAACCCTATGAAACCTAGCCCCGCATAGGACAGGATCGGAGCAACTGTGGAGGTGGAATATCTCACATTCATACAACAGTCCTTATAATACTCACAATATGTATCATTACTTCGCAATCTTAATTTACAATTTTACGAACATATTCATAATAAAGTATAAAATGAAACAATTTTAAATGTAGTGCAATTCACTCTAAACCTATGTAGCTGCAGCACAATTCCAACCATCTCTGAAATACTTCAATATTTTTTAAAATCAGACATCTGCCATCCGAATCCTTAACTTCATGCATTACGACGGTGCGATGATGAAACAACCATTTCTGTTTTCTCAAATTGAAGGCATGCATCCTTTATGGCAATTGACAAATATAGCAAGTCTTTGTTCATTCATCCTGAAAAGAGAAATCATTTATTAAATTTTTTTTTGTCAGTTCGCCTATCCATGCGTTGCACTTAATATTAATAACTATTAATTTCTATTTTCAATAATTTTACCTGCCTTCAAAATATAATAATATCTCTGTTTCCATCATTCCTGCTGCCATATTTGGTTATAAACATTATTCCTTGGATATTAATAGATTGTCAAAGTCATCTCTTTCCCAATATGTGCATCTTTCATTCGAAATAACATCTACTCCGTTATCCATTATAGTCGCTCATATACGAAAACTCTGCTGGTTCCTCTCCACAAGTACTCGGTACATACGCAAAATAATTAAAAGAATTTTGCTTCGTTGCTCTATGAAAATTTAATGTTATTTGTAAGAATATCACTAAATTTACTCACCGGGAAGGGAAGGATGGGAGGGGAAGGGAGGGAATGGATTAAAATAGGAACAGGGGGTATCATTATTTATAGGAGCTGAAAATGTGTAAAAGTAGGAGGATAGATGAAAAGAAAAGGAGTCGAAGAGTGAAGGAGATTCCATGGCGCAGTAGATTATTCCGTCTGGTCCTGGCCTCCAAGATAGAACAGTAGCTAGAGTTTCGTTCTTCCGCCGATAATTCAGGGAGTCCATTCATGACGGGTTTTCCCACAAAATTAAAACAATTTATTAATATGAAAGCTATCAATATCGTCGAGCATCATCATAAATGGCCGAATAAGAACGTCAACGTTTTAACCCATAAGAAACAAAGACAAATATTTTCCCAAGGTAATAACAGTTCAGTCTTCTCCCTTGTAGCACAATTAATCTGACAAGAAAAATTTCCAACGTCGCCTAAAACCCTATAATAATTAAAATCTTTATTTAAGCAGCATCTTCACACATTCATTTATATTCACTTTCATTTATGACCGATCCTGTCTAACCAGATATGAATGCATGAACAGTCATGTGGGGATTCATGATGTCATTGCACCATCATCTGGCTGTTAAGTGTCGAATGAAAGCAAATAGCATTCTCTCATATTCCATGGTTCAAAATCAATTTCAATATTGATTGTGCACCATTTACCCTCCGGTACCTCCAGCTACGAAGAGTAGGTCCCATAGTGCGTTCTTTCAACCCTATAAAACCTAACCCCGCATAGGACCGAATCGGAGCAACTGTGGAGGTGGAATATCTCGCATTCACGCAACTTGCACTCATTCCATCGGAAGTGAACCGCTGTTCGAGGTTGAAACTAGTGAACAACTAAATCAAAAACTTAATTTTTTAAGAGGAGAATCTCTGATTTTCATACATATAAGCTAAGTTCAGTAGAAAAAGCTTCTTTTGCAAAAGTCTTATAAGTCATCTTTAATTTCTAAATATTTCAACACTAATAGCAGCAACGTAAAAATATATTATTGCACAAGATATATAATTATATTTTGACATTAATTCTCTTCTACTGTGGCTTTAAAAAGAGCAAGAAAATTATGGTAAAGTTTAATTATTGTTAGCTAAATAAATCATTTGTGTGAATACTACTTTAATATTATTATGTTTCACTTTTTTCCTTGTTATTCAATTTACAATTGTAGAAAGAAATTCATTGCTTATTTCAATTGACCATCACTGTAGAATGAAATAACTCGATATCAGAAGAATATACTTTTCCTTTGCAGTGAAAGAAAGTAATTATAATATTTTATAAATATGTTTTCATTGTATTTTATTATTATTATTTTAAGTATAAATTTTTAGTTTATATATATATATATATATAATAAAACTGTAATATTTGGTTAAATATATTTTAATTGTCGTTTTGTAGGTATGAAATGCGTCGCGGATTGCCTTCAAATATACTTTTGACGCCTCTGCCTTGGCCGATTTTTTTGTTCCGGACGAAGGCCCTTCGTAATTCCCAAATTTCCCAACAACCTACAACAGTATAATTATAAACGTGAACCATACAATTTCCGAACATTTTACCATAATTCATTCACCATTTTTCCTAGACAACAGTACCTACAATTATAACTAGAAATATTATCTTTTTAATTGAACGTTTCTCAGGAAGCCTCAACATAATCACCGTTCGACTTTAAAGATATCATTTAATCAAAAATAAAACAAACAAAATATTAAAAAATACTTGCTTTATATTTATATTTTTTCGCATTCTCCGGGCCTTCCTCCTCAAATTTATACTGGGGCTTCTCTCTTTTGTTTTTTGAACAAAAATCATGCAGCAGTTCTGTACCCTGTTTACCTTTAACAAATGTTTTTCTTTATTACCATACAAGGAGATTTACCCTCTAAGGAATACAATGCAGCTAATGAACTTCTATTATTAATATTTACCCCTATATTCTTCTCCAAACCAACCCGTTCCATAATCTTGTAGATTTTTCCCCAATCCAGTTCTATCTAATTTCTGTTTGGGGGAGAGGGGCTCCCGAATTCCATCACTATATTTGCCCAATCCCTCCCCCTAATTCCACCCCATTGCTCGCATCATTCTTTCTGCCTTTTCACTGTAATTGCTTTGCTATAAGAAGACGAAATATTTATAAAAAAATTGTGCATTTTGCTGCAATGTATTAAAATAACAATAAATATTACAGAACTCGTTGAAGCTTTGTTATTTTCGTCCACTCCATTTTTCTTTGAAGCCATCTATTTAACAAATAACTTCATTCGTTAATAATCTACAATGTCAGTGGTTTATACAGGATTGTTTTTCTAACAGCGAGACAAAGGGGTCGTGTTAGTTAACTATAGCAGTCGGAATGATGAAATCCGCGAACGCTTGTTGGTTAATTTCATGTAGTGCTAACAAAAAGGGCCATTACTAGTAGTTCGACGAAAAATATGAGCACATCTACCATCTTGGTGTATAAGAGTGTAAAAGAAAAAATGTCAAAATCAGACGAATAATCTTAGGTTAACGAAGGAAAAATTAACAAATTCAATTCTCAATTAAATCGGTAGTAGTTTATAAGTGATGAGAGAAGAGTATATATGTACAGTCGAGGGTTATAAATATTCGTGCAGCTTCTTTTGTTAATAAACATCCACAAATAATGCGCGACATTATTCGTGAAAAAGGCGATTTTAGAGCGACCATTTTACCAGTTGATACGTTTCAACGTTCTTTAATTTTTTTTTATATATTGCGAGTTTAAAAATGGTAATTTATCAAAATGAAAAGAAAATTGTTGTACAAAAAATCAAGATATAAGTTTTATAGAGAACAACTTACTGAGTATTTTCCGAAAAGTTTCATTACAATCGGTTATAAATTATAGCTGATGTAGTAGTTCAAAATTGCTGGAAAACATTGATTTTCATGAAAATTTGTGAAAAATACTATTTTTCGGCAACTACTGTATCTCCAACAATTGTTAACCGCTTATAATGAAACTTTTTGGAAAACACTAAGTAAATTGTTTTCTACAAAACTCATATATTGAGTTTTTGTTAACAAATTTTCTTTTCATTTTAAAAAATTACCACTTTTGAATTCGTAATATTTAAAAAAAAAGATTTTTAAAGAACGTTGCAACACATCAACTAGTAAAATGGTCACTCCTAAATCACTTCTTTACAATTAAGCGGATCCATTGGACTCGAATAGTTTAACTTCCAATTATCTTCTAAAATTTTAGAAATATTAACGTTATTGTAAGGACTAAACTTATTCATTGAGAACCATTTCTATAGCGATAAGAAGCTCGTTTTCCATAGATAAGAAAAATAAAAAGAACAAGAATTAAATATTACTCTCTGACACAAAACACTTTATTTATTGAAAAAGTAAGCCTTTGCGGCTATGGACCAGGGTATAATGAGTAATTTGAGACCAAAAACAAGCTGATATTGCTAAAATTGTTGAAGATTTTTGGCTAAAACCAATTCAGCTGAACGGAGAACAATATCGTATCTGTTTTACCGACTCGAACGTTTATCAGTATATTAAATAAACACAGCGTATTAGCTATTTCGCTACATTAAGAACATTTTTCAACTTCCTACTACTCCCAGCCTAAATATACTTTTCAATTCTATCTACTAATATTCCTGTTGGTAAGGAATTGTATTTCAACGGTGCAATTACGATTTATTTTGAGTTGAAAAAAATGATTTCTGAAGAATATACGACTCTACCCTCTTTCCTCATTAATCAATGAAACAGTGCATAATTATTTTATCATAATTTGGCCTCTAGAAGCCGAGATATTTGAACAAAACAGTATAGCGAAATGGCTAATAAACCTGTCATATCCTAATATACTAATATACGTTCGAGTCAGTAAAACAGATTCGATACTGTTCTTCGTTTATCTGAATTGGTTTAAGCCAAAAATCTTTGACAATTTTAGCAATATTAATTTGTTTTTCATCTCAAATTACTCATTGCACTCTGGCCCATATCTGTAAACACTTACTTTTTCAATACATATATTGATTGGTTTCACACACTGAAAGTAAAGTTTAATTCTTGTTATTTTTCATTTTTCAAATTTTTGGAAAATGGGCTTCTTGCCGTTGTAGAATGGATCTCAATGAATAAGTGTAATCCTTACAAAACTGATATTTCTAAAATTCTAGAAAATAATTGTAAGCTTAAAAATTCGACCTCCATGTATCCCCTTAATATATGTAATTCACTAAAATAAAAAGCATATGATACATAAAATGAGAATAATAAAAAAAAATTAAGTTTTTTTTTAAAGCCGGAATACACGGCGGATGGAGTCAAACGTCACACAAGTGGTAAATAGTGAGCGGAGCACGACGCGGCCAAAAGGCATTAGCCAGTTCCACTCAATTACCGCAAAGCAAGCGCGTCATTCTACGCACCGTGTAAGTCTGGCTTAACAGCTGAGAGTATATATAGTGATATAGTATAGTATCCAATATGGTGTGTGTACTGTATACGTAGTCTAACTTGTTCATTTGACAGCTGTAGTATTTCGTGGTTAATTCGCGACTTTACGTGTTACACATATTTCATGCAGTGATCCAGAAATCAATTAGATAAGTAGCATCTTACAATAAATAATCATGTATTGGAAGAATGTGACTTTGTGTTTCTTTGCTACTTTTTTAGGTATGAAAATAAATAAATGGAGCAGGATCAACTTTGAAGAAGAATAACTACAAAGAAGAGAAAATAAAAGATAATTAAAGCTATCCTAATGTGCCAAGTGACTACAGTGGGGATAAATTGTTTGGATAACAGCTATCACAAGCTGCATAATCTAATTAGATGGAGTGCACTAGAAATAACAGAATATACAATTTACAAGGTAAATAATAGTTTTCAAAACATTATTTTAAATCAATCAATATGTTATTAAATATAATTTATAATGTATTATATTTTTTCTTTATTAATAGGTTTCTCTGGATGGTAGCTACAGTAATAGACGATAGGGTTAACTGCTGCTATACGGGCTTCATGTAAAGGTACAGAAAATTATTGCATTGACATACATGGCATTTTGTGACATAATTTAATGAGGAAAGAGGGTTGTCTTGATTAACAAACTCTTTTTTATCATTGAAATTTGTCATTAACTGTGGTATATGTATGTTGCAATCCCACAAAAAACAAGCTTTGCTTGTAAAAAAAGGACGGCAAGTACATAAGTCGTATCTAGTATGATTAATATATAGTAATATAAAATATTTTAATTAAAAAAAAGTAGTGAAATCCAAATGTTAGGCAAGTATAAATTTTTTCCATGGCGAAAATTGAAATTTAGAAAAAAGTAAATAGTAATACAAAAATTACTTGCCAGGCCCGTTGTATGCAATCGTATTAAATAGCCACATTTTTAACTTACGAGAAGCAATGCTTATATTGCAAGATAGCAACTTACACATGAATATTACGGGCCCGGCAAGTAATTTTTGTATTACTATTTACTTTTTTCTAAATTTCAATTTTCGCCATGGAAAAAATTTATACTTGCCTAACATTTGGATTTCACTACTTTTTTTTAATTAAAATATTTTATATTACTATATATTAATCATACTAGATACGACTTATGTACTTGCCGTCCTTTTTTTACAAGCAAAGCTTGTTTTTTGTGGGATCTTATAACGTTTTGTAAGAATATAGGAATTAAAACTAAAAATTCTTTTAAATAATTCAATCTAATAAAACATTTTCCAATGTTCTCATCGTTCCATAATGTAAAGCTTCAATTCGAGATATTAATTTATTAATCTATTAAATATAATACAAATTATTACAATGATGAGTTCTTATCATAATTACACTTTTAGAGGCATTTAACATAGGATTCAATGACTGTTTGAGTTATATTTTCAACATCATATACCCAATATCACATTAAAGCCTTTCACTTTCAAAAATTTGTTTCTAAATTTACCTTTAAATCCACTTTTTTCTTAGGTGTTACTCTCACTATCATCTTTGCATTATGGCTCTTTCCCTGGTAAACTAGTGACATTTATATATTCTTTTCATTAATATAAACTGTAAAATATATACCAGTTAATGCAATGGAAGTCTATGTTTTTTAGGTATACTGCTTTCAGTTTCTTGAAGTTACACACTGTATGTTCTATTACATGTGAAATATTGAAATTATGAATTCCTTTCATATTTACACATTTACATGATTTTATTATAATTTTCATCAACTATGTTATTTCTAATTCCAAAGTTGTATGCCCAAAATCACCTGCAGGCACTTCACTCTCAAGGATTTTCTTATAAATTAACTCATATTTATCCATCACTTTTTTAGCTGTTAACCTCAACATCAACTTTGAATTATGGCACTTTCTCCAGCACACTAGTGCCATTTGTATTTTCCCTTCATTAGTATAAACTAGGAAATACACCAATTTATACAATGGATGCCTCTCTATATTAAATATACAGCTTTCAGTTTCCTAATTTTATTCACCATATGCCTGATCACATGTAAAATATTGCAATCATGAATTCTTTTCATATTTACACATCTACATAAATTTATTATAATTTTCATCAACTATGTGATTTCTAATTCCAAAGTTGTATGCCTAAAATCACCTGCAAGCACTTCACTCTTAAGGATTTTCTTATAAATTAGCTCATATTTATCCATCATTTTCTTAGCTGTTACCGTCAATATCAACTTTGAATTATGGCACTTTCTCCAGCACACTAGTACCATTTATATTTTCCTTTCATTAATATAAACTAGGAAATACACCAATTTATACAATGGAAGCCACTCTTTTGTGGATATACTGCTTTCAGTTTCGCAAAGTTATTCACTGTAAATTCTATTGCATGGAAAATATTAATATGATGACTTCTTTTCATTGTTTCATTTCTAGATGACGTTATCATTAAAATTATGATTTAATTGACTTATATATTTCAAAGGGTTTATGCCCAAAATCACCTGCAAGCCTTTCGCTATTAAAAATTGGCTTCCAAATTAATTTTTTAATTTCTCCACCTTTTCCTTAGGTTTAACTCTCAACATTAACTTTGCATTATGGCTCTTTCTATGGTAAACTGGAATCATTTCTGACTTCTTGTATTAAATATTACAGCTTAACCCTGCACAATGACACAATAAACATGTTATTGTAAATCAATCTGAAATAAAATCTCACTAAGTACCAAAAGATATATTACATATTATATTATAAAAATCAATGTTATTCTTATAAAAAATTAAATTTGAATAATTTTTTTGGTAATAATAATAATTTCTTTCTATTCTGATTGGGGAAGCGTAGGTAAATATATGGTTTTAATACTTTTTTATATTATAATTGAATATTAAATAACGATTAGAAAATATTTTTCTGCTTTTCTTTAATCGTAGTAATAAGAAAGATTTATTGTCTCATGGAAAATTGTTTCTATATATGATATAACCTATCGGACAGTTGAAATCCATATGAGTTTAAAGAAAAGAAAAATTTAAACATGAATTTTGTTATTGATTTCCATACCTGGATGTTTAGCATATGTTTAAACCTCATCCTTCTCTGTTTCATTTACAACCTTTGTTAATCTGCATTCTCCAATGACAGGGTATTTCCAAGAATTGTTATAGCATTTGGCACTGGTTGGCATCAAACTGCAAACTATGAAATAATGCCTATATATAACTTTGTTTTAATTAAACAAATTCTTTTTACAATGTACTTACTTTACATGAAAATGTTTATGTTTATAGCTATTGAGACACTACCGTGTGTCTTAATTATGAGTGAATGTAACAAGATTATCCTTATCTGTTTTATCTGCAATAACCTGCATTTTTGAATGACAGGGTATTTCAATAACCTTTGAAGTACATCTGGAAAGAGAGACTCAACAAAGTAATTGTTATATTTTAATACATGCTTGAGCTGAATTAAAAAATAAATAAATAAACAATTAATTTTTAATTACATACATTTTAAGCGGTTGAATGAGTTACACATACTTTACCATGTGATAATGAACAATTGGCTTATCTTTTTCTTTCGCTAGTAAATTGACATATCATTGAGTCATCAACAGTTAATCACATTTCAAACTACTGTTTCCATTGCTCAACCAGTACTCCGTAGTTGCATTAAACCAAAGCTCTGTTTTCCAGCAACACATGGCAGCACTATCTTCATTATCTATTTTATTATAAAAAGTAGTAATATCCACTGGAACTGTAACTGATTCCTCTTTAACTATTGTAGTACTTTTTGGTGCTTGCATTTTTCCAAGAATTGTTATAGCATTTGGCACTGGTCTGGCATCAAATTGCAAACTATGAAAGGATACCTTGTATATAACTTTGCTTTAATTAAACTAATTTTTTTCACAATGTACTTACTTTTCTTAAAAACGTTTATGTTAATTGTTGTTGAAACACTACCATGCGTGTTGGTTATGAGTGAACGTAACAACCTCATCCTTCTGTTTCATTTACAATTTTCGTTAATCTACATTCTTCAATAACAGGGTATTTCCAAGAATTGTTAGAGCATTTGGCACTGGTATGACTTCAAATCAGAGGTGCATACAAGGAAAATATTTTATTTATAACCTGAAATAAAATCCCACAAAGTACCACAAAATATTAAATTTTAATATATTTTACAATGTTGTGTTACTTATCTGATTCTCCATCAGACTCCTTCATGTATTTATTCCTTTAGTTTGTTTAATTATCTACACTTTGAATTATATCATACTATTTTTATCCCAACAGAGTAATTTTGATTTTGACAGTTCTATCGAAATCGATCGAAATTTAGGGTTATGCCGGTATTGAATATAGCAGGTGAATATAGCAGCCAACTTCAGCCCGAGACATACAGAAGCGGTCAACTTCAGCCCGAGACATACAGATCAGCCCGAGACATACAGAAAGGAAGGAGAAGAATTTCAACTTCGGCATATATATAGCTAACAGAGTATGAGATCTCTGGATTGCGTGAACCGATTTTAATGTTTATGGGCTCAAATGAAAGCTCGTTCAAAACCATTTTAAGAAAAGCTTTGCTTAAATCATGATAGTGGATTATTCACAAAGAAAAATCGGTTTGAAAATTAGGACAGCCAAACTTGCTGTATAAGAGAGTAGTGCCTCGACGGCCGTATATACATGTCATTATCTACTTTTTTCTGTACTTGCCGTCGAGACACTACCGTGTCTCTTGATAAGAAGTATGTCTATATGTAATCTTACGTATTAAGACATACTCGTATATTATTATTATGTATAAACTGATACGTATTACTGGGATGAGCTATAGTAGTAAGTAGGCGTTACATGTAAGGTAAGATATTTACAGAGAATCTAATATTTTATGAATTATTTCACATTCAAATTTAATAGGTCATGTAAATATTTTTATCTATATTTCAGGTTAGTTGAGAAAGAAGTTACAAACATCTATAGCAGTAGAAGATGGAGTAAATAGATGATTGAATATATACATAATGTAATGGTACGCAGGGATAATAATTTAACATACAGAGCATTACGTGACTAGTTTTAATGCTGCAAGAGGCTTGTATTCATGAATCTGGTCTTGTTCATAATTTCAATTTGTTATTAATTGCTACTTATGCATTCTTGACAATTTGGCATGTGGACTCTTACATACACAGGTATAAATATACTCATTATCAGCTTACCCTAAAGCTTACGCAGACTATTGTGATAAGCCAAAATATAGTTTACGCTTGTGATTACATTCTTATGGTATTTATTTTAATAATTTATTTTCTTTATTCGTGTTAAAGTATAATGAATGTTATTGGCATTTACTTCTATTTCTTTTATTCTCATTGCATGAAATTTATAAATAAAAAGTAATATCATCATTTTTCACAGGTGTCATTGGAATTGTTATTTTCTACCACAATGTGAACAAATAAGAAAAGCATGTAGATATCCTCCAAGAAACACATTTAAAAAAAAGGTTATTTATTCACTTAATTCCCAAGGATAGAAAGATTGGAAATGGAATTAAATAAATTCGACAAATAATTCAGTCGACCGGTATGACATATCACATTCGAATTACCATTGCAAGAAAATCTACAACGGTCGGAGGCATACAAAAAATAAAAACAAAGTTCAGCGTTTTCAAGAAATATGATATTTTACGCCAACGTTATTTAATCAATGATTCTACCAAGAAATTTGCAATGTTTTATTTGAAAAGTATTTCAGTTAGCAATTCTATGTCATTATTATTTTATTACACGAAGCAATAGGGTAAGCTCTTTTATATTCAAATTATTAAGATGATTAAACATTAATGTGCAGGCTTGTCGAATAATTTAATCTATAAAAGTAATTGACAGTACCTTTTTCAACGTAAATTGTTAACCTTGTTGCAATGTTTATTATTGTCAAACCGTTCCTTAATTTCAATCCTCTTTTTCCAGCACTCAGTCCTTCCTCGAAAATATATAAATGAAACAACTATATAGGAAGATTGGAAGAGAGCACAATAAGCACCGTCAACAGCGTGAGCACTTTGAACACTTATAAACTGTATTCAGAGAAGGATCACTTGGAAGTAGTTGGGAAGATTTCGAGCCAGCTCGCTCAGACCTGATTCGGGGCTATTCGTGCCTCGATCGCGATATTTAATTGCGCACGCAGGTAACTAACATGCTTCTACCACCTTACACAGCTGACAGCAGCGAAGCCAGTCTGAATCTTAAAATCTCCCCACTTTGACTTCTTAGCTCATATAACTGTATAGGCTTGGATGTCAAAGTGGGGGGATCTTTAATACCCATTGTGGCTTCAATGCTTTACAGCCCTTGCATTACCTCGCGCTTCCATCAGTAAAGCTCGATCTCTCTCCGTAATTCCGTATACGAACTACAAGTGTAGAAAGTGCTCACGCTGTTCACGGTTCTCACTGTGCTCTCTTCCAACTTTCGTATAGTGATTTCATTATATATCTTCGAGGAATGACTCAGCATTCGAAAAAGAGGATTAAAAAGAACAGTTAACCTGTTACAAAGTTTACAAGAAGTTTAACAAATAAATATGTCGTAAAAGGTACTGTTAAATATTTTTCTAGATTAAATTATACGAAAAACCGGTACATTAATGTTTAATCATCTTCATATGAATATAAAAGAGCTTACCCTATTGCTTCGTGTAATTTAATAGTTATGAGCTAGAATTGCTGACTGCAAAGTGAGAATTATAAAATAAAAGATATCATATTCTTTGGTAAAATCAGCTAATGTTCAAATAACGTTCGCGTAAAATATCATATTTCTTGAAAACGCTGAACTTTGTTTTTATTTTTTGTATGCCTCCGACCGTTGTAGATTTTCTTGCAATGGTAATTCGAATGTGATATGTCATACCGGTCGACTGAATTATTTGTCGAATTTATTTAATTCCATTTCCAATCTTTCTATCCTTGGGAATTAAGTGAATAAATAACCTTTTTTTTAAATGTGTTTCTTGGAGGATATCTACATGCTTTTCTTATTTGTTCACATTGTGGTAGAAAATAACAATTCCAATGACACCTGTGAAAAATGATGATATTACTTTTTATTTATAAATTTCATGCAATGAGAATAAAAGAAATAGAAGTAAATGCCAATAACATTCATTATACTTTAACACGAATAAAGAAAATAAATTATTAAAATAAATACCATAAGAATGTAATCACAAGCGTAAACTATATTTTGGCTTATCACAATAGTCTGCATAAGCTTTAGGGTAAGCTGATAATGAGTATATTTATACCTGTGTATGTAAGAGTCCACATGCCAAATTGTCAAGAATGCATAAGTAGCAATTAATAACAAATTGAAATTATGAACAAGACCAAATTCATGAATACAAGCCTCTTGCAGCATTAAAACTAGTCACGTAATGCTCTGTATGTTAAATTATTATCCCTGCGTACCATTACATTATGTATATATTCAATCATCTATTTACTCCATCTTCTACTGCTATAGATGTTTGTAACTTCTTTCTCAACTAACCTGAAATATAGATAAAAATATTTACATAACCTATTAAATTTGAATGTGAAATAATTCATAAAATATTAGATTCTCTGTAAATATCTTACCTTACATGTAACGCCTACTTACTACTATAGCTCATCCCAGTAATACGTATCAGTTTATACATAATAATAATATACGAGTATGTCTTAATACGTAAGAGTACATATAGACATACTTCTTATTGCAACATACATATACCACAGTTAATGACAAATTTCAATGATAAAAAAGAGTTTGTTAATCAAGACAACCCTCTTTCCTCATTAAATTATGTCACAAAATGCCATGTATGTCAATGCAATAATTTTCTGTACCTTTACATGAAGCCCGTATAGCAGCAGTTAACCCTATCGTCTATTACTGTAGCTACCATCCAGAGAAACCTATTAATAAAGAAAAAATATAATACATTATAAATTATATTTAATAACATATTGATTGATTTAAAATAATGTTTTGAAAACTATTATTTACCTTGTAAATTGTATATTCTGTTATTTCTAGTGCACTCCATCTAATTAGATTATGCAGCTTGTGATAGCTGTTATCCAAACAATTTATCCCCACTGTAGTCACTTGGCACAATAGGATAGCTTTAATTATCTTTTATTTTCTCTTCTTTGTAGTTATTCTTCTTCAAAGTTGATCCTGCTCCATTTATTTATTTTCATACCTAAAAAAGTAGCAAAGAAACACAAAGTCACATTCTTCCAATACATGATTATTTATTGTAAGATGCTACTTATCTAATTGATTTCTGGATCACTGCATGAAATATGTGTAACACGTAAAGTCGCGAATTAACCACGAAATACTACAGCTGTCAAATGAACAAGTTAGACTACGTATACAGTACACACACCATATTGGATACTATACTATATCACTATATATACTCTCAGCTGTTAAGCCAGACTTACACGGTGCGTAGAATGACGCGCTTGCTTTGCGGTAATTGAGTGGAACTGGCTAATGCCTTTTGGCCGCGTCGTGCTCCGCTCACTATTTACCACTTGTGTGACGTTTGACTCCATCCGCCGTGTATTCCGGCTTTAAAAAAAAACTTAATTTTTTTTTATTATTCTCATTTTATGTATCATATGCTTTTTATTTTAGTGAATTACATATATTAAGGGGATACATGGAGGTCGAATTTTTAAGCTTACAATTATTTTCTAGAATTTTAGAAATATCAGTTTTGTAAGGATTACACTTATTCATTGAGATCCATTCTACAACGGCAAGAAGCCCATTTTCCAAAAATTTGAAAAATGAAAAATAACAAGAATTAAACTTTACTTTCAGTGTGTGAAACCAATCAATATATGTATTGAAAAAGTAAGTGTTTACAGATATGGGCCAGAGTGCAATGAGTAATTTGAGATGAAAAACAAATTAATATTGCTAAAATTGTCAAAGATTTTTGGCTTAAACCAATTCAGATAAACGAAGAACAGTATCGAATCTGTTTTACTGACTCGAACGTATATTAGTATATTAGGATATGACAGGTTTATTAGCCATTTCGCTATACTGTTTTGTTCAAATATCTCGGCTTCTAGAGGCCAAATTATGATAAAATAATTATGCACTGTTTCATTGATTAATGAGGAAAGAGGGTAGAGTCGTATATTCTTCAGAAATCATTTTTTTCAACTCAAAATAAATCGTAATTGCACCGTTGAAATACAATTCCTTACCAACAGGAATATTAGTAGATAGAATTGAAAAGTATATTTAGGCTGGGAGTAGTAGGAAGTTGAAAAATGTTCTTAATGTAGCGAAATAGCTAATACGCTGTGTTTATTTAATATACTGATAAACGTTCGAGTCGGTAAAACAGATACGATATTGTTCTCCGTTCAGCTGAATTGGTTTTAGCCAAAAATCTTCAACAATTTTAGCAATATCAGCTTGTTTTTGGTCTCAAATTACTCATTATACCCTGGTCCATAGCCGCAAAGGCTTACTTTTTCAATAAATAAAGTGTTTTGTGTCAGAGAGTAATATTTAATTCTTGTTCTTTTTATTTTTCTTATCTATGGAAAACGAGCTTCTTATCGCTATAGAAATGGTTCTCAATGAATAAGTTTAGTCCTTACAATAACGTTAATATTTCTAAAATTTTAGAAGATAATTGGAAGTTAAACTATTCGAGTCCAATGGATCCGCTTAATTGTAAAGAAGTGATTTAGGAGTGACCATTTTACTAGTTGATGTGTTGCAACGTTCTTTAAAAATCTTTTTTTTTAAATATTACGAATTCAAAAGTGGTAATTTTTTAAAATGAAAAGAAAATTTGTTAACAAAAACTCAATATATGAGTTTTGTAGAAAACAATTTACTTAGTGTTTTCCAAAAAGTTTCATTATAAGCGGTTAACAATTGTTGGAGATACAGTAGTTGCCGAAAAATAGTATTTTTCACAAATTTTCATGAAAATCAATGTTTTCCAGCAATTTTGAACTACTACATCAGCTATAATTTATAACCGATTGTAATGAAACTTTTCGGAAAATACTCAGTAAGTTGTTCTCTATAAAACTTATATCTTGATTTTTTGTACAACAATTTTCTTTTCATTTTGATAAATTACCATTTTTAAACTCGCAATATATAAAAAAAAATTAAAGAACGTTGAAACGTATCAACTGGTAAAATGGTCGCTCTAAAATCGCCTTTTTCACGAATAATGTCGCGCATTATTTGTGGATGTTTATTAACAAAAGAAGCTGCACGAATATTTATAACCCTCGACTGTACATATATACTCTTCTCTCATCACTTATAAACTACTACCGATTTAATTGAGAATTGAATTTGTTAATTTTTCCTTCGTTAACCTAAGATTATTCGTCTGATTTTGACATTTTTTCTTTTACACTCTTATACACCAAGATGGTAGATGTGCTCATATTTTTCGTCGAACTACTAGTAATGGCCCTTTTTGTTAGCACTACATGAAATTAACCAACAAGCGTTCGCGGATTTCATCATTCCGACTGCTATAGTTAACTAACACGACCCCTTTGTCTCGCTGTTAGAAAAACAATCCTGTATAAACCACTGACATTGTAGATTATTAACGAATGAAGTTATTTGTTAAATAGATGGCTTCAAAGAAAAATGGAGTGGACGAAAATAACAAAGCTTCAACGAGTTCTGTAATATTTATTGTTATTTTAATACATTGCAGCAAAATGCACAATTTTTTTATAAATATTTCGTCTTCTTATAGCAAAGCAATTACAGTGAAAAGGCAGAAAGAATGATGCGAGCAATGGGGTGGAATTAGGGGGAGGGATTGGGCAAATATAGTGATGGAATTCGGGAGCCCCTCTCCCCCAAACAGAAATTAGATAGAACTGGATTGGGGAAAAATCTACAAGATTATGGAACGGGTTGGTTTGGAGAAGAATATAGGGGTAAATATTAATAATAGAAGTTCATTAGCTGCATTGTATTCCTTAGAGGGTAAATCTCCTTGTATGGTAATAAAGAAAAACATTTGTTAAAGGTAAACAGGGTACAGAACTGCTGCATGATTTTTGTTCAAAAAACAAAAGAGAGAAGCCCCAGTATAAATTTGAGGAGGAAGGCCCGGAGAATGCGAAAAAATATAAATATAAAGCAAGTATTTTTTAATATTTTGTTTGTTTTATTTTTGATTAAATGATATCTTTAAAGTCGAACGGTGATTATGTTGAGGCTTCCTGAGAAACGTTCAATTAAAAAGATAATATTTCTAGTTATAATTGTAGGTACTGTTGTCTAGGAAAAATGGTGAATGAATTATGGTAAAATGTTCGGAAATTGTATGGTTCACGTTTATAATTATACTGTTGTAGGTTGTTGGGAAATTTGGGAATTACGAAGGGCCTTCGTCCGGAACAAAAAAATCGGCCAAGGCAGAGGCGTCAAAAGTATATTTGAAGGCAATCCGCGACGCATTTCATACCTACAAAACGACAATTAAAATATATTTAACCAAATATTACAGTTTTATTATATATATATATATATATAAACTAAAAATTTATACTTAAAATAATAATAATAAAATACAATGAAAACATATTTATAAAATATTATAATTACTTTCTTTCACTGCAAAGGAAAAGTATATTCTTCTGATATCGAGTTATTTCATTCTACAGTGATGGTCAATTGAAATAAGCAATGAATTTCTTTCTACAATTGTAAATTGAATAACAAGGAAAAAAGTGAAACATAATAATATTAAAGTAGTATTCACACAAATGATTTATTTAGCTAACAATAATTAAACTTTACCATAATTTTCTTGCTCTTTTTAAAGCCACAGTAGAAGAGAATTAATGTCAAAATATAATTATATATCTTGTGCAATAATATATTTTTACGTTGCTGCTATTAGTGTTGAAATATTTAGAAATTAAAGATGACTTATAAGACTTTTGCAAAAGAAGCTTTTTCTACTGAACTTAGCTTATATGTATGAAAATCAGAGATTCTCCTCTTAAAAAATTAAGTTTTTGATTTAGTTGTTCACTAGTTTCAACCTCGAACAGCGGTTCACTTCCGATGGAATGAGTGCAAGTTGCGTGAATGCGAGATATTCCACCTCCACAGTTGCTCCGATTCGGTCCTATGCGGGGTTAGGTTTTATAGGGTTGAAAGAACGCACTATGGGACCTACTCTTCGTAGCTGGAGGTACCGGAGGGTAAATGGTGCACAATCAATATTGAAATTGATTTTGAACCATGGAATATGAGAGAATGCTATTTGCTTTCATTCGACACTTAACAGCCAGATGATGGTGCAATGACATCATGAATCCCCACATGACTGTTCATGCATTCATATCTGGTTAGACAGGATCGGTCATAAATGAAAGTGAATATAAATGAATGTGTGAAGATGCTGCTTAAATAAAGATTTTAATTATTATAGGGTTTTAGGCGACGTTGGAAATTTTTCTTGTCAGATTAATTGTGCTACAAGGGAGAAGACTGAACTGTTATTACCTTGGGAAAATATTTGTCTTTGTTTCTTATGGGTTAAAACGTTGACGTTCTTATTCGGCCATTTATGATGATGCTCGACGATATTGATAGCTTTCATATTAATAAATTGTTTTAATTTTGTGGGAAAACCCGTCATGAATGGACTCCCTGAATTATCGGCGGAAGAACGAAACTCTAGCTACTGTTCTATCTTGGAGGCCAGGACCAGACGGAATAATCTACTGCGCCATGGAATCTCCTTCACTCTTCGACTCCTTTTCTTTTCATCTATCCTCCTACTTTTACACATTTTCAGCTCCTATAAATAATGATACCCCCTGTTCCTATTTTAATCCATTCCCTCCCTTCCCCTCCCATCCTTCCCTTCCCGGTGAGTAAATTTAGTGATATTCTTACAAATAACATTAAATTTTCATAGAGCAACGAAGCAAAATTCTTTTAATTATTTTGCGTATGTACCGAGTACTTGTGGAGAGGAACCAGCAGAGTTTTCGTATATGAGCGACTATAATGGATAACGGAGTAGATGTTATTTCGAATGAAAGATGCACATATTGGGAAAGAGATGACTTTGACAATCTATTAATATCCAAGGAATAATGTTTATAACCAAATATGGCAGCAGGAATGATGGAAACAGAGATATTATTATATTTTGAAGGCAGGTAAAATTATTGAAAATAGAAATTAATAGTTATTAATATTAAGTGCAACGCATGGATAGGCGAACTGACAAAAAAAAATTTAATAAATGATTTCTCTTTTCAGGATGAATGAACAAAGACTTGCTATATTTGTCAATTGCCATAAAGGATGCATGCCTTCAATTTGAGAAAACAGAAATGGTTGTTTCATCATCGCACCGTCGTAATGCATGAAGTTAAGGATTCGGATGGCAGATGTCTGATTTTAAAAAATATTGAAGTATTTCAGAGATGGTTGGAATTGTGCTGCAGCTACATAGGTTTAGAGTGAATTGCACTACATTTAAAATTGTTTCATTTTATACTTTATTATGAATATGTTCGTAAAATTGTAAATTAAGATTGCGAAGTAATGATACATATTGTGAGTATTATAAGGACTGTTGTATGAATGTGAGATATTCCACCTCCACAGTTGCTCCGATCCTGTCCTATGCGGGGCTAGGTTTCATAGGGTTGAAACAACGCACTATGGGACCTACTCTTCGTAGCTGAAGGTACTGGAGGGTAAATGGTGCACAATCAATATTGAAATTGATTTTGAACCATGGAATATGGGAATGTTATTTACTTTCATTCGACACCTAACAGCCAGATGATGGTGCAATGACATCATGAATCCCCACATGACTGTTCATGCATTCATATCTGGTTGGACAGGATCGGTCATAAACGAAAGTGAATAAGGGAACTATTTTTGTATAGTTGAATCAATGAGAGAAGTTAGCATTTCAACAGAATCAGTATTGAATGCGTTGTATAAATGATGGAGGTTCAATAGTAAAAGTTTAAAATGTATTTTGTTATTTGTCGATGAATAATGAATCGTCATGATACAGGTTCATTTACTGTAATGGTAAAAATATGTTAAATATTGCAGTTTCCACACTTAACAGAAATTACTCGAAATGTGCTTAGAACTTTCGAATTGTTTTCTATGTGTATAGCATTTCTAAGATTTGGCGATCGAAATATAAACAAGCATAGAAGCGTTGTGAAGAATTAGATTGTATAGAATTATATTCGATAAAGTCGCAATTTTATCAAAGGATAACATATTACATGGAAACATATATCTATCAATATAGGATTAATTGTTGTGTGTAGACAAATTTGTAACAATGTGATAATAGATATGGCACAAATCCCAATACAGGAAACTATGTATTTACAAAGTATATCTTTTGCGAAATAATGGTACGCGCTGGATTCATCATGTATCTTGCATTTTTCAATTTGAGGCAGAAAAATGCTATTTTAAGCCGTTCGCAATTAGACAATGGTATAACTCCTTCCTTATTTGTGAAATTCAGAAAGTACTTCTTGGGATAATATAATTTTTACAAATGCTGCAATTTAATGTTAACATTTTCAATTTTAAATTATTATAATTGTAAATTTCGATTCTTCTACTTAAAATCGGTATATTGCGAAAATGCTTGTAGTCAGAATTAATACGCAGAAAGGACACGTATGTGAACCATTTTTGGTTAATTTTATATTGCAATGAAGCATATGTATTCATATTTTTCTTATAAATGTTTATACTTATATAAAGAACTGTTCGTCGTTGTTATGAAGCTATTAAATCAATTGAAAATTGTAGTCAATGGGTAATGGCTCATCGTACCTTCTTTAAGTGTGAAACAGAAAAAACTTAGGTAACGTTGAAGAAGGTATATAATTCAGGACAATTCACTCAATTCAGTCTAAGAAATATTGCGTGATTTATTGTAAAGAAAGTAAACTAAACAAATAACATTGGTTCATAACTTTTCATTAATTCTTTGTATTGGATTTATTATAAAACTTGAGCGAAGGAATTATAGCAACTGTTAGCCATTGACTGAAATAATTTTGTAAGCTTTATGAGATCGGGAAAATAGAAATAAAATATCGGGAAAGGAAATTGTATTTAAAAGAAATTGTTGAAGAAACATTTTTAAAAGAAGGCTTTAGTAATATTAAACATGGAAAAGAATAAAAGTCATTATTTTTGTTTCTAATTGCTAGTTGTACCTATAATATTTTAAAAACGAGCTACGATGAGTTGTTCTCAATAGTGAGATATAGTGAAAATTGTAAACACCGAATGCTTCTATTTTATCCTATATAATAATGAATTATAATTTTGTATAGTTAGTTTTAATTGGTTAGTTTTCGCTGCATGCTTTTATGATTACAGCAGCTTTTGTATTTCCATTCAATACGTTATACTTTACCTTACGAAATTTTACATTCATTTAAAACTGCTTTAATAACTTATTTTGTGTATCAAATTTTTGTGGAGGATTGTATTTTTTTAAATAAATTGTTAATACATTTAAAATTATATATATTATAATTATCCTTATTCACTATAACTAATTCGAACAGGACCACTATTCAATAACGAATATTTCGTTACCGACCCGATTGGCAAAGCCTTGCTCTACCTTATCAACTGTCTATTTGATATAAGTTTCAATTCCGTTATTGTTACCGACTGACCACTCATTCCGACACATGCAGAATTCATACAGAATCTGTCTACTTTCTGTAGACAGTCTGTAGGAAGCTCCTGTACTGCAGATCTGCAGGCCAGATTCCCCGCCATGGAGGAAACAGAAAAGGTCAAGATCTGCAGCAGAATCTGTAGACAGAAAATGCTACTAGGGTATACACATTGATGCAGTTATTAATTCAGATGAGTATAAATTTAACTATTCTAGTAGTGGTAGCTAGGGGGTTCCTGTGACACGGTGGTGAGGGGAGTGCGGGTGTGCGGGGGGAAGTGTCTTGGGTTTTCCTGTGACACGGTGGTGAGGGGAGTGCGGGTGTGCGGGGGAAGTGTCTTGGGTTCCTGTGACACGGTGGTGAGGGGAGTGCGGGTGTGCGGGGGGAAGTGTCTTCTTAAGAGCTAGGGTTTATTGGGTGATGAGGAGGGTGCGGGTGTGCGGAGGAAATGCTTTGGCTATGGGGAGTGAGAGAGAGAGAGAGAGATCCCTCTCACCCTCTCTTTCTCTCTTAGAGTCTCTCACCCCTCTCCCATCAGCCTAGGGCCCGGATGGTTAATTATCCTACGGGTCCACTAGTTCTCTAAGGCTTACCCCCTCTCCCATGTCACTAGGGTCCGGATGGTTAGTTATCCTACGGGTCCACTAGTTCCCTAAGGGTTACCCCTCTCCCATCACCCTAGGGCCCGGATGGTTAGTTATCCTGACAGTTACCCAGATAACTTTTTTTTGTATTTTAGTTAGTGGAGGAAAAAGTTCCAATTTTCTCCACTAGGTGGCGATCACGAAAATTACGGGGAACAGCTACACCGCTAGGGGGGTCCTCAGCATCTTACGGACTGCCATTTTTTTTCTTAGACCTGCCCTCGGAGGCTCTTTTCTCCCCCCACATACTTATCTTAGACCCTCCCACTATTTTCCTACTATAGACCCGCCATTTAACTTGATTTCACATTTTTCCTTAAACAATGAGCACTAGGTAGATTTTTTTCTTTTATGAGTTAGTAACAATTATAAAGTGCTTTTTTCATTTTTTTCTTTTTTCTTTTTTCTTTTACGGATTAAATTAAGGGAAATAGGAGTAGGGGAAAAGAAAGAGACTATTAAATAACATTTATCATATAATTAAAAACGAACATGAAACTTATATAAAAAACTAATACAATTGAAACTTATATAAAAACGAATATACAATAATATTTAGCCCATTCAGCTAATAACAGCTTCTGAAACATAAAAAAATTTATTAATATCAAGTAAATTGCGAACTTAATTTTTAATATTTACCTTTTATTTGTTTCCGCACCCACTTTGCGAAAACATCTACCTCCTGTTTCACACAGTGGATAGGCTTTTGTGTTTTTCGCGTAATTTTAATTTTATGCAGCTCACAAGGAATAATGTCTGTTTTTATATATTCAATTAAGCAATCGAATTTTGGACAATTAAAATTTTCTAAATTGACATTATTAATATTCATTATATTTAATAAGTCACGTTCGAAGTGTCCACCTTTATATGCAACCACTGGTTGCACACTGTCACATTCAATGATTTTTAGAAAATCATATATTTCATTTTGTGAATATCTTTCATTTCCCGTATTTCCATATGCAATTCCGTGCACATTATTAAACACAAAAGATGCAGTTTTCCGGTCAGCAATACTTAAAGTGTTCATTGATCCACAAACTTTAAACGCACCATAATGTGTTAAGTTAGAGTATATATTTTTAATAGCCACTTCTTTGTACACTATCTTCTTATTAACGATAAATCCATCCACATCTATTATGTGCGTGATATCTCTTAAATGATGCATAATGTCAGAGTACCTGAAGATTCTGTGACTAAAACTGAGCTGAAGATTCTGTGGCTTAAACTGAACTGAAGACTACCCTACACGCTTCTCAAGATTTTTTAAATGCTGTAAGGGATGTGAAAAATTTGATCTGTGGTGGGAGGTGACTAACCAGACACTCTTAGATACACCATTGGTCCAAAGAGTGAATAGTTAAGGATAGTGGGAGAATTGAAATACTTGGTTTGACGAGAAGGGGAAAACTTTAGAGAAACAAAAAAAGAATATATTTAAAATAACGGCAAAGTGTAATAAATTTAGTATTAAAAACGCTAACATGATGATCCCAACGTTCGTCGATTTTCAAGGATTCCATTTAATGGATAAGACATTTATAGTTAAAGAATTTGCAGTTTTACAAGAACTAAAAGTGCATCATATTTTATTTTCACCCCCCTTTCCACATACTTGGTTAAGTGAAGAGGAGAGAAAGAAAACAGAGTAAGTATATTTTATAAAAAACAACGAATTATTATTTTCAATGAATAAGGAATTTCTTTTTCAGTTCAATCTTTTTCAATCATCATGGCTTAAATTGGATGGATGGTTTTTCACCATATTATAAATATAAAGATATTATAAAAAAATATGTATATGAGGATACGGTTTTTGTAAAAGGGGTGGAAAAGTTAAATTGGTTAAAGAGTATTTGTGATTTAGAAATTAGTAATGTAGATGAATATGTGTGGGGAAATTATAATTTAGAAGATGGTTTATATAATTCACAACTTCCTATTTGCATGAATCATGAAGGTATATGCGCACTGAGAAATGTATATTATATGAAATATATGTATGAATCAAAAATCTAGAATATATGTATATTTTAAACTTGAATGCATTCTTTTTACTTCAACGCGAAACCTGATCCGTAAAGTATTTATGTTACTGAAGTGTCTCGGAGACTGATTATTTGAAGGGTTCTCCATCTAAGATTTTTCATTAGTTTCACGCTGATCATTTAAACGGAAAGAAGTACGATGTCGCTTCTAAATAGAGTTTTAAGTAGCCAGGATGAATATCGTGAGTGGGTACGTGATTGTCGCGATTACATTAAAAAATTGAGAGTTGCTAGCCGCAATGCACGTATAGGAGCAAGGCAGAAAATATTTACGGAAATTGCTCAGATACAGTGTCGATTAATCAGAGCAGCAAGAGAAAAAAGTTATTCTTCAAATCACGCTCTTAAGAATCCCGATTTAAGAACTCAGCATGATTATCGCGAGTGGGTTTGCAAGTGTCGTGATTATATTCGAGATTTGAGAGAATCCAACCGGAATGCAACTCCAGATGCTATACAGAAAAATCTTGCAGAAATAAAATGTATTCGAAAGTTACTTCTCCATGCGGCGAAAAATAAAAATTCAATTGGAGCGGGCATTAATGCGGAAAAGCTTATTTGGAAAGATCTTGATTCATCATTTAAAAGTCGAATGTGTAGTGGTATGATAGTAAACACTAATTATATCGAACCACATGAATTTCTATTGGCAGCATCAGAAATGCTGCAATCCTACATGAACAAAGTATTCAGTAAAGTAAGCGCTGTTAAGATAAATATGGTATTCAACGGACAATTTATTTGCAAGGAAATTAGTGATATCAAACATATTTCCACAAAAAATGTGATTTTATTCAAGACTGATACTTTTAGTGATTGGTATAAAACAAACGTCATAGATAAAATTTTAACAAAATTAGGTGAATTTCAAGAGCGTGATAGTGGGTGGGCTTTGGAAAAAATATTAAATTTAATTGTGAATATTAATCACTATAATCCACTACATGCAGGCTGTGGAATCGACCTTCCAAAATATATTAAGAACAAACATGCAGTGATAAACATACAGAGTGATGATAATACATGTTTTGCATGGGCTGTAACGGCTGCACTCTATCCGACTATTTCAACTAAAAACCCACAACGACAATCTTCATACCCCCATTTTAAATCTGTTTTCAACGTCAGAAGTATAACATTTCCAACCACATTAAGGCAGATACCTAAATTTGAAGAAGATAATGATGTGTCGATTAATGTTTTCACCATGGTGGATGAGCAAGAAGGGCAGGAGAATAAAATTATTGCACCTCTTCAACTCACAAAATGTGAGAAATCGAGACATGCGAATCTTCTTCTTCTCGAACATCAAGGTGCAGCACATTTTTTATGTATCACGAATCTTTCTCGCTTGCTAAAGAAACAACTGACTCGAAAAAAACAATCTCATCTTATTTGTAATCGGTATGTTATACTGTTTATATTTTAATATAATTTTATTTAATGTTTATATACTAATATGATTTTTCTCTTAGATGTTTACACTATTTCTTCAATGAGGATAAACTTCAATCTCATAAACGTGATTGCAGTCAGCTCAATATAAACGTCCGTATACTGCTACCTGAAGAGGACCGTTGGGTGTCCTTTAAAAATGACAAGAACAATGAGAGGACCCCATTCGTCGTATATGCAGACATTGAATGTTTATTAGAGAAAGTGAATGAAACGAGCGGTAATAGTAGTATTTATCAAAAACATTTACCCTTTAGTGTAGGATATTATTTTAAAAGCGTTCGTGATTCATCGCTCTCAACCTATAAATCATATCGTGGACTCGAGTGTATAGAATGGTTTGTGCGAGAACTCGATAAAATTGCTAGCATAGCGAGCGAAAAACTAAAGACTGTAGTGCCTATGAGAACGCTAAGTATTAGCGAAAATTTTCGTCATAACAATGATCCTGACTGTCATATATGTAAAAAGCCATTTCTTCCAAATCAAATACGTGTTCGCGATCATGATCATTTAACAGGTAAATATAGAGGACCCTCTCACAACAATTGTAATTTAAACTATAAAGATTCGCACGTTATTCCAGTAATTTTTCATAATTTATCTAATTACGATGCACATTTCATCTTCAATGCGATCGCAAACATGTATGAGGGTTCAGTATACCTGCTACCTGTACATAAGGAAAAGTATATTTCATTTACAAAATACATACGGAAATATAATATTCAGCTCAGATTTATTGATTCATTTAAATTTCTTGCATCAAGTTTAGACAAATTGAGCTCATACTTGGAGAGATCTCAATTGCAAAACTTAGAGTCAGAATTTTCGAATTTAAATACGGAACAATTTAATCTACTAACAAGAAAAGGTATTTTTCCTTATGATTACGTAGATAATCTGAATCGTCTGGAAGAAAATGCTTTACCGCCTCGCAAGTTATTCTATAACAAATTAACTGACAGTGATATTAGTGAAGAGGCATATAATCATGCTAAGGAGGTATGGATCAATTTTCAAATACAAACACTTGGGGAGTACAGCGATCTCTATTTAAAAACTGCCGTATTATTACTGACAGACGTTTTTGAAAATTTTCGCGATAGCTGCATGGAAAATTATAATTTGGATCCTGCACATTATTTTACACTCCCAGGCTTCACTTGGGATGCAATGCTTAAATATACTAGAATAAAATTGGAACTTTTCACTGATGTTGAAATGTTGCTTTTCGTAGAACGCGGAATACGTGGTGGTTTGAGTCAGTGCTCTCACCGCTATGAAAAAGCAAACAATCGGTATATGAATGATTATGACTCAACAAAACCAAGCAAATATTTAATGTACTATGATGTAAATAATCTATACGGATGGGCAATGTGTCAAGCTCTACCTACTCATGGATTTCGCTGGATTGAAGATACTAACAACTTTGATATCTCTAGCATACCTATAGATTCATCTGAGGGTTTTATTTTAGAGGTAGACTTGGAGTATCCAAGCGTACTTCATGATAATCACTCTGACTTGCCATTTTGTCCGGTACGTGAGGCTCCGCCCGGAGCACGACAGAAGAAGCTACTTGCAACTGTCGAAAATAAGGAGCGTTATGTTATACATTATCGGGCTTTACAACAATGTATTCGTCATGGAATGGTACTGAAACGTATCCATCGCGGATTAAGATTCCAGCAATCTGCCTGGCTAAACAAATATATAGACTTAAACACACGTTTGCGAGCTGCATCTAAAAATGAGTTTGAGAAAAATCTTTTCAAACTAATGAACAATGCAGTGTTCGGTAAGACGATGGAAAATGTAAGAAATAGAGTTGATGTGAGGCTAGTTAGTAAGTGGGAAGGAAGATATGGAGCAGAAGCATTGATATCCCAACCAAATTTTCACAGTAGCGCCATATTCAACGAAAATTTGGTTGCGGTAGAATTAAAAAAATTAACGGCGAAATTTGATAAACCTATATATGTAGGTATGAGTATTCTAGATATTTCAAAAACATGTTTATACGAATTCCATTATGAATATATGCTTCCAACGTTTGGTAGTAAATGTAGAGCATTGTATACCGATACAGATAGTTTGATATACAGTATCGAATGCGATGACATTTACACGATCATGAGAGAAAATCTTTCAAGATTCGATACTAGTGATTATTCGCCTAATAACCAGTATAATTTACCTCTAGTAAATAAAAAAGTGCCTGGTTTGATGAAAGATGAGAATAACGGGAGAATTATGACTGAGTTTATTGGGCTGAGATCGAAAATGTATACATTTAAAATACAAGATAAAATTTTTAAAAAAGCTAAGGGCGTTAAGAGTTGCGTTATCGCTAGAAAAATAACGTTTGAAGATTATAGAGACTGCTTACAAAATTTTACTGTTCATATCCATAATCAAAATTTAATTCGTTCAAAATTGCATAATGTTTATTCAATTGTACAGCAAAAAATTTCTCTCAGTCCACATGATGATAAGCGCTATATTGTACAAGGTACTGTATCAACTCTACCATGGGGTCATTATAGGATAAATGAAATAGAATTAAGTGAAGTAGATTTAAATGAAGATTAAATAATTGCTTCTTTATTAATAAATTGTATGTTACAAAATATTGTTTTTATTTATCCATGAATTATGTGTATTATTGAATCCTAACCACTTTACAAAGACTTTGTCCCCCTTCTTACGTAATACCTTCTCAACTAGATATACATTAGGATTAGCAGTTTTTAAAAGTTCATGTTCGTAGAATCCACCATATATATCTGTACCACTAGAATCCCTTAGTAAATATGTAACAGGATTTGTTTTCTGCACTTTTATAATTTCAAATATTTCAGTTGTCCAATTTGGTGTGTAGCCTTTTGCAAATACATTCTTATATTTACTGATTCGTACAAAATCACCGACTTTGAACTTGGCACGACCAACGATCTTTATATTACTGAATACTGTTGCTAAGAGCTTATTAGCATGTTCAGGTTTCACATCGGCTGGACGCATTCCTATAGTACGATGTTTTCTTGAATTGTATTTGTCAACCAGTTGTTGTAGCATAGCTCTCCACTTGTAATTTCCATTCAACGTAAATCCTTTCCACATTTCTGTCTTCAACGTTCGATTCCAACGCTCGACTATGGTTGCTTTCAATACACTGTATGTTGAGTAATGATTTATTCCATGCTTTTTCATAAGCGATTGGAAATCACTATTATAAAATTCCTTGCCATCGTCGGTCTGTAGATTTTTCGGACATCTCCCACTCTTCAGGATTTTCAGCAATGCAGCTGTCACTTCCTTGCCTGACTTGGTTTTCAGGGCTATTGCCCAGCCATATTTCGACAATGCATCAATAACTGTGAGAATGTAGTGGTAGCCTGCGTCTGCATAGTTTCTCATGTCTACCAGGTCTGCTTGCCAGAGGTCATCGAAGCCTCGTATTATTACCCGTCTACGTAAAAAGTTCCGTCTGGCAGGCACATGCAACTCTTCTACCAATTGCTTCTTCTCCTCACTACTCATAATTATTCCACTACGTGTTATGTTTACAGCAGGTCATCGAGCACTGGCGGTAGTATAAGTTTCTTCAAGGCATAATTTATATCGTCTTCTCTATTCTTCTCATTTGCAAAATCTTTTTTTGCCAGCTGATTAGAGAAATATTCTACAACAATTTTCAATCCAACAATCATATCATTTCGTAATTCCTTGTCTTTTCGATCCAATTTATAATCATTATGATCGACTTTATCAACCAATTTATCGATTCTTATACCAATTTCATCAATTTCATCGATTTTTTTCATTAGAGTTGTAAATTTTTCCTCAAGAATGTTACATTTTAGGTAATAGTGAGTTAGCTTCTCACTGTATTCAAACAATTCTCTCATTAAGCTATCACGTACAGTCATCGAATTACGTAACAGAGCAGCCATATTCACCGCACTTGTCTCATCCGTAACATCACATTCTAAGTTTGAAATTATTTTCTTCTTGGCATTAAATGCATTCTTTTGTTTATCAAACTTTAACGTATCATTATCAATTTTGTGGAAATAATTTCTCACTTTACCGGTATTGAAACCAGCTCCAAATTTATTTATTGTCATAGTGAAGTAGTACGTGGAACTGAGAAAATCTTGAAACTGCAATCTCTTTTATATAGAATAACGCTTTCTTCTCTTATTTAGATCCTGCCAATTTGTAACTATTATGATCGATTTTATCATTCAATTTTTCGATTCTTTCATCAATTTCGTCGATACGTTTTTTCAACAGATTTGTCATTTTTTCCTCAAGAATTTCACATTTTAATGCATATTCATTCAGCTTCACACTATATTCATTCATTTCTTTTGTAAAGCTATCACGCAGTGGTGTCAAATTACTCATCAGAACACTGATATTCACCGCACTTGTCTCATCAGTAACATCAGATCCCAAGTTTGAAATTATTTTCTTCTTGGCATTAAATGCATTCTTATATTTATCAAACTTTAACGTATCATCATCAATTTTGTGAAAATAATTTCTCACTTTACCAGTATTGAAACCAGCTCCAAATTTATTTATCGTCATAGTGAAGTAGTACGTTGAACTGAGAAAATCTTGAAACTGCAATCTCTTTTATAAGATGATACCTTCTTCATGGAGCTCCTCAATTATTGACTGTATCTCATTATGGTGATTCGTATGACCAGCAGCAGATGATGCAATTAATAGTTTTAATCGCTCGACCAGTTCGTTTGGATCGTTCCAATGTACATAGCTCACGGGATTATTATTAACACGCATATATCCCTTGCCTTGTACAAGTTTTGTCTTCGGTGGAAATAATTCACTAATTATTTTCTTCCATTTATGTCCCTTATTCCCACGAAGCTTTCCTGTACTAATGTTATCTGCTCTGTGCACATTAGTTTGAGAAAGAATACTTTTATATGTGTCTAAATCATCTTTAGTATAATCTTCAGGTTCTTTCATGAAGATCAATTCAAATAGACCTTTCGTGCCAGGATAATACTCCTTATCGATAATAATAAAATTACTGTAATCATCAACATTAAAAGCACATTTCGCAAGCCACATTTTATTCGTCACTTTATCTAACTTAACTCCAAAATTACTGTCAATTTTATCCTTAGCATTATTCGTCAACAATTCTATATATTTGGATGCAATTGAACCAGACTTTATCGTACTTCGATTAGCATCTTTTACATCCTCGATGGATGTATGCACAGGTAATTCTATTTGTCTCGCTAAATCTTGCGTGCCATATTCATTATTCTTCTTCACCTTCTCCTCCTCCTCCTCCCCCTCCCCCTCCTCCTCCTCCTCCTCTTCATCATCTTCCAGAGAAAGGTACTGTGTATCGTGCGACTGTGGATATTCCTGCTCATCATCCGATGAATGACCTTGAACGTTAATTCTGGAGCTGCGTATGAAATCTTTCCGCTGTGGAGTCGATGTGAGATAAGACTTTCTACGTTTCATCGGAATTGTGAAAGATTCCTCGTGTGAGAGAGATCTCTTTATAGGTTCCATTTTCATCTCATGTTTCGGTGCAACGAAAATTGCTTGATTATTTTCGGTGAGCTTCTTTAATGGTTCAACTATTGGTTTAAAAGTTTCATTTAAACTGTCTTCCATCATTACTCTGTCTGATTTGAGTGCGCGATATTTTTGACGAATTACTTCACTTGCCTCAGCAATCTTCTTTAGAAGCTTTTTCTCCTTCATTTTGTAAAGCTATTCTCTATTCAATATATAGACTTGTTCAACGTTCAAGGTTAAACTAACATTTTTGACCATTAACATCACTCTTTAATCACAGCATATTTATTGAAACCCTTTCGATATCGTCCATTTTGCATTGCACTGTCTTTATCAATTACTAAAAATCCATAATCACGCTTCCAACAATTTGAACACAATTCATAAAATTTTTCAAACGCCATATCTGTATTTACATGTTCGTTATATATGTTTTAGGTTAGTTCCATCTTGTTTAAAAATAATTAAAAAATTTGCATTATCACGTATTAGATGTTTTGGTATCCTTGCATAAGTCTGACAAAGATAAAAGCAATCAATCTTAGAATGTCTACCCATGGAGAAGTAGTCTCTTATATTGTCTTGCTTATCGGTTGCAACATCATCAAATATGAAAATTGAATTTGGTAGTGCTTCAGCTACTTTTATAACCTCACTATTATTAGAAAATTGGAAATAACTAATTTCTTCATTGTCCGATAATAGTCGCTCCAAGTATCGATATTTTGGTTGCTGCAACGATTTTGAATAAACGTATAGGTTTTCAAATCTCACACCCTGAGGGCTTTCTATAAGGCTCAGCAATACATTTGTTTTTCCACAATTTGAAGGGCCACAAACTATACAGCGTATGGTTGATGGGAGTAGAGGTCCGTGACGTCTCATGCATTTATCGGTTGTTCGGTAATCTATATTAGAAACACGAATACCGAGCGGCTGCTTTACGAAGTCCATGACTGAAAACTCTGTGGTCATACAACCTATTTATAGGAATGAAATGAATTGTTTGATCAGTTCTCATCATGCCGTTATTAGTGTTAGATGTGTCAAGTTTGGAGGTATTAACCGCTGAGCAGTTTGAATACATACCGAAAATTTTACTTTTAAAGTACTTTCCGCGTAGTATTCAAGAGGTTTGGAATAAATTGCCTGAACATATTCGTGCAGATCCTGAAGTACAACAATATCGCTGGTGTTTTAAACATCATAATCTACCTAATACAGATCACATTGATGGACCGCTCCCTTCAATAAAAGATTGCTGGGCTTGTCAGCAAACTCTGTGTGAGAAACAGAAAGAAAGTTCCACATGGTAAGCTACGGTTGTGGAACTTTTTTCAATAAAATACTGAATAAATTACCGTTCGAAGTACACATACCTGGCTACAATTATTGCGGACCAGGTACTCGACTTCGAGAACGGTTAGCACGTGGTGATCCTGGTATAAATCCTCTAGACGAAGCCTGTCGTGAACACGATATCGCATATTCAATATATAAGGATCTGCCACCACGTCACCAGGCTGATAAAGTTCTTGCACAGCGTGCACGAAAACGTATCACTGCTAGTGACTCATCTTTACGTGAACGAGCAGCTGCAGCAGCAGTCTGGGCATCCATGAATGTAAAACGAAAACTTGGCTTAGGCCTACAAGTGCATGGAAGAAGCATGAAGAAAAGAAAAATTCGTGTACCGAAGAAACGAGGAGGTTTATTGAGGAAAAAGCAATTTACTCAAAAAAAAAAACGGGGGGGTTTATTACCTCTGCTCCCACTGTTGAGTGCAGTGGGCGCATTAGCTGGGGGCGCAGCAGGTATAACAAAAGCTGTAAACGATGCGAAAGCATCCAAGAGACAATTGGAAGAGATACAGCGTCACAATCGTGTAATAGAAGGCAGGCGTGGACATGGTTTATACCTAACCCCTTACGGACGAAGGGGAGAGGGTTTGAAAAGGAGGAAAAAAACCTCGCAAAAAAAAAAAAAATAAGCAACCTCCCGAAATCTGGAGCTACTAGTAATATTCAATTATTACATGCATGTCAGGATATACCACATTTTCGAGGAGTTTTTATGCGCACATCTCTACCGCAAACCGTACTATGCAATGAGTGTGCAATCGTGAATCTTGATGAAGATAAAGGTTCTGGTACACATTGGGTTGCCTACGTTAAACGTAATAATTACGTAAAGTATTTCGACTCCTTTGGAAATTTGAAACCTCCAATTGAACTTTTAGATTATTTTGGTCCTTCTGCTATAATCTACTACAACCACGATCAATATCAATCGTATGATACAAGCATATGCGGTCAGTTGTGTGTCAAGTTTCTACGTGAACAATGTCTTTAACGGTTACGCTGTCTGACCGCGAGTCCATATTAGAGGCAGATTTTTTCCCACCGATCAATCTTCGGGAGGAGCAATATGAACTTGGTCTCGTAGACTTTCAGAGCTTCAATTCAATCGCTAATGTTGATGAGTCGAACAATAAGTTTTACTACGATACTGAAGATCTGACTATACCTACAGGTTGTTATGAATTGAGTGCTATAAATGATCTTTTGCGTACATTGATGCATGAGGCGGATAATGAAGATGTCATTATTCTACGTGCTAATAATAATACGTTGAAAAGTGAAATAAAGTGTAAATATCTGATCGATTTTACAAAACCTAATAATATAGGCTCTTTATTGGGTTTTTCGTCAGATCGAATTATTCAGCCGAACACTCTAGCCGAATCAGACCAGCCCGTAAACATTATAAGGGTGAATATTTTACGAATTGAATGTAATATTACTGCTGGTGCATATACAAACGGCAAACCTCAACATGTTATACATGAATTTTTTCCAAGCGTGCCACCAGGCTATAAAATCTCGGAAACACCGAAAAACGTCATTTACTTGCCAGTCATTGTGAAAGTAATTGACCGTCTTACTTTGCGCATTCTCGATCAGGAAAACCGTCTAGTAAATTTCGGTGGGGAAGAAATTACAATTCGATTACACATTAGAAAATGCTAATTTACAAGAATACTTATAAATCACCGATACCAGATGAGCCTATCATCAGTCGAACAGTTGCTGCAGGAGCAGATACATTGGGTGGGGATTACGTTAGAAGACCGCTAACAAGAAAAAATATAACCTTTCTTCAATCACTGGGTTTCAAGGTCAGAAATAAAAATGGACCTGTTGGACGTAACCGCACAACCTGTGTACGACAATCGCATTACTAAAATGGAAATACATGCTTACAATCCGTATGCAAATGCATCATTGGGAAATAGTGACGAAATTCGAATTCCAATACAACAGCAAGATTTAATTCTTCTACCATGTGAGAGTTACCTATACATAGAGGGAAAATTAATCGAGGGCACTCGTGCTCAGGGTGCAACAGTTCAAGATACAGTGGGACTTGACTGCAATTCCATGGCATTCTTGTTCGATGAAATTCGCTATGAATTGAATGGTATTGAGATTGACCGCAGTAAGAATGTGGGTATTACTAGTTCCATGAAGAATCTCATTTCTCTGACTGGGGAGGAGAGTACGAGTCTACACCATTCAGGATGGTTTCTATCAGATTATAAGCCTACGAAATATTTTAATTTTTGCGTACCACTGAAAATGCTGTTGGGTTTTTGTGAAGACTATAGAAGAGTCATAATAAATGCACGTCATGAGCTCGTTCTCATTCGAGCACGTAATGATACGAATTCGATATATTCTTCAACGAAAATCACCGACTCCAAAATTGATGTTCAAAAAGTGCAATGGAGAATTCCTCATATATCATTGAATGAATACACAAAACTTCAATTTCTACGTATTATCGACCAAAACAAAAGCCTCACCATGGCTTTTCGATCCTGGGAACTCTACGAATACCCGCTTCTACCAGAAACACAGAGGCATACGTGGGCTGTAAAAGCTGCAACACAATTGGAGAAGCCTCGATACGTTATTCTAGCATTTAGAACAAATAAGAAGAATACGCAGCATATGAAGGTGCTTGACTTCGATGATAGTTTTGTTCGTGATATTAAAGTCTATCTTAATTCTGAATTTTATCCGTATGATCGACTTGATACTGATACTGAAAAATCACGATTTTCTGTACTATATGATATGTATGTTAAATTTATCCAATCCTATTATGCTGGAGAAAAACCGTCGAAACCAATGCTTGATTACAACAATTTCTTAGAATATGGCCCTCTCTTTGTCATTGATTGTTCGCATCAAAACGAATCTATTAAATCTGGCACAGTTGACGTTAAAATAGAGATCGATTGTTCTAAAAATATTGCAAGTAATACTACTGCGTATTGTTTAATTATACATGATAAAATTGTTGAATATAACCCGCTTACAAGTATTGTTAGAAATGTAAGTTAATCGTTAATAGTTAGTTATGTAAGTTAATCGCTAATAGTTAGAAATGTATGTTAATCGCTAATAGACTATAGTTAAGCTTATCATTATAATGAAGGAAAAAAATAATAAATAAGATATAATAATCATTTATTTGTGTTTAAATTATTCCTTACAAATGTTTTCTAAATTAATCTTTTGAAATTTGACTAACAATTGCAAATGTCATATTATTGTAATTTCCACCATGATACGTGAATGTTAATATTTGATTTGAAGCTGCATCTTGAAAATTCTTGAATTGTTCTGGTTTTTCCAGTAATGCCATCATCCTCGCAGGCAAGAAGAACCATTCCTTCGTAAGCAGCTTTGCTATTATTCTCTCCCCATATTTGGTTTTAATTTTCGATAATTCAGTTATTCGGTATGACCCCCCAATCTCCAAAGTATTCAGTTTTATAAAAGTTTTTGGTTCTACAGTTGCGAGTTCATTAATCTTAGTTAAATCCATTTCTATAATAATAAAATAATATTAAGAATAGAGAATAACGTAAAAAAGAAAAAATAATTCTTACCTTCTAAAGATTATCTACGACAATTACGTGACAATAAAAAAATATTCTATCTGCAACGTGAAACTGGTACTTTGTACTGCTTGAAGCTTCAATACTGCTATTACACCACAATAAAATATTATGACTGCAGCGTTACAGACTTGAACTTTCGACTGCTTCACGCTTCTAATCGAGACTGAATGAAATTTCCTAATTGCTAGCGTGGGTGACTTTGAATAATATCCTAGGAGGGAATAAGATATACACACTTGGAAATTGAGAGTAGGGGAAGTGTTGCAGGCAAACGAAACTTGGGTGGCTTTGAATAATATCGTAGGAAGGGATAAGATATACACGCTTATTGGAAATTGAGAGTGGAGGGACTGTTGCAGGCGAACGACATTTTTGATGGGTTACTCACTCATGATTGTAGATTTCAAAGAGAATTCATTATTTTAAACCTGTTGATACATGTATTCTTTAGATCAAGTAGTTGTTAATTAAAATAAATAAATCCATTTAATTATATACACGTTCCTTATATAAAGTGACATCAGTCTAGAATATAAACTTTTCATTGTTTAAAAGCAAGTCGTGAGATACACGTTCTTCAGATCAAATAACCGTCATCTAAAACAAATATATTTAATTCAAACGTGTCATAACACGTACTAGATGGTGCAGATAGTCACGTTCCTCAGATAAAGTAATGACAGTTTAAAATATAAACTTTTCATTATTTAGAAACGAGTCGTGAAATATACGTCCATTATTACTTGGGTTGGGAATACTAGCATCTTAAGGACATATCCTGAGTGCAGCTTAAAATTTACGAGCGCATCAATTGCTTTTCGACAATCTTACGTCACACTGTGACTCTGTTTAGCACGTGGGATCATTTGTCTGCTCTGCTTGTGAGAAAAGTCTTGAGAAAAAAATAGCTAGAGGCTGAATGATTTGTCTGGTCTGCTTGAGGGAGGAAAAGTCACGAAAAAATAGCTAGAGGCTGGTTTAGAGGGTAAAATATGGTCAGAAAGTATCGAGCGCATCAATGGCTTCTTGACAATCTTACTTCACAACTGTGACTCTGTTTAGCACGTGGGCTCATTTATCTGACCTGTTTGTGAGAAAAGTCTCGAAAAAAAATAGCTAGAGACTGGTTGAGAGGGTAAAATATGGACAGAAGGTATCGGGTCAGTTTTAGAGAGCCCTGGGAAAGCTCATAGGAGGAACATTGGGTGGTCCCTAGAATTTCACTCCCCATTGTTTCGCAAAAGGAAAAATAATGTCTGTTAACTATGTAACATGTAGAGCATGCTTACAGGAAGATGTAATGAATAATCTATTCATTTATAATATGCTTACAGTAATTTTTATTCAATATTCAAAAGATTTAACATATAATACTTTTATTCAATATATATATATATATATATATAACTAAAAAGAGTTTTAACATATAATATTTTAAAATATCAAGCTATTCTTCTGCCCTTGCTACCTCCATCGTTGTCTCCTCCTCATCCTCCTCCTCCTCCTGCTCCTCCTCCTCTTCCTGCGGAATTATCCCTGCCTCTATCTCAATCATTCTGATACCTCTCATCAACAGTTGTATACAGCGTGTTACTGTAAAAAATCATCAGATTTTAGAAAAATGTATGATGCAATCTCATTCATAATAACTTACTATTTTCATACTCCATTCCATGCGTCTCGATTGTTTCTTCATTTACCGCTTGTGATAAATTTTGCATAATTTCATCTATTATTCTTGTAATTATATGAATTACTGGAGAATTCTGTCTATACGCTAAATTAATAATCACTTGATACTGCATATTTTTTCACTTTATATTTATCGACAGCTTGTATAAGAAAAAAGGAATCTGTACCCAAGGTTCAAAAAAGGTATAATGTGAAATTAAAAGAAGGACCCAAGGAGGAAAATAGTAGGAGGGAATAGAATGGGTATGTGGAGGGAAAAAGACCCTTCAATGGTGTAGAGGTAGATTGAGAGGGAAGAAAAATGGTTAAATGTGAAATCAAGTTAAATGGCGGGTCCATAGTAGGAAAATAGTGGGAAGGTCTAGGATAAGTATGTGGAGGGAGAAAAGACCCTCCGAGGGCAGGACTAAGAAATCAAAAATGGCAGTCCGTAAGATGCTTAGGACCCCTAGCGGTGTAGCTGCCCCAGTAATTTTCGTGATCGCTACCTAGTGGAGAAAAAAGAAACTTTTTCCTCCACCAACTAAAATACAAAAAAAAGTTCTCTGGGTAACTGTCAGGATAACTAACCATCCGGGCCCTAGGGTGATGGGAGAGGGGTAACCCTTAGGGAACTAGTGGACCCGTAGGATAACTAACCATCCGGACCCTAGTGACATGGGAGAGGGGGTAAGCCTTAGAGAACTAGTGGACCCGTAGGATAATTAACCATCCGGGCCCTAGGCTGATGGGAGAGGGGTGAGAGACTCTAAGAGAGAAAGAGAGGGTGAGAGGGATCTCTCTCTCTCTCTCTCACTCCCCATAGCCAAAGCATTTCCTCCGCACACCCGCACCCTCCTCATCACCCAATAAACCCTAGCTCTTAAGAAGACACTTCCCCCCGCACACCCGCACTCCCCTCACCACCGTGTCACAGGAACCCAAGACACTTCCCCCGCACACCCGCACTCCCCTCACCACCGTGTCACAGGAAAACCCAAGACACTTCCCCCCGCACACCCGCACTCCCCTCACCACCGTGTCACAGGAACCCCCTAGCTACCACTACTTATTCTATATGTAAAATTTATTGGAGTACGAGATTCTTTGTGGTTTCTATGATTTTTACAAGTAGTCTTTTTAATCACTATTCTTTGAGATTCCTGCCAAATGAGGAAAATGGATTAGCAAGGATATTTAGGAGAGATATGAAATTAGACAAAAGAACTGCAATTTGAAGAAAAATGCAGGAATTGTCCAACATTTGTTTATTTGAAGTTTAAGTGCAGCCTCGATTACATGAACTATATAATTATAGCTGATGGTTAATTTAAACTTGTTTAAATTAAACGATCCTAAAGGTAAGAATTAGTTTTTCTTATTAAATTAGTTCATATCTATTAACCGATTAAAGGAAAGCTAATACAGTACCAGTAAAAGAATGGGAAATGTATAATGGATAAGACGGTGGAATTCAATGGTGAGTAATATGTAGTGTTGTGGTTCTATCGCTGATTCACGACAAACTCGAAATTCTTTTGTATAATAGTAGAGTAGCTAGGATGGTTCTGGGACCGCGTGGCGAGGGGGTCGGGGTCCCGCGGGGGCAAGGGAAGTAGGGGAATTGCCCCCTCTCCTCGAGCGGTTTTGCGCATGCGCATCCTCCTCCTCCCCCGACGTTAAACTCGTAGGGTACACACGTGGGCCCACTCTTACGTTAAGCAGTGGACGCAGAGAAAGAGAGAAAGAGAGAGAGAGAGAGAGAGAGAGAGAGATTCCATCGATGATTGTCGGTATCGCTAACTACCGATAGTTGTCGCGTGTATCCCCCCTCTGACTCCTTTGGTGGGGGGGTACAAATGTGGCCTCCCCCTTTTACCTTAAATTCCTTAAAGAGCGGTGCCCAAGCGAATCTTGACGCTCCTGGGATGAGAGTTGGGGGGTGCCCAACCGAGTCTTTACGCTCCTGGGTGCCCGCGCGACCGACTTCTTTTAAGGCGAATAGTGTAGACGCTTTGGAGAAAGAGAGAGAGAGAGAGAGAGAATACTCGTAGAGAGCGATCCAGTGATCGCTCCCCCATATTTTTTTTTTTTTTTTTTTTTTTCGTAAGTTAGAAAAAAGGGAATCTTTTTTTTTTTTTTTTTTTTTTTTAATTATAATTTATTGAAGTATTAAAAAGGTTTTATTTACAATGCTTTTTTTTTTAGAAATTTTTTTTACATTCAATTGCATGATGTATATATTTATGACAAATGCTACACCACTCTGGTAGTGAACAATTGATGCGTAGTTGACCATATTTTGTACAATTTGTACACCAGTAATGTGGTGTGAGATCTATCTGAGGCTCCATTTGCGTAGCCTCAGTTCTTGTAGCAATGGACTCCGTTTGTGTGGCCATATTTTTCACCTGGGACATATTTGAGAAACATTTTGTTATTTTTTTTTTTTTTTTTTTTTGATATTGTAATAACTATTTTAACAAAGCAAATATACTTACAAAAATCACAAACTCTTCTTCTTCTTCTTCTTCTTCTTCTTCTTCCTCTTCCTCTTCTTCCACCATCTCCTCTTCTTCCACCATCTCCTCTTCTTCCTCCCTCTCCTCTAAAGCAATGGCTGGTAAAAAATAAAAGAAAAAAATTTTTTTTTCGTAATTCTTCGTTTTGAATAATAATAAAAAAAAAAAAAAAAATTGGTCAAATAGTGGGATTGTTAACAGTTTTCAAATATATGTGTCGTAAAATTCTTTTATGATTCTATTTATTGAAATAAACAATCTGTATGGATGGGTAGGGTTTTTTTTCTTTAAAAGAAATTAAAATAAGTACTTACAGTTCATGTGCATATTATGATGAAGCATTGCTTCATATTCTTCAAAATAACGATTATGAGAATCGTTAATTCTTTTGATGTAATCAGACATCGATTCTGCTTGATTTTTATCCTCCTCCTCCTCTACTAGATTTATTGTCACTAAACAACGTTCACTTTCCATTTCTTTAATTTTCTACTTTACTATCCGCACTGATGAACGTTCGAGGACTGAATGCAGCCTCTGAAGAAATCCCGTCGAGAGAGAGAGAGAGAGTCTTTATCGTTTGTTTTCAATATGAAATTACATTAGAAGTCCATTCTTTCTTTCTTAAAGGATACACTATACCCTCCCCGTATATAGAGATATCCATAGATATTTTTCCCTATTGTGTTATACTGTGATAAACCTACAGGTCAATCACAATGGAAATTTATCGCAAATAAAAAAAAAAAAAAATTACCCCTTCCATTATTTCTTTCTTAATTAAGAAGGATACACTATACCCTCTGAATAATCCCCGTATAGTGATATCCATAGATATTTTTTCCTATTGTGTTATACTGTGATAAACCTATAGATCAATCACAATGGAAATTCATCGCAAGTAAAAAAGAAAAAAAATAAACAAAAATTACCCCTTCCAAACATTGCATACGCTTAATATATGACAATATCGTTCATATAAAAAGTCAGTCTGTTAAACGAGAGCTGCATAGTCGTACCACGCGTGCTTAAACTATTAAGAAAAAATAAGTTTGTGTGTGTTTGAACGCATTAAAAAGAAACTTGTTTGTTACATAAAAAAGGTAAGGATATTTTTTTTCATTCGATTAGTACATGCATTATTTAATTGAGTTTTTAACTTTAATGAGACTAATCATTTTTTTTTTTTTTTTTTTTTTTTCATAGAGATGAAAATGAATTTCAATAAAATCAATGAATTGGGAAGCGTCATTCCAAAAAATTTTGTGAAATTAAATAGCTTGACGGAAAATCAAGAGTACGATATTTCCGAAGTGGACAAAATTATGACAAAATATGGAATGAAAATCATTGTAAAGCTGTCAACAACCGATTGGGTATTCTTGCCAGGGAGAATGGCAAAATTGGCGGAAGATACGGAGCAGTTGCAGCACCTACAAAAGGCTGCAGCATCCAATAATTTAATAATGTTATATAAAGGAGGAAAATATCACAACGTGGAATTTAAGTCTAAAGTTTGATAGGTATTTTGTATCAAAAAATAATGAATAAATTTGTTGTTTATTATATATTTATTTAATAAAAATTGTTTTCTTATTTTTTTTAACTTACATTTCTAACAATATTCGTAAGAGGATTATATTGTACAATTTTATCGTGTATGATTAAACAGTAGGCTGTAGTATTATCCGGAATGATTTCCATACACTCGATCTCGAGTTTAACGTCGACCGTGCCGGTTTTTATGGACTCGTTCTGATGCGAGCAGTCGATGACGAAGAGCGGCCCGTACGTCAAAAAGTCCGTATAGTCGAGCATGGGTCTCCCGAGTTTCTCACCAGCGTAATAGGAGGTGAAAAACTTTACATACATGTCGTAGAGGACGGAGTAGCGGGATTTCGTGAAATCAGTGTCGAGACGATCGTACGGATAGGATTCGGAATTCAGATAGAGTTTGACATCGAGGACTTTGCAATGATTAAATCTCAGCACATCCTCGTGCTGATTACTCTTCTTGTTCGTTCTGAACGCCAGAATGACGTATCGCGGCTTCTCCAATTGCGTGGACGCTTTCACGGACCACGTGTGTCGCTGCGACTTGGGCAGAAGGGGATACTCGTAAAGTTCCCAGGCGCGAAAAGCGAGTGACAGACTCTTGTCCTGCTCGACGATACCGAGAAATTGGAGTTTCGTAATTTCGTTCAGAGTCACATGGGGTATTCTCCATTGCACTCGTAGCAGCTTGATCGACGAATCGGTGATTTTCACCGCCGAGTAAATGGCGTTTGTATCGTCGCGCGCCCGAATGAGAACGAGCTCGTGACGCGCGTTAACGACGACTCGCCGATAATCCTCGCAGAATCCCAGCAGCATTTTCAGGGGCACGCAAAAGCTGAAATTCTTAACAGCCGCCTCCTTTTTGAGCCGGTCTCTGGCCGTAGCGACGAACCATCCGGAATGACGTAGACTGGCGCTCTCCTCGGTGCTCAGGGAAACGAGATTCTTCAGAGTGCTGGTAATACCGACGTTTCTGCATCGGTCGATCTCGATACCGTTCAATTCATAACGAATCTCGTCGAAGAGGAAAGCCGCGGAATTGCAGTCGAGCGTAACTGTATCATCGTTGGTGGCGCTTGCGTCACGCGTACCCTCCACCAGCTGGCCCTCGACGTAGAGATAACTCTCGCACGGCAGGAGTATCAAATCTTGCTGCTGTATGGGAATGCGAATCTCGTCGCTGTTCGCCAACGAGGCGTTCGCATACGGATTATAGGCATGCATCTCCATTTTCGTGATGCGATTGTCGTAGGTCAGCGGTGCGGTGACGTTCAAGGGATCTGCCATTGTTCCACTATGTACTACCTTCGCCCAATCTCTTCACGGTGAATCCCAATGATTGTAAAAATTCGATATTTCTTCTCGTTAGCAGGAAGCTCCTCTTGTCGCGATTTTCACTCCGAGCCGGTGTATTCGACTCCACGTAGGACGAACGACTAGCTAACGTTTCATCCAGTTTCACCGCTTTATAATCCTCGCTACTACTACTACTTTTGTAAATTAACATTTCTTAATGTGTAATCTTATGGTAATTTCTTCACGTCCAAAGTCTACGAGACGATCGTCCTGATCGAGGATACGTAACGTGAGACGGTCGATTACTCTGACGATGACCGGTAGATAAATGACGGTTTTCGGTGCCTCCGAGATTTTATAGCCCGGTGGTACGCTGGGAAAGAACTCGTGAATAATGTGTCGTGGTCTACCGTTGGTGTACGCACCACCCGCAATGTTGCACTCGATGCGTAGAATATTTGTTTTCACAATGTCCACGGTATCGTCGGATTCAGCCTGGACGTTCGGCTCGATCACGCGATTCGACGAGAAGCCCAGTAGCGAGCCAATGTTATTCGGTTTTCCAAAGTCAATCGAATATTTCCAGAATATTTCACTCTTCAGTGTATTGTTATTCGCTCGTAGAAGAATGACGCTGTCAATGTTGTCTTTAATTTCATGTCTCGCAGAAATTTCAGACTGGAAAAATTCATTTATGGCACTCAACTCGTAACAGCCTCTGGGTATCGTCAGCACCTTATCGTTATCGTAGTAAAACTTATTATTCGTCTCGTCCACATTGGCTATCGAGTTGAACGTTTGCATGTCCACGAGACCGATCTCGTAGCGATCGTCTTGCAGATTGATGGGGGGAAAGAAATCTGAATTTAATACTGATTTACGATCCGATAATGTCACGGTGAAAGACATTTTTGTTTCAAAGTATCTGTTCTCGCAGGAATTTCACGCACAACTGACCGCAATTGCTTTTATCGTACGATTGATATCGATCATGATTGTAGTAGATTGTAACGTTAGGACCAAAGTAACGCACACATTCTTTCGGCGGTTTCAAATTTCCGAAGGAATCAAAGTATAGGACGATGTCGTTACGCTTGACGTAGGCTACCCAGTGGGTACCAGGACCGCATTGATCGTCGAGATTCACGATCGCGCACTCGTTGCACCGCGGCCCGTCTAGCGGCAGAGATGTGCGCATAAAGACTCCACGGAAGTATGGTATGCGTCGGCAGATGCGTGTCAATTGTACGTTACTAGTAGGACCTGAATCCGGGAAAGCATCGCCACGACGAAATTTTCCCTCATTCATTTTCTTCCTCGACCGTTTTTTTGTCGTTTTTTTTTTGTTTTTTTTTCCACGGATACCCTCTCCGACGACTCGCTTGTACGGTTTCAGATAAAGACCTCGACCTCTCTCGCGCGACGCTTCCATCGCGCGATTGTGACGTTGCATTTCCCGCAATCCTTCTCTCTCAGCTTTTGCACGGTTTACAGCACTCGCTATACCCGATGCCCCACCTGCAAGTGCTCCGACTGCACCTAGTAGTGGAAGTATAGGTATTATACCACCCCGTTTCCTCGGCACTCGAATTCTTCTCTTCCTCGTAATACCAATTTTTTTCTTGTTGTTCTTTTTTTTAGCCGCTACTGCTTTCTTCATCGCAACAATATTATGTAATCCCAAGCCAAGTTTACGCTTAGCATTCATCGATGCCCATACGGCTGCGGCGACCGCGCGTTCACCCAAGGTCGCGTCTCTTGCGGTAATACGTTCACGCGCTCTCCTCGCTAGCACTTTATCGGCCTGATGACGCTCCGGTAGATCCTCGTTGTGCCAATATGCTAAGTCGTGATCGAGGCAGGCCTCGTCCAGCGGATTTATACCACGATCGCCGCGCTCCAATCTTTCGCGAAGTCGAGTGCCGGGCCCGCAATAATTGTAACCGGGCACGTGCAGCTCAAATGGCAATTTTTTCAAGACTTTATTGAAGAACGATCCAGACATTTAAAGCAACTGCTTCTCTTGCTGACAAACGTAACAGTCTTTTATCCGTCTCGGTGGTCCGTCGTGGTGAGTGGTATCAGGTAGATTGTAGTGTTGCAAACAATATTGATATTGCTGCACATCCGAGTCCGCGCGAATGTGCCGAGGTAATCTTTCCCACACACTCGCGATACTGTCTGGAAAGTACTCGAGCAATACGATCTTCGGTATGTGTTCGAGCTGATGATTCGTCAAGTTCTGCAGGGAATCGACGACGACTAGCATGAACGACATCGTAATGGCAACTGACCGAATAGTTCCGTGAATCGCGAAATATAAATGAACGATACGGCTGTTGCCGAAGGTCAATAGCGAGGATGCATTTCGTGAAGCACGTGCCGACTATTCGCGTGACAAATTTGGATGCTCACAATGCTACCGCGCAAATAAGAAAACGTCACGGATCGCTATTACCATCTACGATACGCTGCATAGTTTGCGGTCCGTCGAATTGCGGTAAGACAAACGTGCTGCTGAGCCTCATAGAGAGTCCGCACGGTGTGAGATTCGAGAACCTGTACGTCTACTCGAAGTCGCTGCAGCAACCGAAGTATCGATATCTGGAGCAGCTTCTGCAGGAAACGGAGGAAATTGGTTACTTTCAATTTTCCAACAATTGCGAGGTTGTGAACGTCGCGGATGCAAAGCCGAATTCCATTTTCATATTCGACGATGTGGCCAACGACAAGCAGGACAATATAAGGGACTACTTTTGCATGGGTAGACATTCCAACATCGATTGTTTCTACCTCTGTCAGACTTATGCGAAAATACCGAAGCATCTGATACGAGATAACGCAAACTTGCTAATAATATTTAAGCAGGATGGAACTAATCTGAAGCATATTTTCAACGATCATGTCAACAGTGATATGTCGTATGAGAAATTTCTCACATTGTGTTCGACCTGTTGGAGTCGCGATTACGGTTTCTTGGTAATAGACAAGGATAGCCCTCTGAGGAACGGCCGTTATCGCAAAGGTTTCAACGAGTACGCCACGATCGAGTGAACAGGCCGGTAAGGTTTCGGCCTTGTGAATGTCATGCCGGTAAGGTTTCACGATCACGGCCTTGAGTGTCAGTTTGATACTGGAGCGCAGGCTGTTCGGATCGTCAGGTCGGTTAAAACCCGTGTCGGTTCGGGGAAAGCTGTTGTATACAGCATCGCAACAGGTCGGTTAAAAACCGTTCAATTCGGGGGATAGCTGTTTTATACAGCATCGCGATGGATGAAAAATCGCTTCTGAAGAGGATCGCCAAGACGAGCGAGGTCATTCGCGACAAGCATCGTGCCTTGAAATCGGAGAAGGCGATAATGGAGAGCAGTTTGAATGAGACATTCAAGCCGATAGTCGAACCATTGAAGAAACTCGTTTCGCAAACGGAGGATAACACAAATAGTTCATTTGTCAAATACAACGATAAATTGAAGAGGGGAGCCTACTTCACATCGACACCGCATAAACGAGCAAAGAATCTTAGTAGTAGTAATATTAGTGAAACTATTACGAATCCATTGGATTTCATGACCGACGACGACGACGACGACGAGTCTTCTATAACCGATCAACCATCGCCCGATTCAAAAAAAAGTTTGCTAGAAAAATTAAATGTTGATGAAAAACAGGAACCAGGCTTGTTTCAACATGTCTTTCAACATATTAAATTACATCCGATCCCTGGCAAGTATATTAAATTACTTCTGACTGATAGGGAGAACTTGATTGATCATGCTTTTGGACCTCGTTATGAAGATGATCAACTGACGCTTGGTAAATGTAAATTTGAAATAAGTCATGAGGGAGATATTATTCTCGATAAGAAGTTATACACCGGTACAAGAGGTACTTATGAACTAATTTTCATGAGAGAACCCAATCGAGCCATTATAGAACCCGACGATTTGGAACGATACAAGAGTATTCTCAATCAAACTAAAGCGCATAAACTGTTAAACGATAGTCTAAAACAAATCAAAGGTAATAGAGGTGCAAAATATACAGAAATTATGAAACCATTGCTATTGGGAAAACCTATTTTACCGCCTTATCGGTTACCATCAACATCACGCGCAAGAAAATCGTCAACTTCTGACGCGTCAACATCGGGCGCAAGTAAACCGTCTAGCGCAAGTAAACCGTCGGGCGCAAGTAAACCGTCAGGCGCAGCATCAACAGCATCGAAAAAAAGGGGTAAAGGACTAATGCGTGTCACCGAGGGACCAATCAACTACGTACATTGGAACGATCCGAATGAATTGATCGAACGTTTGAGACTTTTGATCGCGTCGGTGGCTGCCGGTAATACGAGTCATCACAACGAGATACAGTCGATAATCGAGGAGTTGCGCGAGGAGGATCTCATCGTATAAAGAAAGTTGCACGTTACACTCTTACCTCAGTGTAATATCAACGTCTTTCGGTAGTACGAGGTAAAAAAAAAAAAATTAAATGTCTGATTCCTGCTGTTGTGAAATTTGCATTTGTTTAACATACATCGTAGAATGTTTACTCTCGACATTACGAGCCATCAAAAAGAGGAATAATAGCGAGGAAAAAGAGACTGATTTTTGAAATACAAAGTAGTGCATTTGAAATGTCGATAAATAAATTTGGAATTGGACTGGATGGTGAGAGTAGGAAACACGAACCCAATTTAGAGCATTTACTGCTTGAATTCAAGCAATATCTGACAATGGCATTGAATACACATAATGAACAATTTGAGAAAAAGATGGACCAAATTTTTCAAACAATTTGCGAAAAATTGGATGATAAAGTGAGTAAAAGAGATCTGGAAAGAGCAATACTTAGCAACACTTTTCATTAGGAATTTCGAAAAAAAAAAAAAAAAAAAATGAGCAAAGAAAAGATACAGTTGGTGGTGGAGCTCCACGCACCGGCGAGGATAAATTTTCCACGCAGAAGAGTCATCGTGCGCGGCTTCGACGATCTCTGGCAGGCCGATCTTGTTGATATGCGCAATTACGTCGATGCGGGTCACCAGTACATTCTCACTGTAATCGATACCCTCTCGAAATACGCTTGGGCGGTGGCATTGAAGACCAAGAGCGGCGGAGAAGTGACGACGGCAATGACGAGAATCCTACTGAAGAACGGCGGTAGATGTCCGAAAAATTTACAGACCGACAACGGCAAGGAGTTTTACAACAGTGACTTTCGGGCGTTGATGAGGAAACGCGGGATAAATCACTACTCGACCTACAGCGTGATGAAAGCGTCGATAGTCGAGCGCTGGAATCGTACGTTGAAGACGGAAATGTGGAAACGATTTACGCTGAACGGCAATTACAAGTGGCGCGCTATGCTGCAAGAGTTGGTGGATGCGTACAATGCGCGAAAGCATCGTACCACGGGAATGCGTCCCGTGGATGTGAAACCCGAGCATGCAGATAAGCTACTCAAGACAGTATACAGTCACATCAAGGTCGCAGGTCGTGCCAAGTTCAAAGTCGGCGATTTCGTACGAATCAGTAAATACAAGCAGATGTTCGCCAAAGGCTACACGCCAAATTGGACGACCGAAATATTCGAGGTGGCGAAAGTGCAGAGTACCAATCCCGCTACGTATCTCCTCAAGGATTCCAGGGGCACGCAACTGTTGGGTGGATTTTACGAATACGAGCTTTCGAAAACCATCAAACCCGATGTGTATCTGGTGGAGAGAGTATTGCGCAGAAAGGGCGACAAAGTGTTCGTTAAGTGGCTGGGATTCGACAGTACGCACAATTCCTGGATAAATAAGAGCAATGTTTTATAAAAACTTTTATTAAGATGTATCAAAATATGGAATAAATAAAAACAATAAATAAATAAATAAAGCGAATAAATAAAAACAATAAATAAATAAAGCGAATAAATAAAAACAATAAATACATAAATAACTAAATAAAGCGAATAAAAAAAAAAAAAAAAAAAAAAATTATTCTTTCAGACTATAATGTCCCCAGGGTAGAGTCGCCGCGGTGCCGGGTGTAACGAAACGCTTGTCGTCGTACGGACTGAGGGCGACCTTCCGCTGACTGATCGAGAAAACCTGGTGCAGCCTCGATCGAATCAAATTTTGACTGCGAGACTGTACGGTGAAATTGTCCAAACAATCCTTGTAGTCGTCAAATGTTATATTTCTATCGATAACGTAACCTTTGACACCTTTGGCTTTTTTGGTAATTTTCGCACAGTCCTGCACCTTGAAAGTATACATTTTTGCCCTCAGTCCTACGAACTCGGTCATGATAAGACCATTGTTCTCGTCCTTCATCAGACCAGGTATCTTTTTGTTGACGCGTGGCAAGTCATACCGATTATCGTCAGGATAATCGCTGGTGTCGAATCGCGCGAGATCGCGTTTCATGACCGAGTAAACGTCGTCGCACTCGACACTGTATATCAGACTGTCCGTGTCGGTATACATCGCTCTACATTTACTACCGAATGTAGGAAGCATATAGTCATAGTGGAATTCATACAAGCAAATTTTTGAAATATCTAAAATACTCATTCCCACGTAAATGGGTTTATCAAATTTCGCGGATAATTTCGATAATTGAATCGCGACCAAATTCTCGTTGAAAATCGCGAGACTGTGAAAATTCGGTTTGGAAATCAGGCTTTCCGCCCCGTATCTTCCCTCCCACTTGGTTGCGAGCCTCACGTCAACTCTATTCCTCACGTTCTCCATTGTTTTACCGAAAACCGCGTTGTTCATCAGCTTGAAGAGATTCTTCTCAAATTCATTGGTGGACGCGGTGCGCAAACGCGTGTTCAGCTCGATGTAATCGCGAAGCCAGGTGGACTGCTGAAACTTTAAACCGCGATGTATACGCTTCAGTAAGAGTCCATTACGCATACATTGTTGCAGAGCGCGATAATGTATTACGTAACGGGTCTTATCGTTTAAAGTGGCCAGCAGCTTCTCCTGGCTCGCGCCCGGCGGCTTCTCGCGCACCATGCAGAACGGTAGGTCCGCGTGTTTGTCGTGAAGCTCGCGCGGATACTCCAAATCGACCTCCAAAATATAACCCTCGGAATGATCCGAGGGTATAGCGGAGACATCGAGATTGGCAGCGTCCTCGATCCATTGGAATCCATGGGTGGGCAGCGGCTGACACATTGCCCACCCATACAGATTGTTTACGTCGTAATACATGAGATATTTCGACGGTTCCGCCGGATCGTAGTCCCGCATGTACCGATTGTTGGCCCTCTCGTAACGATGGGAGCACTGACTCAAACCACCGCGTATACCGCGCTCCACGAACAGCAACATATCCACGTCCGTGAAAAGCTCCAGCCTGATTCCCGTATGCTTCAACATTGCGTCCCAGGTGAAGCCCGGTAGCGTATAATAATGGGCTGGATCCAACTCATAATTTAGCATGCAACTATCGCGAAAACTTTCGAAAACATCGGCCAACAATAGGACATCGGTCTTCAGGTACAGGTCACTGTACTCCCCAAGTGTGCGCATGTGGAATTTGGTCCATACCTCTACGGCATGATTGTATGCTTCCTCGCTGATATCGCTGTCGGACAGTCTGTTGTGAAACGACTGCCGCGGTGGTAAAGCCGTCTCTTCCAATCTAGCCGCACTATCTACATAGTCGTAAGGAAAAATACCTTTCCTCGTAAGCAAGTCGAAGTGCTCGACGCTCAATTCCGAAAATTGTGACCTCAAATTTGTCAGCTGAGATTCCGCCAAGTACGAGCTCAATTTGTCCAAACTGGAGGCCATGAATTTGAACGAATCGATAAATCTCAGCCGTATATTATAATTTCGCAGATATTTGGTGAATGAAATGTATTTTTCCTTATGCACAGGCAGCAGATATACCGATCCCTCGTACAAATTAGCGATCGTCTCGAAAATGAAATGTGAATCATAGCCGGAAAAATTGTGGAAAATTACTGTAATGACATGCGAATCTTTGAAATTTAAATTACAATTATTGTGAGCCGGTCCTCTGTATCTGCCGGTCAGATGATCGTGATCGCGAATTCGTAGTTGATTCGGAAGAAACGGCTTTTTGCATATATGACAATTGGGATCATTATAGTGACGCGATCGTTCGCTAATACTAAGATTATGCATGGGCACGACAGTCCCCAGTTTCTCGCTCGCGATGCGCGCAATGACCTCGAGCTCGCGTACGAACCATTCGATGCAGTCGGCACCCCGATGAGCATCGTATTTCGAGAGTGACGCATCGCGAGCACTTTTTAAATAATAGCCTACACTCATAGGTTCATGCTTCTGATAAATATCACTACTGTTCGATTGTTCAACTTTTGATAATATGCACTCCAGATCCGCGTATACGACGAATGGCACTCGTTCCCCATTTTTGATGTTCTTGAAGGAAACCCAGCGATCCTCGGACTCTCTCGGTAACATCAAGCGGAGATTATCGTTGAGCTGCGCGCAATCCTGCTCATGCGACTCCAGCCTCTCCACTGTGCGAAAGTAGTGGAGACATCTAAAAAAAAATAAATAAAACATGCAGTTATACAAAAAAATAAAACATATGCAGTTATATTTGTATCATTATTAATACATACCGATCGCATACATAATGAGCATTTTCTCTCTTGGTGAATTGGCTTCGCACCAGTCTCGAGAGATTCCTTATGCACATAAAATGTGCAGCTCCCTGTTCATCGTTGACGAGAAGAAGATTAGCATGCCTCGATCTCTTCTTCTTCGTCACCTGAAGAGGCACAATTTTTGCGTCGCTATTTTGCTCTTCATTCTCCAAGGTGAAGATGTTCACCGACACGTCGTTATCCACCTCGAATTTCGGGATCTGTTTTAGCGTAGTCGGAAAGGTTAGGCTACCGACGTCTAAAACCGTCCGAAAATGTGGATAAGAGGACGTACGATTTGGATGAGCCGTAGGTTTCGCTGGATAGAGTGCCGCCGTCACGGACCACGCGAAACATGCATTATCACTGGTTTCTAAATTTATCAGAGCTTTCCTACTCGTGATAGCGGATGGCAGATTAATTTTACAACCCGCGTGCAACGGGTTAAAACGATTAATGTTAACTATTAAATAATGAATTTTGTGCAAAGTCCATCCACTATCACGCTCTTGAAATTCACTTAATTTTTTCATAATAACGTCTAAAATGTTTTTCCTATACCAATCACTAAAATTATCAGTCTTGTACAATGTAGCATTAGTCGTACTAATGTTTTTATCATCACTCTGGTCCTTAGAGATGAATTGTCCGTTAAATACACAATTAACCTTAACACTATTTGCACTAACAAATACCTTATCTATACGCGTACGCACTAATACTTCCGCGTCTACTAAAAAATCCTTAGGCTCTATATAATTACTATTAACTACCATGCCGCTGCATATTCGACTTCGAAACGCCGAATCAAGCTCCTCCCAGGTAAGTCCTTGTACGTCATTGCTACAACCAGCACCCGATTTAATATAATTCAATTCCCTCTGCGCTCGTAGCAACAGACACTTTATACACGCGATTTCGGCGAAATTCTTTTGACGCGTTCCAACGGGTAAAGCTCGATTCGCGTTGCTCAATCGTCGAATATGCTCGCGACATTCCAGTACCCACGCATCGTACTCATTCGCACTATTAATTGTAAAAAATTTTCTTCGCAATTCCGTCGACATTTTGGTGTTTTTCTTAAAGAAATGACTATGTCATACGGTGAACAATAAATTAATAATTGCGAATGCGTCTCTCGCGAAGAGTAACGCTTATATATATCGAATAGAGAATGGAAGTAGGGGTATCTACACATCCCATTGTTTCGTCTGAGATGCATACTGACATTGATATACATTGTTTTTTTTTTTTTTTTTTTTTTCAGAAGTCTTTTATTCCTTTATATATTGATCATATACAGATTTCATATAGTAGACATTTTGCAGTGAACATATACCATAATGATTCATACACTTGGGTAACGGTGGTTCGAAATTTTTACTCCATCCAAGACAAAATTTACCCCACTCACACTCCTTCGCATTGTATATATTTTCTAAGTTGCAAATTTTTCTCAACCAATCATATTTCTCCCGTCCTTTCACGAAAATCCAATCTTCATCGTACGACGTTACATACTTTCTTATTACATCTTTATGCTTGTAATAAGGTGAATGACCGTCGGTCCAATTGAATCCATGTCGATTAAAATAAAGCCAACTTTAAAAAAGAAAAAAAATTATATACAAAACATTACATTTAAAAAAAAAAATACTTACTCATTCTGTTCTCTCTCGAGATCGCTCAACCAAGCTTCTTGAAATGGTGGTGAAAATACATTGTGATACACTTCATTATCACGCAACACCGCAAATTCTTTAACTATAAAACTCTTGTCGGTCAATACAAAACCTTGAAAATCAACGAATGTCGGTGTCATTATCGTCAGTCGCTCGATGCAATACTGAACGATCTTTTTTTTTTTGTTACATTTAAGAAAGTTTAATGTTTTTTTTTAGGAGGGGATATTTTCTAAGAATTTTTTTCCCATTGTTAGTTTCTTCGGAAAAAAATATCTTCCAGAGATTAAGACTCCTTATCGAATGTATTTTTTTCCCATTGTTAGTTTCTTCGGAAAAAAAAAATATCTTCCAGAGATTAAGAAACAATGGACTCCTTATCGAATGTAACTTTATATTTTTAAAAAATCTTTCTCTCTCTACGGAGATATTTCTTCGGAGATGCTTCATTTCAGTTTTTATCTTCGTCGAGAATAGCGCAACAATGCATAGAATAACTCACATAATGGATATAGAAGGTTTCTTAGTTTATAAAAAAGAACTTAAATATAAAGATATAGCTATAATTGATTTAAAAAGTAATCAAATTTCTTACGCATCTTTTCGTTTGCGTGACAGTATGAAAAACCTTAGTGAAAAAGACAAAAAAACTGTGTGGTTTTTGCTAAATATGGTGCATGGTATAAAATACAGTGATACGGGATTCGAGAAATACGAGCAGGAGGATGTGGAAGATTTTATTAGAGGTTGCCTAACGTGCGAGAATCCTGTAGTAGCCTACAAGGGAGGGAACATTGAAAAAAATCTATTGAATAGGATGAATGTGGATAATATTAATTTAGAAGTGTATGGTTGCCCTAAGTTTAAGGATTTAATTGAATTATATGATTTTGAAAAAACACCGTGCAATTTACACGTTCGAGAGAAGAACTTGAACAATGAACGTATCCACTGCCCGTACGAGGAGGTGTCAGTTTTTGCCAAGTGGATACAATCAAAAATGTGACTCTTTAAAATTCATCGGAGGAATAAAGAGGGGAAAACAAGTCCTCGCAGCCTCATTCAATGTTACAACATCGTCGGTGACAGTAAGAAAAAATGAGCTGCGAAAAGTGTAAATTAATCATGATTCAAGAGGATATTGTTCCTCTTTCACCCACTCTTCCCAGAGAATTGACAGAGGAATACGTCAATCGAATTAACGATTTCTTCAATCGTTACTTCGAAGAGTATGAACGGAAACTGCACCATTATTTGCATAAAAACTGTAAGTATTTATTTATTTAATATTTTTATATTTATTATTTGTTTGTATTTTTTTTCTTCAAAAAATAAAGTGAAGAAAGACGAAGAGACTGAGGAAAAAGATATTGAGTCAAAGGAGACGAAGAAGGAAGAAGATAAAGAGGAGAAAAAAATAGAGGAGGAGGAAAAAGATATTGAGTCGAAGCAGACGAAGAAGGAAGAAGAAGAAGATAAAGAGGAGAAAAAAATAGAGGAGGAGGAAGAATGTAAGTATTAACTTTATCTTTTTTACCTTTTCATAATTATTACCTGTTTGTATTTTTAAATTAAAGTGAAGAAAGACGAAGAGACCGGGGAAGATATTGAGTCAAAGGAGATGAAGAAGGAAGAAGAAAAAAATAAAGTGAAGAAAGACGAAGAGACTGAGGAAAAAGATATTGAGTCAAAGGAGACGAAGAAGGAAGAAGATAAAGAGGAGAAAAAAATAGAGGAGGAGGAGGAAAAAGATATTGAGTCGAAGCAGACGAAGAAGGAAGAAGAAGATAAAGAGGAGAAAAAAATAGAGGAGGAAGAATGTAAGTATTAACTTTATCTTTTTTACCTTTTCATAATTATTACCTGTTTGTATTTTTAAATTAAAGTGAAGAAAGACGAAGAGAAACAGACCGGGGAAGATATTGAGTCAAAGGAGATGAAGAAGGAAGAGGAGAAAAAAATAGAGGAGGAGGAAAAAGATAATGTGTCAAAGCAGACTAAGAAGGAAGATGAATCACCAAATTTCTTTTTCTTTTATTATTAAATTTTTATAGAATAGTTTAAAAATTATTGTAGAAATATTATTAAAAATATATATTAATTTTATTTAAAAAACTACAACGATTGTTCAACTAGCAAACCCCTGCTCCTCAACCTTGAATTCACGTGAAAAACGTTATCATCCAAAGTATGGACGAGGTAGTAGAAGAGGAGGAGGCTGTTAATAGCTATTGTGAAGTGGAGAAATCTAATACGTATTGATAGAGAAAATAATAATAATTATACATTTCGTATTGAGCTTACATCTCTACCATTCTCAGTCTACCGAGTTTGCTTGACGTGATAGTTTCAACAAGAAAAAAAAAAAAAAAAAAAAAAAAAATGGGTGCAATTAAATTGTACAGATTAACTACTGAACAAAATATTGAACAAAATATTGAAAACATTCAGAATATGGATGAATTTGTGGAGGAAGAAGAAGAAGTAGATTTGGAAGGAGATTGGGGTGAAGTGAATAACAACGCGTTGACCGCGATTGTCAGAATGTTGAGGAAGAAGCTTCAGCGGCAAAAATCAACATCAAATATTGATGATGATGATGATGATGATGATGAGGCTAATCTATTAGATTATAGTAGTGAAATGGAGTGGGAGCCAGAAATTTGGGAGCAAGAAATTTCTCCAGAAAATATAATACGGTTCGACGAGGATAATGACGTTCTCCAGCTACAGTCGAATTCATTTACGGAAACCTCCAACAATCGGTAAGAATCGATGAAAAAAAAAAAAACTATCAAGTGCTTGGATAAGTAGTATAATTTTTCCTAATTTTTTTTTCTCGTAGATGATACCGCTCCTACTACTGCTACTCTCACTACCACTTCATTTTTATAATATTTTATTATTAAATTCAATTATAACTTTTTTTTATGTATGTTATTAAAAATATATTTATAAATTTTAATTAAAAAAACAAAAAAATATCGTTCATTTCACAACCTCAAAATTCTATTTCTCCTTCTCCTTCTATTATTATTATTATTATTAACGTTCGTCGTATCAGGTCTCTATTGAAATTCTCTTTGACTGCGTTCCGCTTCTCGGATAGGAGGCTAATATGTTTTGATAAAGAGTTAACTAATATGTATTGATAAAGAAAGGTATCTGACTAACTAAAATGTACGTGCGTAATCGGTCAGTTCATATTTCATTGGGAGATCGTTTTGCATCTGAGCGACTAGTGACGAAAAATCTTGAGATCATTTTAACGCTAGCAACGACAGTGACAATGTTCCGTGATACATCTAAAAAACGAGACATTTTTAAGGATAATCCTGATTTTGATGCCTTGATTGAAGTGCTTGTGGGGATAATAAGTGAAATGGAGGAACAAATAGAGGAAGAGGACGAAGATTTGTTGAGGAATCCGGAGGATATTCCTGAATTTAGCGCCTTGGTTGAAGAACTTGTGGAGATAATGGGTGAAATGGAGGAAGCAGTGCAAGAGGAAGAAGATTTGATAGTAATTGTTGAAAAACTAGTGGAGCTCAGAAATCGAATACAAGAAGGGCTAGAGCAAGCGGAGCAAGAGCAGGAGGAGGAAGATGAGGAGGAGGAAAACGAAGAACAACATTAATTCAAATATGTTTTTGAAGAGAGAAATTTTGGAGGCTGCGCAATCTGAGACTTTCGTCACGGGGGAACACAAGTTACGAGCCTGAGGTACAACTTACTTCGTCACGGTGGAAGCAAGCAAATACATATATATATCATCAGTCAATAATGTATTTCAATAAAGAGGGTTTTTTATGCCGAAAGGCTTTTTCCCTTCAATTTTTTTTTTTTTTTTTTTATTTAATTACCTCTCCATCAATCCATAACAATTTCCCTTTTTATTGAATAATAACAAAATGGGAATTATATCGCTCAAATACCTATAAAATTTTTATTAAGAAAAATATTTACATTTTAAAAATTCTTTATCCATAAGGTTTTTTTTTTTTTTAAAAAAATAACGGTACTCGCAAGCCAGCAACCATTTTCCAGTTATATTGCCTTGAGAGCCATTTTCACACCAATAGAACCCTTGAACACTGCTCCTAAATCTTTTCAAGTGTTTCAAATACGTCCCAACCACTTCTCTTTAGGTAAGGTCACGTAGGCTCCGCTCTTATTACAGAGCGGATGATAAGTATCTACGACGATGGACTATTCGCCTTAAAAGAAGTCGATCGCGAAACCTAATACGTATTGATAATTGAATATAAACTTCTCTCCGCATTGACAATGAGATGTAAACTTGATCTGAAGTGGAGAGAAGGCTAATATGTAAACTTGATCTGAAGTGGAGAGAAGGCTAATATGTATTGTTAAAGATGTATAAACTTCATCTGGAGTATAGAGAGAGAGAGAGAGAGAGAGAGAGAAAATTTGAACACGTAGAGGAGAGCATTCTTCAAATCAGTCTTCAGTGAACCATCATGAGTTCCACAAGGAAAGTTAGTTTACCGGACAAGAAAGTGACGCTGGAGGATCTAAAACATTCCTCCAAACCAGTGGCAATAGTGAGGCCAATTGTGAGGCAGCAGCAGTCAGTGCGAAGAGGGTATCGCACGATACCCGAACAGCAGCAGCCACTGCGGCGGCCACATTCGCTGCCCATAGCCCTGCGGATGCTGCATGCAGCGGAGCAGCCTGCAGCGGAGCAGTCTGCAGCGGAGCAACCTGCAGTCTCGCGTAGGCTGCAATTAATATTACGTTTACCTAATATGTAGCCTATGTGAGCTGCTAGGTTGTGTGTGTGTGACAGGCAGTCCCCACCAAATCGGTAAGAGTTAATACAAAAAAATAATAATAATAAATATTAATAATAAATATAAATAATTTTTCTTTTTAATTATAGATGCTGTTGCTGTTTTTATTGCGGTACCTATATATATATATATATATATATTTCATATGTATTTCAATAAAGAGGGTTTTTTATGCCGAAAGGCTTTTTCCCTTAAATTTATGTTTTTTTTTTCTATTACATTACCTCTCCACCAATCCACTGTATCCCGTACTAGAAATATTGCAAAGAATCAGCTACAGAGGAACAAAGATGGAATCTCTCTCTCTCTCTCTCTCTCTCTCTTAGACGTACACTGCTTAACGTAAGAGGGGGGAGGTCGCATCATCGCACTACTCTCTCTCTCTTGTATGGCTTAACGTAAGGGGGATGGGGGGCTCTCTCTCTTGTACGGATAAACGTAAGGGGGACCACGTGTGTACCCTACGAGTTTATTCTGCTGGAATCTCTCTCTCTCTCTCTCTCTCTCTCTCTCTCTCTCTCTCAGGCGTCCACTGCTTAACATTAGAGGGGGGGAGGTCACGTGTGTACCCTACGAGTTTAACGTCGGGGGAGGACGATGCGCATGCGCACAACCGCGCACGAGGAGAGGGGGCAATTCCCCTACTTCCCTTGCCCCCGCGGGACCCCGACCCCCTCGCCACGCGGTCCCAGAACCATCCTAGCTACTCTACTTATAATAAAGTTTATTGACGTTTGATTTACAATGTTTCTTCTTTATACAAATTGATAACCAGAGCTATGAGCTAGATAATTATAGTCTTAAGAGACAAAGGATTGCCTGGATAAGTTTAAGAGATAAGAGGACTGAAGGTCCTAGGGGACTCGACTTGTTCCTTCTAGCTTTTGACTCGAACTGATTTTTGGGGCTGCACGTTTGGGGCTCCTACCCTCAAAGTGCAGCATCAAACATTACCTTATATGGTAACATTTGCGGGTCCCAATGGTCAAATGCGTCATTGTTCTAGAACATTCGACTGCCGTCGAAGTGCATTTTGCCACGTGTCGGGACTTAGCCTTGGCGACTGTGTGAACGAGCTGCGTCTGGCGCTTCGTATTACATTTAGGAATTTGTCGCTTTTAGGAGTATCTCTCCTTTACAATGAGGCTATTGATATTTTAATATAATTATGATAGATTTAGAGTTATTAATTATATCTTTAAATGATAATAATATTAATAATATTAATTATATAATGCTTATTGTAGCAATGAGTTACGTATGTTTATTCTATGTACATAACACCCCTCCCCCCCTGGAAAAAGAGGGTGGGTGGTTAATAATCGGGGTTGTATTGAAGGTTTACTGCTTGCTCAGGTGTGACGATGATCATGTGCGTCGGGGCAGCGTCGTCCGTTGCTGGGGCGGCGGCGTCATCTGTTACGATGGCATTGGGTGGCAATGCCTGTATTGACCTGAGTCTTGGCTTAGGTTTTGGTCTTCTGTGAAGATATCGCCAGATTATGTAGATGGTTAATCCTATGATGATTAACGTTGTAGTAGAATATGAGATGGCCATATGTTGATAGGTGTGGTGTTGTCCTAGGTCTTCGTTTTGTACATCCTTTTTCAGCTGTTTTAGCTGGATGCTGAGCGTGTTGAGGTCGTTGACCTTGTTCAGGATGTTATGCAGCCTGGGAATTTTGGTTGTGTTGATTGCTGCTACGTAGTTTTCAGGATCTATGGCTCTCAAAGAGAAATTATAGTGCGGGATATAGTGTTTATGTTTGTTGGGCTTGGAGGTTTGTACGGGTTCCAAAACAAAATCAGTAGCTGTTAGGATACAATTTTTATATAAATTAATTACTCCGGAGCCCATTAATTCTATATTATAAGTAGGTTTTTGTTTGCAGTTTACTTCTACAATTTCTAATCGCGGTGTGGAGTATATCCACGAGGCTTGGTTTTTCATGGGAATTAGCATCGGTTGCACTAAATGTATAAGTTTATGCTCGCACGTATTTATATCTATGTATTTTAAGTATAATGCAATTTCGCATGGATTAATTGTCTTTATTTTGTTGGATGGTTTATCCGTTGGACAGAAATAATTATCTTTTATCGTATAACATTTTTGTAGTTCGTCTTCAGTATACTCTGTATAGTGCTCAGCAATGCTGTCTATTGCTATGTATTCCTGTCTTAAATCTATTATGGAGTGTAATGTTGTAGAATTCTGAATAGGGATTGGAATTGGATATATTTGCAAGAGATCGAATTCTTTGGGCGTTATTAGAGGTATGTGAAATACTACAATTAGTTAGTTGGTTTTGGTATAAATAGTGGGTTTCATTAGTTTTGAAATTAAATGTATATTTAGTGTTTCTAATGGAAAAGGGAATTGCGTGCCAGGAGGGATGTGAGGGATCGCATCTTTAAGGTATTCGAGAATTTTTGTATATCGAATAATTTTTGGATTTATTACTCCTTGGCTCGCCTGTATTACGAAATTTAGTAAGTGTTCCGTGTCTATCATTAATTCTTCGGATGTAAGATTAATGTTATATAGAGCTTCTCGCTCGTCCGCTTGGGCTTCTAGATCACGTACTGTTTTCATCAGCATTTTTTCGTTCGCATCTATTTTTTGTATCGTGTTATTATAAGTTTCTATAGTTTGGTCGATAATTTGTATTTGTTTTAAGAGTGCTATTCTGTTGGTCTCTACTGTTTGATCTAGGCTTTGTAGATGTTTATTTATTTCTTCTTCGTCGTTACTGTCCATTATTCCGAATAAAATTTTTCCGATTGACCCTACTCCGTTTGCTAGTCCTCGTCTGTTTCTCTCTTGATGTAACGTTATTTCATCTATTTCATCTAGGTTCTTTTCGGCTGTCTCTAGCTTGTAGACGGTATCAAAGACGGGGTGTTTACAGATTTTTCTTCCTTCTTGTTTGTAGCAAAGGGTTTGGTCATATAGGAATTTGTTTAGTTGCGCGAGTCTTTGACGATATTCTATTATATCGGTGATTATTACTAATTTCCATTTTTCTTTATAAAAATTGACCGTGCCGAATTTTTCATAAAATAGTCCCGGTTGACCTTTGATGGGAATGTTTTGGACTTGCTGGGAGCTTCCGTGGATCGTTATGACCATAAGGGTCAGCATGCACCTATAATAAAGGGCAAGTGTGGTTAATTGTGGAGTTTTAATGTGACAAAATTTTAACAAGTTTTATTTTATACTGGGAGTTATTTTAGTCGGTCGCGAAGGTGCATCTGGTTCGTAGACATTGGGTCAGCGTTTTTGCGTGAATTTGCGCGAAGTGGGGAATGGACTATATATTAGTGGTTTCCGTACGGGGTATTTCATTTCTATTCTCAAAGTTCCGGAAACCGACAGTGACATGGCTGTACAAATTTACAAGCGAAAGGATATGTATGATCGAGGGGAGATTGACGGCCAGGGGCGTCGCCTTTTCTTAAGGCTGGATAATGGTGAGTGTCTCTCTCTTTTTTTTTTGTTTTAGTTTTTGTTTCTACTTAATTCTAATTTCGTTGTTTCTATCCCTTTTCTTTTGTTTATTTAGTCATAATCTTCAACGTGGGTGCGGTGCAGTTCCGGAGGATGTGCCGAAAGTCGGACCGCATCCAGAGGTACCATGAGTGGGATTATGACTGCCTGGAGGATAGCTTCTGGGTCGTCTTCGACCTGTTTGGGATAAGGTGGCTCCAGTACACCGGGGTGGAGCCCTACCGTGGTTGGGGGTATCCCAACCAGCAGGTTGAAGTGTGGACGGGTCCGCCGTTGGAGGAGAAAGACGTCCTCCGTTACCACGGTTTAATTTAGTTAAAAAAAAATTTTGTATTCAAAAATAAAACAAATGTTTATATATTTTAAAAAAAAATTGTTGTAACAATTGTGAGTGGAGGCGTGGTGATTCTTTTTGGTTTTGAATAAATTCCAATTTATTTTAAATGTGTTCGTTTAATTTTTATTTCTAGTACCTTTTCTCGTTAGTTAGGTTAAAAGATAGGTAAAGTGAAACGGAAGGAGAGTAGAAAAATTCATAATAGTAATAATATGAAAGGGGAAAAATTATAAAAATACCGTAGAAATGAGAATTATATACTGTTACGCGGCAAAAATCCCTAGTGGATAAAACTCGCCGCGTAGAGCAAAATACGGCTTACTCTACGAAAGGTTATTTGGGGAGCGATACGATACAGCCAAAAACCTATACGCGATGATGCCTACGTCTTTCTCCAAATGCTCTAAATCAACTCTATGAACGGTAGGTTGGGCGCCAGGTCCACATAGACCAGTTTTCTCTATATTACGTTACTCTCGGCATCCCTCATCTGTTCGATATAGCGATATTTTCCCCAAAATGCTGGGCTAGCTCGGTCCCGATCTGGATAATGGAGAGGGGTCTGGTTAGGAGAGGCTTTCGATAAGGCGGGGACGATAATCCTTAACCAAAGAGGGAAAATACGAATAAAGGACAAGTCATGATTTACCTAGGAAAACTCTGAGGTTTATTCACCAAATAAGCTATTTACAACGATCGATAACACCTCAGATTTAAATCGTAAGAGCTAAAGGTCGAAATTCGTAAATCGATTGGCCCGCCACTTTCTATTACACCTTATGATAAATTCTCAACGGATTACAAGCGTCAGGTAGAGGTACATGAAGAGGATACAACTCACTTTAGAGAAAAAGGTGGTGAATATTGCCTACGATCACGGCCAGTACCTATACCGACAAACTAATATACGCGAATATTTAATCAAACAGAACTCTAACCATCTCACACGCCTCAAAAGCGGAGAACATATTCTTCAAGATGAAAGTGAGCTTGAAAACGAAATTGATGCCCGGCGACACTCAATCTTGGGCTATCAATCCGTTAAACGATACAAAACTCGGGCAATCTCGTCCCGGCAAGACTCTATAAAGATATTGAAAATTATGCCGAGCCTACAACAGGCAGGCCTCGACGCGCGACACCGCCAACGATAAATAACTAAAATAATAAGGAAAATACTTCGTTTTTCTCCAGCTTACTTCCCGACATTCTACTTAACTAATCCTTCAAGTTATCGGTATCAAATTCCTGGCCATATGATCATACGCAAAACTCAAATTCAAGGCTTTCTGGCCACTACTGAAAATGGCTCGATATAAGGCAAGTTAGGCATTTACTGGCATGGTCGACCCGAGGGAGGCACTCACCGATCCGCTCAATTTTCCTGATTCGTCAACTCAAGCTCTTCCTCTCGCATACGGCAGCTTTTCCTCAAGACAATGTTGGTCCGATAGATCCCACTCGGCTCCTGGGGACGGCCACAGGTCAGGTTCGGAGAGCTCCAGATTCACTTCAGATTCCAACCAGGGCCAAATTTCGACTGCGATAGCGATACAGTGCTCTCAGTATTTCACGATCATCCCCACCTAGTGATTAATAGGCTCGGATATCGATCGGATTACCGAATCTTCACGAGGATCCGCGGCATCATGCGATCCTCCTCTCTTAACTCCTCTCTCCTCTTTTCTCGTCGTCAGGCGGAAGTTCCGTCCTGAACGACTCCAAATATTGTGGTTGGCGGTAGCGGGAGCGGTAGTCCTAGGCTGAGGCTGCTTCGTAATCAATTGTCGATAGATGTTCTCCGCGAGGGCGGCTAGGCGATAATTACTCCATCCCGATATGATCCTTCTTTATATTAGGCGTACTTTACGTTAACTCAGGCCTAGTTGGCATAGCACAGCGACCTATAGAGCTTCTCTTCTAGCCCCAATCTGGTTGAGTTGGGATGCGACGACTATCGGGAGTCCGGAAAGCGAGAGGGCGAAGCTGAAGGGTCTATGGGTGACGATCATGGTGATGCCGGTGTCCTTCCTTGAGGTGGCAGAGGAATAGGAGAGCGGAGAGGCAAGGCCCCACACTCCGGTCGACACGCCGTACAAGCGATTACAGGTTATCAAAGGCATAATGTGTGAGAAGAAAGCCAAAAAGTGCAACTCGAGATAAATGACTACATATCACCACCTGGTGACGCGATAAACAAAAGTCGTATAATGGCTAAATGAACCTCTGACCTTTAGTGGTGGCGGGATTCCGCAGCGATCCTGGAGTCTCCCCCCGACCTTGGGCTGAAAAGCTTAGTCGAACATGCTCATTAAAATGGCTTATTTGTCGACCTCTAGTCTAGTTTTTACAATAGTTACACTCGAGGGAGCAACCGATAGCGAGAGGAGGGTTCTAGCCCTTAAGTTTGTGACGCCATCCAACCGCGTAGGATTGGCCACGTCACAACTCCCCCCTCCTTGTACGAGGAGACCGAACTTAGGTCCTCCCTCTACTCGACCAGCCAGCCACGATAGTGGATAAGATCAGTAGCGAGAACTAAGGAGGTCGTATGGAAGTCATCGAGACGGAGGAACGTTAGAGTAGAAAGGGGGATATAGTAGTAAAAATTGATCGGGCGGAAGGGGAATCCGCAACTAGGACGGGGAAGAGGGGACGTAGGTGAACGAAGGAAATCAAGCAATATAATTTTTTTTTTTTTTTTTTTTTTTTTTTTTTTTTTATTATCGTTAGACAACGGTAGAAAGACAATACGCTATTAGGATAGTATACAGGAAGGAGTACTTAAACTAGAGTGACCGGTTATCTGAATTATAAAGGTATAACTTAAGAACTATGACAATACTAATCTGATGACATCCGTTTTACATATGTCTCGAGAAATGAGTAATAACAGACACAAAAACACGGTCCTTCTTTAGTCCCAACAAATGAGGGGGTGCATCTTAATAATAGAACAAAACGGTAGTTGGTTAATCTCATATAGTTAATCGTGATAATCGGACCAAAATAAACGAATAAATGATTATACGACACTCCCGTGATTTTATCCTGTCAGGCGGAGGGGGGGGAGGAGAACGGAAGCAAGAGGAAAACACAAAAACAAAAAAAAAATATAATAACTTCATGTCTCTAGGATCGTACCTAGGTAAATCTTTTCCCTTCCCCCCCCCCTTTTTTTTTTTTTTTTTTTTTTTTTCCACCCACACACCAAAGTCCTACACGAGATTCCATCCGGGCCGTCATCCGTCTTATTCTTTTTTTTCGGCGTTGGATCCGGAGAGCCTCGGTCGCTTCCCGGATTCCCTTGCCCATTCTTCCCCGCAACGGGGACACTCCCTAAGACTCACGCCGGGTTTGCCACATCTATAGCAAAATCTTTTACGCGGCTCTTTGCACTGACTATACAGATGTCCCGATAGACCGCAGTTGTGGCACTTTTTATTGGTCCCGAAACTAAGGATCGATGGCGCACGGGAAACAGCACGGGGGGGGGGGGGGGGGGGGGTTGCGGTCATCGTGTTCTCGTTCGAACCAGGAATCGTCGTCGGGCTTCGGTTCTCGCTGGGTCCAAGAGGGCGTCGGGACCATTTTCGTGTGGGGGAGTGAACACCCCGATTCGGTAGAACCTTGCCCAGTGGTATCATCGGAATCCAACCAATAGTTGAGCTTGGTGCTGGGGCAGGTCAGGCAGCCGTAGTAATGTTCCACGTGAACCCGGAAGGGAGAGGTCTGGGTCCCCCTCTCTTTCGTTTCCTTTATAGGGACCGAGGGGTCGGTGTTGGTCGTGGCGTCGATTGTCATCGGTCCCCGTGCCTGGAAGGAGTCACTTGCTCTAGATGGGTCTTTAGCTCCTGTATATAGGGGACCCCGAGAAACAACCATCATGGTCGATAGGACGGTTTGACTCAAGTCCAGTCCCTCAGCTTGGTCGGTTTTTCCCTCATCACTTCGGTATCCGGGAACCACCATAGCCCTTTGGTAACGGAAGACCGTTTCTTCTAGGGCTTGCTTAAAACCTGGCCTTTGTAATAGTTCGTTGATCGTGGGGAGGAACTCCCCCAAAGGCTCCAGCACCGCAGCGTCGCTATACTTGATCGGCATGTTTTCCCTAAGTGTCTTCTATCGCTCCTCGGTACGCGATTGTCGTGGGTTTATTCAATAGGGGCTATATCCGGAAGAGATTGAAACTCTGTTAGAGCGCTCGTCTGGGATTAAGTCAGTGCCCTATCTATTCGGGTAATTTCGTGTACTACTTACGTGGCCTTGGGATAATATGGGGTTTTAGGTTATCAGTTAGATTCGTGAGTCCATGCGTCTCGTGTGCCTACGCGGGAAGTGTAACCTGTACGGGAATGCCTCGTCCGAGCTAGTCTCCCCCCACCCTGCAATTACGGCGTTCGGATAGGATTCGTGTTCCCGAGAGAGTACGAGAGCGAACGAAGTTATCCGATGGAATCTTCTCGCGTTCCTCGGCCGACTGTTATTGTTAGGCGCTAGCCCAATTTTTCCACGAATTGCAATGTTGTGAACCGTGGCAGAGGTAGGGATGGCGCTCGATCGAGACTGAACGTAACTAAATAAAGGCCTTCGACCGACGCCGAGCGTAAACAAGTAAACTCTCGCGGTGGACGGAAAATACTAACCCAAGATAATCATTAACTGTCGGCAGGGATTCCCGAGGGATGGGTAGGTCGGTCTTGGAATACACTCGGGTGTCCTCTCGTAACGGGGTTTCGGTTATCAATAGAAACCCCGCTGATAGTGATTAAGTTTTTTTTTTTTTTTTTTTTTTTGGTCAATTGGTAGATTATCTGGGTAGGGTACTAATGAGCGGAATCAGTTGTGACGGGAATACATTACGACGGAGGAGAGTATAGTTTAATGTCGGCTATATGGGTTTTAACGCGTTTCGGCTGGTCCAAACTTTCAACCTCGTAAACGGTAGGGGATAGAATTTTAAGGACGCGATAGGGGCCGTGATACTTCGGAAATAACTTGGCCGCTATTCGATCCTCGCCCGACGATAATTTGCGAGTCTTGGTCAAGACAAGGTCGCCAATTTTCAAACGAATGTCCCGCCGATGGGTATTATAACGCTGAGCAGTTTTGTCGAACGTTTCTTCTAATTTTAACGCAATCCGTTCCTGTAAATCGCGCATACGTTTTACTCGTTGTCTCCATAGAGTAGTATCGGGGTCGGTAGGTAAGGTAGGGTCAGGTTCCTCGGTTTCGATGTCTCGGTAATGGCGAATTGGCACGGGTTCTCGTCCTAAATTCTGGAAGGCTGGAGTTACTCCCGTAGCCGTGTGCCAGGCCGTATTATAGGCGAAGCGAAAATCGGAAAGGTGCACGTCCCAGTCGCGATGGTTTTCCTCCAGGAATGAAACGATCATGGTTTTTAATACACGGTTGGTTCGCTCTACGGGATTGGCTTCGGGCCTATACGGAGGGGTAGTTGACCGGACGAGGCGATACTCCGAGCATAATTCCTTCATGACTTTGTTAACAAATTCCGTCCCGTTATCCGAATGGAGAACTCTTGGTGCTCCCCAACGAGAAAGTATCAATTCGTGAAAGGACTCTTTGACCTTCGCTCCGGTAGCGTTACGCAATGGACAGCACTCTATCCATTTTGTAAATAGGTCTTGAAAAACGATAATATACACGAATCCGCGAGCGCTTTTCGGTAACGGTCCCATTAGGTCGACAGCCACGATATCCCAGGGCATTTCCGCTATTCTACGTCCCATAAGCCCTTTTGGCGGTTGCTGCTCGACCTTGCATCTCTGACAGGTATCGCAGCACCTCACAAAAGTCACAATGTCGCGATACATCCCGGGCCAGAAATAGCGAGTTGTGAGACGGTGGTAGGTCTTTTCAATGCCAAGATGCCCAGCTTGCGGCAACGAATGGGCATTGTTTATGGCTTCCTGACGAATGTCTTGTGGTAAGACCAACTTCCACGGCTGAAGATCTTCCAATTCGGCATCGGTATCGGACCGTGGTCGGTAATAGTACATTTTTCCCTTGTACAGCTGATAATTCGGGAGTTTTTCCGGCGTTTCGGTCAGGATCGACCGGCGTTTATTATACCACTCGTCCCCGGCATCAGCGAAATTATCTGGTTCGGATACGAGGATGGGCCCGTTGGGTTCGTTAGCGGCAACGAGAGAGTCGTCGATAGAGGGGGGGGGGAATCATTGGCTTGGCTGCGAGTGATCGCATGAAGGTGTTCCAAAGAAGAGCCGGAAGAACGACAGAGATTCGGCGGTACGCAGAGCGGAACGTACTCGTTGGTCACTAGTTTCGAACCGGGCTCATCGGGTGACTCATAGAGGACGGAATCGGTATCGTTCGGAAAAGCAAGAAGGGTGTTCGCCAAATCGAGATGGGAGGATTCGATAACGATAGAATCGTCAGGTTCTCCTTCGTGGGGCTCGTGCATCCTTGACAGGGCGTCGGGTACCAAATTCAAGGAGCCCTTACGATACACAACATCAAAGTTATACTGCATGAGGTCCAGTGACCACCTGGCGAGTCGACCGGTCGGATCTTTGAGATTTTGCAGCCATCGCAAACTACTGTGGTCGGTCACAACGGTGAACGAGTACCCCTCCAAGTACCCTCGAAATTTCTTTATTGACCATAATACGGCGAGACATTCTAGCTCGGTCGCGGAATACTTCCGTTCTTGATCGGTCAAGGTTCGACTAGCATACGCTATTACAAATTCCTGATCGTCCCTGCTCTGTGTTAATACGGCACCCAATCCGATCGTGCTCGCGTCAGTTTGAAGAACGAACGGTAGGTCGAAATCGGGACAGGTTAGTATCGGAGTCGTCGTTAGGCGTGTTTTGAGCAGTTGAAAGGCTTCTTCTGGTTCCGAGTCCCACACCCATATTTGCTTTTTCTTCAATAAGCGATTTAGAGGTTCGGCGACGGTAGCGAAATTTGGCACGAACCGGCGATACCAGGAGGTCATTCCCAGGAAGCGTCTAATTTGTTTGACGTCCTTGGGTCGGGGATACTGTAAAATTGGCGAGATTTTATCGGGATCCGCGCGCAAGCCTTCTTCATCGATTCTGAAGCCCAAATATCGAACATTGGATTTACAGAATTCACGCTTTTCGGGATTAATTAGCAATCCTGCCTCAACAATCCGCGCAAAGACTCGCCTCAACCATTCCAAATGTTCGTCGAAATCGGCAGTCACGATGATGATATCATCCAAATAGGCGAAAGCATGCGGTTCCATCTCGGGCCCTATTACTCTGTCTAACAAACGTTGAAAGGTTGCCGGAGCACCGGTCAATCCGAAGGGCATTCTCCGAAAATGGAACAAGCCTTTTCCCGGAACGGTAAACGCGGTAATTTCTTTACTATCAGAGGCCATAGGGATCTGAAAATAGGCCTGACTAAGGTCGAGAGCGGTAATATATCGAGCAGAGCGAAGCTTGTCTAAGATGGCATTCATATACGGTAAAGGATATGCGTCTTTCTTGGATACGGCGTTAACCCGTCGAAAATCTAAACAAAATCTATATGTTCCGTTGGTCTTCTTAACCATCACGATAGGAGACGACCAGTCGCTCTGGGATGGTTCGATAATATTTTCGGATAACAACCGTTCGACCTCTTGGTAGATAGACTGTTGTACGATAGGAGTCACGGGATAATACCGTTGTTTGATTGCGGGGTGACCTCCTACGTCTATCCGGTGTTCGGTTAAATGAGTAAGCCCCGGAGCTTGTCGTAAACGCGGTATATGTTCGTCTAAAAATTGTTCTAAGCGAGATTTTTCACTATCGTCTAATTCAGCTATTCCTAGACATCCCGAAAGATTTTTCGGCAGGCATTCCTTCTCGCTTTCCGCGAGAGCACGATAGAAAGGATACACGTGAGAGGGTTCGTCACTGAAATACCAACTAGCCTCTGCGCAATTAATAACGATAGCAAATGAAGCAAGAGCGTCTAGTCCGAGCACTAGAGGAACAGCTAACGACGGGAAAATAATGACATTAATTGGCAGAGTCCGATCCTCGATGGAAATGGCTACGGTTACTTGTTCTTCCAACAGTTCTAGGTGTCCGTCCGCGGTCATAACTTTGACAGGCTCGGTATTGGAGGTTCGAATTGGTAGTTCAGCCAGAGACAAAATTCCACGTTTCCCTATGAAAGTCCGCGAGGCTCCACTATCGATTAATACCGAGATGGATTGGCCTTGGATGGTGACTGGTAGATAGAACAATGACTTCGGTTGACATCCGATCTTAAAAATGCCAGAATCTGGGTCCGAAATTATCGAAAATGAGTCAAGCTTGACTGCATCCTTGGGAGTAAGTGTATGTAACGATATAGAGAGAGGTACATGGACTGGCGATTCCGAGACGATAGCGGAAGGAGACGTAGCCATGTTTACGACGCCTTTCCTTGGTTTCCCGAGCAGGAGGGGCAGTTGGATCTGATCACGTCTGCATGACCGCAACGATAGCAGAAAAGATTTCGCGGTATCGTGCATGCGGCATATCGGTGTCCCTCTTTTCGACAATTCCAACATATTAATGTGCGGGCGGTGGTTGGCGACGTCCGGGAGTCAGAATCCAAGGATGGTACGAAAGGGTTAGTGTTCATCGCGTGAACGGTAGACACGCCCGGTGAAGCATTGACGGGGACTGTCGTCGGTATTGGTGGAGAAGACTTGGCAGTAGATCTCGAGGTTCGGCCGTTAGAATTGGCGAAAGCAATGAGATCGGCAGGGGGCGATAGGTTCGTGTCATTTTCCCCGGTTTCTTCCCCGGTAGGATTTCCTAGCTCTCCCAACGAAAAGACAGGTTGAGGAGCACGCCGTGTGGGTCTTGGGGTGGGCCGGTACGCTAAGTCAGGGAACAAGGAGCGCTCCGGGGTCGGAGGTTGCGGGAAGCCGGAATGCCGAAGAAAACTAGCCTCTATTCGCATAGCTCGGAACTCAAGGGCGTCTAAACTCGATACACTTTGAATATCGATCAGGGCCTGATATCGCGGTAACATATTAATATGAGCCCAATTTAATCTCTCCGTCTCCGACCAGGGAGGAATAACGCGATCCATCAGGGCGCGTATACAGGTTAGGTAATCAGCGACGGGCTCGCTGTCGCCCTGGGTCCTCCGCGCAATTTCGACTTGTAGCGAAACTTGGAAGGAACGAGCTCCAAAACGGGATCGGAAGGCTGCCTCGAAATCTCGCCACTGCACCCACTCTCTTTGGTGGCTACGGAACCAATGTAGGGCGATGCCGGTAACTACGAATGGAACGTAGGTCAGAAGTTCGGAATCGCGAAGATTAAAAACGCCACGTGTTTCCGACAACCGCAGCAGAAATGCTTCTACGTCCTCGTTCGCTCGGCCACTGAAAGAAACGTTCATTCGCTTGAGAGTGGCATGTACGTGGGAAAATTGTTGCGCGCCATCACGCGTTCGGTAACGATCCGCGGAAAGGCTATAATGGGTGGGAGGCGGAACTCGGTGGTAGCGTTCGGGACCCGGACGACGGGGCAATTCCCAGTTAACGATATCGCCCTGGGCTCCTCTTCCTGTAGGGTTTAACATTTCCTCCTCTAGTTCCTCCGCGTCTAATGATTGTACGGGTGAGAGATTTCTCGCCTGCGAATCGAGGCCGATATGTCCTAGCCTTCTTAGAATGTCGGCCGTTATCTCTTCGCGAATTTGCGCGATAGTAGTTGGGTTGGGTCGGTCGGTTGACGATTCTCTCACCGGACTGGAGTTCCTGGGTCGCGGTAGGGAGAGGTCCGGTTGGAAACTTTTACGTCTCGCTCCCGATATCGTTTCGTGAACGGTAGGTAGGCTAGAAACCGGGATCGGGGTACCTTTCGGTTCTTGCTGGCTTTCTCGTACAGAAGGGGTTTCGATACTAGCGCTCCGGGTAACATCCCGACCGGTAGCCATATCCCGTAAATATTTAAATAACCGCGAACGTAAAACCGGAATAAGCCCCTTGGTGTCCAATCCATAGGTTTCCAATTTCTTTCTCGCGTCATGTTCGTTGAGTTCGAACACCCACCGTAGGTGTTCGGGTATGTCCTTCAAATCTTGGGGCATAATTTACCAACGAATATCCCCCAAAACGTTCCAACTATCGTAATCGATAATTTATAAGCTATTAGTCGTGAACGCGGGCCTATACGGGATCGCGGAAGCTCTATATCCAAAAATCGCGGAACCGCGTTGCCGGGAATCGGGAAAGCGCGGTAAGGCGAACCTGAGCCAATCCCGCTAGAGTATAGTAACTATAAAATAGGGATTTTCCCTAATAGGACAAACAATTTATTACGACAAACATTAATAAAAGGTGTATGGTAACTCAATCACCGATCTACCGTCTGTAGATTACCGACAATCGACGCGTGAGCTTAGTCACCGTTATAAGAAAAGGCTAAACAGTTCTTATAACACTTTTTCAATTGGGCTTGCTCGTAAGGCTGTAGCTCGCCTTACTCTCACGGTACACCTACGCAAAGTAAACAAACAAGCGTGACCTACACGCAAAAATTCGTTAAGAATATATACGTAAAATCTATAATGGCTAAATCAACACAATTAAAACCATAATAGGTTACTTAATAACTCTCGATAATGACTACAAAATTTCCGTTATTTCAAAAATACCTACAAAAATTTGCCTTATCGCTAAAATGTCTATAAAATCTTCTTTATCGCGAAAATATCTATCGAAAATCACGCTAACCCGTAAATATCTGCGAAACTATCGTTATCGCTGAAACATCTAGAGAAATTTCCTTAAATTTCTAGCCTCTCAGGCCCCACGTTGGGCGCCAAAATTTGTTACGCGGCAAAAATCCCTAGTGGATAAAACTCGCCGCGTAGAGCAAAATACGGCTTACTCTACGAAAGGTTATTTGGGGAGCGATACGATACAGCCAAAATCCTATACGCGATGATGCCTACGTCTTTCTCCAAATGCTCTAAATCAACTCTATGAACGGTAGGTTGGGCGCCAGGTCCACATAGACCAGTTTTCTCTATATTACGTTACTCTCGGCATCCCTCATCTGTTCGATATAGCGATATTTTCCCCAAAATGCTGGGCTAGCTCGGTCCCGATCTGGATAATGGAGAGGGGTCTGGTTAGGAGAGGCTTTCGATAAGGCGGGGACGATAATCCTTAACCAAAGAGGGAAAATACGAATAAAGGACAAGTCATGATTTACCTAGGAAAACTCTGAGGTTTATTCACCAAATAAGCTATTTACAACGATCGATAACACCTCAGATTTAAATCGTAAGAGCTAAAGGTCGAAATTCGTAAATCGATTGGCCCGCCACTTTCTTTTACACCTTATGATAAATTCTCAACGGATTACAAGCGTCAGGTAGAGGTACATGAAGAGGATACAACTCACTTTAGAGAAAAAGGTGGTGAATATTGCCTACGATCACGGCCAGTACCTATACCGACAAACTAATATACGCGAATATTTAATCAAACAGAACTCTAACCATCTCACACGCCTCAAAAGCGGAGAACATATTCTTCAAGATGAAAGTGAGCTTGAAAACGAAATTGATGCCCGGCGACACTCAATCTTGGGCTATCAATCCGTTAAACGATACAAAACTCGGGCAATCTCGTCCCGACAAGACTCTATAAAGATATTGAAAATTATGCCGAGCCTACAACAGGCAGGCCTCGACGCGCGACACCGCCAACGATAAATAACTAAAATAATAAGGAAAATACTTCGTTTTTCTCCAGCTTACTTCCCGACATTCTACTTAACTAATCCTTCAAGTTATCGGTATCAAATTCCTGGCCATATGATCATACGCAAAACTCAAATTCAAGGCTTTCTGGCCACTACTGAAAATGGCTCGATATAAGGCAAGTTAGGCATTTACTGGCATGGTCGACCCGAGGGAGGCACTCACCGATCCGCTCAATTTTCCTGATTCGTCAACTCAAGCTCTTCCTCTCGCATACGGCAGCTTTTCCTCAAGACAATGTTGGTCCGATAGATCCCACTCGGCTCCTGGGGACGGCCACAGGTCAGGTTCGGAGAGCTCCAGATTCACTTCAGATTCCAACCAGGGCCAAATTTCGACTGCGATAGCGATACAGTGCTCTCAGTATTTCACGATCATCCCCACCTAGTGATTAATAGGCTCGGATATCGATCGGATTACCGAATCTTCACGAGGATCCGCGGCATCATGCGATCCTCCTCTCTTAACTCCTCTCTCCTCTTTTCTCGTCGTCAGGCGGAAGTTCCGTCCTGAACGACTCCAAATATTGTGGTTGGCGGTAGCGGGAGCGGTAGTCCTAGGCTGAGGCTGCTTCGTAATCAATTGTCGATAGATGTTCTCCGCGAGGGCGGCTAGGCGATAATTACTCCATCCCGATATGATCCTTCTTTATATTAGGCGTACTTTACGTTAACTCAGGCCTAGTTGGCATAGCACAGCGACCTATAGAGCTTCTCTTCTAGCCCCAATCTGGTTGAGTTGGGATGCGACGACTATCGGGAGTCCGGAAAGCGAGAGGGCGAAGCTGAAGGGTCTATGGGTGACGATCATGGTGATGCCGGTGTCCTTCCTTGAGGTGGCAGAGGAATAGGAGAGCGGAGAGGCAAGGCCCCACACTCCGGTCGACACGCCGTACAAGCGATTACAGGTTATCAAAGGCATAATGTGTGAGAAGAAAGCCAAAAAGTGCAACTCGAGATAAATGACTACATATCACCACCTGGTGACGCGATAAACAAAAGTCGTATAATGGCTAAATGAACCTCTGACCTTTAGTGGTGGCGGGATTCCGCAGCGATCCTGGAGTCTCCCCCCGACCTTGGGCTGAAAAGCTTAGTCGAACATGCTCATTAAAATGGCTTATTTGTCGACCTCTAGTCTAGTTTTTACAATAGTTACACTCGAGGGAGCAACCGATAGCGAGAGGAGGGTTCTAGCCCTTAAGTTTGTGACGCCATCCAACCGCGTAGGATTGGCCACGTCACAATACATATAAATATATATTTTTTTTTTTTTATAAGAATTATTAATATAGTTAGATAGTTCTAGTGGTAGTGGTATATAGCAATTGGTAATTATAAGATAGAATTATAGTAGGAAGTAAATTAGGGTGATGGGAAAAGAGGTGAGAGAGGATGGTATGTGTGGGTGGTTGAGTCGGTAACTACACGTGATACGGCTTTAGCCTATTGACGTGGGTTACGATTTTCTTTTTACCCACTGCTAACTCATAATTTAGCTCGCTTAGTTTTGCGGTTATGGTATAAGGACCGTCGTATAGGGGTTCCAATTTCTTCGGTCTTCCAGCGCGAATCATTTCTCGCTTTAACAATACTTGGTCTCCTACTTCGTAATTTGATTCTTGTGTATTGTGATCGTAATAGATCTTCGATTTTTCCTTTTCCCATATTAATTGGTCTTTCATTATGTTACCCGTTGAGCGAATTCTTTCGCGGAGCTCGTTATAGTAATCTTCAAATGTATACGTAGGTTGCGGCGGATATTTGAGCGTGGTCGGTAATTCAACCTCGCGTCCGAATAGCAGTGAAAAAGGCGTTCGGCCTGTAGCTGTGTGTGGCGTAGTGTTATAGGTGAACATGGCGTAGGGTAACCATTCGTCCCAGTTATCTAAATCTTCGTTGACAAAGTTTTTTAAGTACGACGCCAATGTTCGATGCGACCTTTCTAGCGCACCATTCGACTGTGGGTGGTATGCCGTGGTCTGTATTTTGTCAATTTTTAATAGCTTACAGACGTCCTTAAATAGGTTACTTAGAAAGTTAGTACCCTGGTCAGTTAAAACCTTTTGGGGTAACCCGTAAGAAAAAATGATCCTTTCAACGAATAGTCGTGCCACAGTAGAGGCTGACTGGTCTTGAATTGGTAAGGCTATGCTGTATCTTGTAAAAAGGTCTTGGAAGGTTAAGGCATACTTGTTTCCTTGTTTGGTCGCAGGGTATGGTCCTATTATATCTAGGGCGACCTTTTCGAAGGGTTCTACTGGCGTGTCTGTTATCTGCATTGGTGCACGTTTCACGTTGCCTGTTTTATTGCGCTGGCACTTGTCACATTTTTTTATGTATTCTTCGATGTCCTTTTCAATATTTGGCCATACGTGTTTAATTTTAATTCTTTGCAGGGTTCTATTTACGCCTTCATGTCCTCCGAAGGGAGTATCGTGATACTCGTAAAGGATTTGATTTATCATTGCGGGAGTATAGGTTGATGGCTTCTCATCAGCTGTTTCTTCCTCGGCGTCGGAGTTAGCTGAGGTTGCATCTTCGTTTGAGTCGGTTGGCCTTGGGGCGGCTTGCCGTGCTCTTGAGCGCGTGGTCACGTATATACGACTTAGCGCATCTGCGTTTGTATTCTGAGTACCTGGTTTGTATCTAATTTCGTAATCGTACTCGGCTAACTTTAATCTCCAACGCATCAATCTGGAGCCTGGGTTTTCTACATTGAAAAGCCAAGTGAGTGGTTGATGATCGGTGATGATGGTAAATCTAGTACCATATAAGTAAGGTCGAAAATTTTGTACAGCCCAAACTATAGATGCTAATTCTTTTTTCGTGGTGCTGTAGTTTACTTCGGCCTTGTTAAGCGTTCTGCTGGCGTAAGCAACGGGGAGGTCTTTGCCTACCTCGCCTTGCGATAACACGGCTCCTATTGCTTTATTGGAGGCGTCCGTGGTCAAAATGAAAGGAAGATGAAAGTCTGGATACTGTAAAAGTGGTGCAGTAGTCAATCTTTCTTTTAGATTTTCAAATGATGATTGTTCTAGTGAGGTCCAGTTGAACTTCACTCCTTTCTTTAATAGGTTCGTCATGGGTTTCGACAGGTCAGCAAAATGGTCAATGAACCTTCGGTAATAGCCTGCTAGGCCTAAAAAGGATTGTACGTCCTTTACGCTCTTGGGTGCTGGAAAATTTTTTACAGCTTCTATTTTAGTTGGGTCTGGAGAGATGCCTTTGTCTGTAATTATATGACCCAGGTAGCAAGTTTCCTTGCGAAGGAAACGGCATTTTTCCGGTTGCAGCTTTAGAGTATTTTCACGCAGTCGAATGAACACTTGTTTCAGTCTTTTATTGTGTTCTATTAGAGTAGGGGCGTGAATTACTATGTCGTCAAGGTAAACGAAACATTGGATCCCTTGGAGTCCGGATAATACGGTGTTCATTAAACGTTGAAACGTAGCTGGCGCGTTTTTCAATCCAAAGGGCATGCGGTTGTATTCGTAGTGCCCTAGGGGTGTGGAGAAGGCTGTTTTTTCCTTGTCTTCTTCGGCCATGCCTATCTGGTGAAATCCAGAGGCTAGGTCAAGGGTGGTGAAATATTTCGAGTGGCCTAGTTGGTCCAATATTTCGGTGATGTTTGGCAATGGATAGGCATCACCTATAGTAGCTTCGTTTAGCTTGCGAAAATCTACGACGATGCGCATTTTTATATTTCCTTGTGCATCGGGTTTCTTGGGTACCACGAGCAGTGGCGCGTTCCACTGGCTTCGGCTCGGCCGTACTATTCCGTCAGCTTCTAGCTGAGAAATTTGTTTATCAATTTCCTGTTTATGCTTTTCAGGTAACCTATAGGGTTTTTTAAAGATAGGTTTGGTATTTTCTACCAAAGTAATGGTATGTTTTACCGCTTCAGTGGTGAGGAGTTTGTCACCTTCTAAGTGAAATATATCATTGTATTCCTCACAGAGTTCTGTTAGAGTGCGCAATTCTTCCTGATTTAAATGATTTAGTTCTAATTGAGACTTTAACCGGGCGAGTCGATCGCTGGCGCAGTTATTGACAGCGTATACGATTATGGGTACAGAGGGGTCGTCGCCCTGAGTCGGTGGACTCGGAATATCTTCTAACACAACTGTAGGCAAGGGTATCTCTAGTTCTTTCTCCGTGATGTTCAAAATGCTGACGCAGCAGGTAGAGTTGGTTGGCCTAGTGGCACAGTTACCTATATACACTCCAGGTAGTATTTGGTGTCCGTTTACAATGCCGTCTTGTTTACTATCTGTTAACGCGGCTACTAATGTTTGGGATCTCGGTTTTAGTGATACCGTGCGTGATACTACTTGTTTCATTGGCCAGGTGTGTCCCAGCATCGTCAAGGACACGTCCTTTTCATAATGGAAACTGTTTCTTTTCCAGAAATCCATACCGATTAGTCCGTCGGCTATTAGCGAAAAGGTGTCTGGTACTATTTGAAATTTATGGGTTATAGTGTATTTTCCGACTTTTACGTGTAGGTAAACTGATCCAAGCGTCTTTACAGGTGTTCCACTTATTCCTGTTAGCGTAATCGGGGTTTTGTCAGCTATCGTTTCCTTGCGCAGGACTTTTATTTTAATTATGGAGACATCGGCTCCAGTATCGAAGAGTAAGGTTGCTGGTCGTATGAATTCAGCGGCTTGTACTTCGATCAGATTTTTTATGGGAGTACATAATACCATATTAGCGGTTAGATTTCCTACAGGTGTTGGTCGATTCAAGTTTTCATTAACTGGCTGCTCTGAATTATTTGCATTCTGTTGAGCTTCTCTTTCTCGCTTTGCTTTTAGGGTGCGGCACTCTTGGACAGTGTATCCTGGTTTTTTACAATAATTGCAAGAGGTGGATACCTTGTTAACAGAAGATGAGTGACTCTGAGTCCGTTTTGCGTTGCTAAGTCTCGCGTAGCATTTTTCGGCTACATGTCCTTTCCTATCGCAGCATTTGCAATGGAGGTGCGAATTATTCCGTTGTCCGGAGGATCGTTGTTGTCCTTGGTTATCGCGTCTGCCATGGGTCGAGCCCTGTTGAGTTCTATACTCTTCGTCGGAGCGAGTCAAGGATTCGCGATCGATTGCGATAGCAATTGATTCTCTGAAAGTTGCGCTCTCGCATGATGCTACCATAACTTGGAGTTTAAAATTCAATCCTTTTATGAATTGATGCTTCGCTTGTTGCGTTAACAATTCTTCTATGGCTTCGTTTTTAGCCGGATCATTTGCTGGCGTGATGCATCTTTCTTTCAAACCTGATAATATGTCTTCTAGTCGGGAAGCATAGGATCGTACCGATTCATCTTTTCCTTGTCGGCATCGATTTAAACTATTTTGGAGGGTCGCGGTAGACCGTCGGGGTTTGAACGCTTCTTCTAATTCTCGTATTAGTTGTTCGATGTTTTCGATTACTTTGTGCTTAGTTTCAGTATAAGCTTTGCCTCTTAGTATTGTGAATCTAACCTGCCGTAGAAATTCGTCTCTATCTAACGGGTGTAGATTTTGATTTGCCATAACTATAGAATTCACAAACGGTTCTAGCTCGTCTAGGTCTCCTTTGTATTTTGGGATTCTTCCGAGAGTTACATGTAGGGAAGCATATCCGTGGTGAGGTTCTTCTTCTTCCTCATCGTCTAGATCTGGCACGTATCGAGGTCTTTCGCAGGGAGTCACATACGATGTTCTTTGTGCCGGTCTTGCCGTGGAGGTCCTCGCGGGGAACCTATTAAAATTTTGGCGTAGCCTGGAGAGTTCGTCTCTCAGTCTCGCGTTTTCTTCTTCAATTGCGCTAATTTCGCGGGGCCTTATGCTGTTGTGTAATCTTCTAATTTCAGCATCTATGGCGCTAGGAGGTATGCTTTCGTCAAGAGGAATCATGTTTGTTGGTGCGTCTTCTATTCTGACAGGCGGACGTTCCGCGGTGTAACTATGATCTAATTCTGGGGCGTCGTTATTCGCGTTGCCACGGTGAGCCATAGTTAGTCTATTCCGTCTTCGCGTATTTACGTTTCGAAATGGGGTTCCTTCGTCGGTTTCCCTAAGAGTACGCAAAGTTCTATTCCCTAATTGAGAGATGCAACTGTCTATCTCTCGGGAGATTGAAACACGATTTGGTCGAGGTACACTATGTGTCGCGGGAGTTAAGCTGGGTTCAGATTGAGTTCGGTCTAAATTATCGGGATTACGGTACATGGAAAAAATTTAGTACTACGAACGCTATGGGCTCGCGGTTACAATGTTCACAAATAAAATTGCTACTGATATGATTGGTACCGTACTCACCAAAAGCTCATTTTCACTGGTTGGCTGGCTGCAAGTTCTGCTGGTTTCCAGTCGTTGATTTCTTGTAGTCGTGAGGTAGTATGCGGGGTGAACCTCGAAGTTGTGGGTTTGTCGCTCCGTTGCTGAGAAAGGCGAAGTTGGCGGATGTCTCGTTGAGTATCGATGATCATCCACGTCGGTTCGTCCTTGTAGAGGTTGGTCGATCGGAGAAATAAATTTTTCTGATTTTCCTCGGGATGAAGATTTATGTAGGTTTGATCTTCACCAGTCAACGGATCCCACCGCTGCCACCAGTTTGTTGTGGTTCTATCGCTGATTCACGACAAACTCGAAATTCTTTTGTATAATAAAGTTTATTGACGTTTGATTTACAATGTTTCTTCTTTATACAAATTGATAACCAGAGCTATGAGCTAGATAATTATAGTCTTAAGAGACAAAGGATTGCCTGGATAAGTTTAAGAGATAAGAGGACTGAAGGTCCTAGGAGACTCGACTTGTTCCTTCTAGCTTTTGACTCGAACTGATTTTTGGGGCTGCACGTTTGGGGCTCCTACCCTCAAAGTGCAGCGTCAAACATTACCTTATATGGTAACATTTGCGGGTCCCAATGGTCAAATGCGTCATTGTTCTAGAACATTCGGCTGCCGTCGAAGTGCATTTTGCCACGTGTCGGGACTTAGCCTTGGCGACTGTGTGAACGAGCTGCGTCTGGCGCTTCGTATTACATTTAGGAATTTGTCGCTTTTAGGAGTATCTCTCCTTTACAATGAGGCTATTGATATTTTAATATAATTATGATAGATTTAGAGTTATTAATTATATCTTTAAATGATAATAATATTAATAATATTAATTATATAATGCTTATTGTAGCAATGAGTTATGTATGTTTATTCTATGTACATAACAGTAGCTATACAGGGATGTTCAGATAATTCGTATCAAGGGGTGGGGGCCCACTTGAAACGAGTCGAAGCCTAGCAGTAATGCCTATGCGCGTGATTGGCCGATATGTGAAAGTGAAAGGTTGATTGGGTAGGGAGGAGGAGAGCACGCTACGCGTGACGTTTCTCTGTCACTCCTGTTAGTTCCCTCTCTTTCTCTCTCTCTCTCTCTGAAACGTAGCTTAGCTAGATTGGCTGGCTGCTAGAGTGAGATGCTATTAGAAATGAGCGAAAGGCAGCGATTTTACGAGATGGAGACGTACACTATTCAAAACTGAATCATGTACAGGTATAGTTTCTGCTTCCCTATACTATCTTGTAGCAAAAATGCTTCTCGCAAAATTGATTCATGTCCCATCTCAACTCCTCTATACTATCTTATAACAAAAGTTTACAGACAACAGCAGACGAAACGCGACATCAACAAATATGAAGATGACGTTTCGGACTTAGTAAAAGCATTATCCAAAAAGCATATTATTTATTTTGGAAACGTAGAGATGTCGAAAAATGGAATGGAAAATAATGCAAATATGTTGCATATATATAATATTATTTATCAAGTATAAAAAGGAAGAGATCGGATGTAATTTTCAGCCTATAAAGAGGAAAAAGCATCAGATAAGTATCGGGAGCAGCAAGTCAGAAGAAAGACTAATTTAACAAGGCCAAATATTCTTTAATCTTCCTTTTGATTTACTGCTCCCGATACTTATATGATGCTTTTTCCTCTTTATAGGCTGAAAATTGCATCCGACCTCTTCCCTTTTATACTTGATAAATAATATTATATATATGCACCATATTTGCATTATTTTCCATTCCATTTTTCGACATCTCTACGTTTCCAAAATAAATAATATGCTTTTTGGATAATGCTTTTACTAAGTCCGAAACGTCATCTTCGTATTTGTTGATGTCGCGTTTCGTCTGCTGTTGTCTGTAAACTTTTGTTATAAGATAGTATAGAGGAGTTGAGATGGGACATGAATCAATTTTGCGAGAAGCATTTTTGCTACAAGATAGTATAGGGAAGCAGAAACTATACCTGTACATGATTCAGTTTTGAATAGTGTACGTCTCCATCTCGTAAAATCGCTGCCTTTCGCTCATTTCTAATAGCATCTCACTCTAGCAGCCAGCCAATCTAGCTAAGCTACGTTTCAGAGAGAGAGAGAGAAAGAGAGGGAACTAACAGGAGTGACAGAGAAACGTCACGCGTAGCGTGCTCTCCTCCTCCCTACCCAATCAACCTTTCACTTTCTCATATCGGCCAATCACGCGCATAGGCATTACTGCTAGGCTTCGACTCGTTTCAAGTGGGCCCCCACCCCTTGATACGAATTATCTGATGTATATCAAAAATTAGCAAATAGTTACTATAATAATATTCAATTTAAAGTTTTATCAAAGAAATAGATTTACCAAGAGGCTCACCGATAAGTGGAATAATTAGTTCTTAATTAGCTATATACTTCTTGGTTCCCAAATATCCATAGAGCAATTGCAATTTGTTTTGTAACTGATATGCGAAAACTTCCTTTTTCAACTAAGATTGGACCAATGGTTGCAATTAATATTTCAAATGTTTCTCTATTGACACGAAAATGCGATTTAAAATAAAAAAAAAGCATAGAATTTCAAAATAATTTATAATATTAAATAGCTGATAACATATATTTTGTTACCTGTTAAAGAGTAACGTAAGGCAATATTTATAAAAAATTTGGAATACGGAAATGTTTTTGCCTTGTTGTTTGTAATGATAACTCATCTTCCTCATCGATTGTATCAAAAATGAAACTAATAATAGCAGATGGATCCATAATCCTCAGAACCTACAAATATTAAGGCAAAATTGATTATATTTATCTTATTAAGCACGAAAAAAATAGAATAAATACTTTATTATTTAATTTATAAAATTTCTTGTATTTTAACTGTTACTGTATTAGCTTTCCTTTTATGGGTTAAGAGATATGAACTAATTTAATAAGAAAAAGTAATTCTTACCTTTAGGACCGTTTAATTTAAAAAAGTTTAAATTAACCATCAGCTATAATTATATAGTTCATGTAATGGAGGCTGCACTTAAACTTCAAATAAACAAATGTTGGACAATTCCTGCATTTTTTTCAAATTGCAGTTCTTTTATCTAATTTCATATCTCTCCTAAATATCCTTGCTAATCCATTTTCCTCATTTGGCAGGAATCTCAAAGAATAGTGATTAAGAAAACTACCTGTAAAAATCATAGAAACCACAAAGAATCTCGTACTCCAATAAATTTTACATATAGAATAGTTAAATTTATACTCCTCTGATTTAATAACTGCATCAATGTGTATTACAACAGCATAAATAAATTCTGTCCCTTGGACAGCACCTCTTCATTATTGATTGATTACTAATATTCCGGTTCTTCCATCTACTGATATTAAATGTCATTTTGACACATCACTCTAGCAGACCATGGACGCCGCCATCTTAATTCGATCCGATCCAATCCGCAGAAAAGAAATACCCATTACCTCCATGATAATCCCCATAAAAATAACTATATAGTAGCTGTTACCAACTGCGGGTTACTGCTGCACCAATAAAATTATCGATAAAACAGTTTGGCATACATCAGTCTATAATACTATTGTGTTGTTACCTCCGTAGATTGCTAATAAATATATAATTCTGTGAATTTTTATCTTTTTGAATTACATGCTTAGTCCTTTGAATAATTCATATTAAAAAAAGGTGACTATTTTACGATTTATTAAACACGTGAACGCTTTTGCATTGAACCAGCAGAAATTTATAATTGTAAATTGATCAACTTTTTGATAAACATATTTGTTAATTACATAATATTGTTCTTAATTTCAGCACATTTTAGAAAGATGCAGGAAGCAGATGTAGCAATGGAAGAGAGATTAAATTGATGCAACATGTATGTAAAGGTACGCAGGTATATTTAACAGACACCAACTATTAGTGACTAATTTTAATGAGATTAGAAGGTTGTGTTAATTTATTAATCTTCTTTTAACATTTAAATTTGTCATAAATGGTTGAAATGTATGTTTGATGATAAATCTATGTACTTTTATATGCTTATAAATATTGTCATATGCTACCTTATATTATAAGCTGATACATGTTATTCAGATGTGCTACAGTGGAGAATATAGGATAAGTAGGACGATGAAATATATTTTACAATACTTCATAGTAAATTAACTAGGATTTCTGATAAAAATATTTGTTAATTAATATTGTTCCTATAATTTCAGCTGATTTTAGAATGTCACTGAAAGCAGCCGAAGTAATGGAAGAGAGATTAAATTGATGTCATATGTACGTAAAGGTACGCTGTTACTCTTAATATACTGTAACTATTTGTGACTAATTTTGATGAGGTTAGGAGGTTGTGTTAATTTATTAATCTTCTTTCAACATTTAAATTTGTCATGAGTGGTTGAAATGTATGTTTGATGATGAATCTATGTACTTTTATATACTTTTACACAGCTACATGTTACTTTATGTTATTACTTTATATTCTAGGGTGACACATGCTATTTATAGATATACTATAATAGAGAACGAATAATAAATAGGAAGGTAAATTACATTTTACAATATATTATTGTAAATTATCCAATCCTTCTTAGTTTCTTAAATGTTAGATGACTAGGACAGTTGGGAAGGCGATATAAATAAATGAAAAGAGGAAATTAATTTATTTATAAATTTATTAAAATAAAAATTATACATAAGGAGCCCCTGCTCCTGCTCCTCCTTCTCCTCTTCCTCCTCTTCCTCCTCCCCTTCCTCCATACCCTCTCCAAGCTCCTCTTCCGCCATAACCTCTTCCTCTTCCTCTCCTCTCCTGCCTCCTCCTGCTTTTCTGGACGCTGTCAAGGATCTTAGAGGCGTAGAAGCCCATTCCCGCCATCATCTTGCGGTAGTTGTCGACTTCACGCCTCTCCTGGACAGCGCGTCCAGCTCTGTAGTTCCGCCTTCTTCCTGGAAAGACGAAAAAAAAATTAAAAATTTATAATTTACTAAATATTGAAGGTTAATCACCATACAAATGTTATTTCATAAAAACTTACTTCTATAGTATGCTTGTGGAGGAGCATCCTCCACAAACACCTGATTCTCTTCCTCCCCCGGCACCTCCATTTGAGGGTCAACGGCTGGATGATGGTTTGCCGGGGAAGGAAGAGATTCACCCGCAGCAACTCTGGCCCTTGGATTAGGGCAGGGAGCATTATTTGCTGTGGGCGCCCTGCCCTGAATTTGGGACGGTCCGGGTGCAGGGTCTGAAAAAAGAAAAAAATATTATGATTTTAATTATTTTAAAATTATTAATGTCTACTGTGAATTTAAATATTAGAGTTATTAAACATACCTAAATTGGCCTGCCCCGCCACTGCCCTATTGCCATTGGCTTCACTTCTTTGATTATTCAGTAAAAATAAATATAAAATTAAAAACTAAAGTTTATATTGATTCGTCCTTTAAAATTATTTGAAAATAAATGATAGAAAACCGGAGAAAAAACAGTATATTTTACTAATTTTCTGTCACTAGAAAAATAAAATACTTACATTCATGTTAACACCTTGGCGGTATCCTTGGAAAAGAATTAACGGCGACTTTATTACGAAAATATCCAAAAATATATCGTATATATAGATGTATTACTAATTATTTAATTACATTAATGTCGGTATGCAATCCTTCCTTAATATCCTGAGATTCTATTAAATTTAAGATCTCAGCCAATCCGAATACATTATCTAATCGATCAATCAATCATAAACATGGAATACATTCATTATAAAATTGTCGGTATATCAGTCCTTCTATTATCACCTGAGCATTGATCAGACTATAGCCATCCTTTCGATTTAAAGCACAAATTAGATTAGCCAATCGGAGATTTATATAAATCAATAATTTAAATTAATCGATTATTACTAAAGCACATATTAGATTAGCTAATCGAAAATTTATATTCATCAATAACTTAATGGAACAGAATCAATTAAGAATTAATTAAAAGGGCCGCTGTAAGGGCCGTTGTAACCAAGCAATTCAGGCAAGCCTCGTGTACAACATGGCGGACAAAAATCTGAACGCGCAAATTTGGGTTGGCAGCAGTGATTGAAAAGCCAGATGACGTCAGTTTTTGTAGAATAAGATTTTTGCCAAATGGTTAGGGCCGCTGTAACGTGAGAAATCAAGCATACCATTTGAAAGAGCAAAATCTGAAAACAGCAGATTTAGGTTGGCAACGTTGAAAAAAAATGACGTCATTACGTAGATCAGACTGAGTCAAGAAATTGTGAAATGGTAGTACATCCACGTGGTTTTGACAGCTGTCAACTGGTGCAACCTGTGCATTTTAACAAAATGTACAAGGACACACAGAAGTATTACAGATCCATAGGATTGTGTCTTTCGCTTCTGTATATAGGAACATTCAATTGGGATATCACACATACTAAAACTGCTACTAATATGATTATAATTGTATAAACAAACCTCTATTGTAATATATATGTGTAAGAACAAAAAATAGATGCTTTATAATTTTTAAATAGTATAAATAAGAATATTAATTCAATAACAGTATGATTACAATTGTATAAATAAAACTTTATTGTAATATATATGTGAAAGAAGACAAAATAGATGCTTTATTACATTGAATTAATTTAAATAAAAATATTAATTCAATGACAATTATAGTATTAACTCTAATAAAAATTATTCCAGTATTAATTTCAGAATCCTGTACTTTTGTCTTACTGGGTGGGGCTATTAACACGCCTATAATTTAATATTTAAATAAATTGTTAATATAAAATAAACATATCGTAAAATCATGAATAAATAGGAAGGTTACATGCTCGGACTATTCTCGCTATTGTTATACATTATTTTATTAAGCAATTTGGATAAGATTTTATACGCTAGAGCAGGACAACCACAGCTTTGAAGCGTGTGTGCGCAGTGGTAAAGTATAACTGTCGCTCCAGTGACGTAAATATACTTTGTAATGTTACTTTTCCCAGAGTAAACGTGCATTTTTCAATTCACGCCAGTAAGCAGTACTGCATCTCTGATACCCAGAATTTTTCCATAGGTAATGGAGGAAAACCGTAGGTAGTTGTTCCATCTTCAATCGAAACCTTGACGCAGCGGCTGACTCCAGGATTTAACGACAAACGCGCATTTTGCGTAGTTACATATTTACAGGTTGCCATTTTTAACTTTTAAATGAAATCTCTGAAAGGGGAATAATATTAATATCAGTGCGAAGCGAAATATTTGGAGAATAAATAGTTAGTATTCATGTGCACTATTTACTTCTCTTCCCTAAGCCTCTTGATTTTCTCATCTGCAAGCTCTGTGAGGTGCTCATAATAATTTTTTTTTGCAATTTGCGCGTTAATCTTCTCATCCAACAATTGCCTATGTTTATCGGCGATATCAATGTTATTGATAGTCTTCTTTTTTCCAGCTGCCTGGTTGTAGATGACGTTTTGGAGGGGTTGACTCATTGATTTTCTTAAATTGCTGGGTCCCCCATCGTTTCCCCAAGAAACAATATCTCCTTCAGCTCTTAATGTCTATAAAGATGGTAAATTAAACTATTATATGAAATAAATGTTATCTATTAAAAAATTATTTACTTTGAATATTGGCGCTAGATCATCAATGTCGTCCGATCCATCGGATTGAATAAGATCATCAACGGTACGGATGTTGCGTTTATCACTTTCAGATATTGTTAAAGTCTTAGCAGATGAGCTGGTGGAAGTTTGCAGAGCAGAACTAGTAGAAGGCCTTAATGCGGAGATTATTAGTGGTATATTATCGGAATCTCCCAGATACTGTATTCCAGTAGCCGATTTTCCAATCAACGAAACCACTATCTCAAGAAATTCATCTGTTTCAGGGGCCATCGATATTCCACCGCCTAAAAGCAGATATTATATTTTAATTAAAAAAAAATTTATCTTATAAATAATATATATTATACCTGTTTTATAAATCTCTTTTTTTCTAATGGCGTGGTACTTTCTTGCCTGCATCTTTATATTATTCCAAGCGGTTTTTAGGCAAATATTTGCCCGATTGCCGCTAGATGCTTAAGCCATCTCTTTTTTGATCTTATTCCATGCCCTCTCTTTCTCGCCCTTTGTACTCCCATCTGTTTTTTTATTTTCCACAATTGGAAGATATTTTTATATTGTTTCTAATAAGACACAACGGTATTCTTTGTCCATCGAATGAAATTTTAACGTTTGTAAAATTATTTATGTAAGCAAGAAAAGATTGTCCTACTTATTTCCTTTTTATCAATATGCACTTCTAATCAGAGTTGCCAAAAATGATGTTGTTTGCTACAGAAACAGTTAAACAAAGAGGGCAAGCACACAAAGTCATAAGCGTCTATGATTGTGAACTGCTACTAACTGGTTCACACGCATAGGCGTTTATGACTTTTTTGTGCTTGCCCTCCCTGTTCAACTGTTTCTGTAGCAAATCATTGTCTTTGGCAACTTTGCTTATAATGTGATAGGTTATAATTATAATGCTACTATATTGATGTGCACATAGCGAATACGGATGCAATCTGGCATAATATCGTTTATCCTTGGTTTTTCATAAACAATTGCGAAGATTGGTCGTTTTCTACAAATATACAATAATTCCTATATTGGTTACTTCTGTTTCGTAATGGAGCAAGAAATAGTATTTAATAGAGAAGAATTAGAAGAGGAAGCTGAAGAAGATCCTCCACGACAGCATAGAACGCACGTCTATTTGACGAGAAAAAATTACTTCGATCTGTCTAACAAAGAAAATTTTCAGCGTCGCTTTAGATTAAATAAAGTGCAGTTTTTGGAAATTTTTAACCAAATTGAGCCGAAGATACATATGAGACAATGGTAAGCTAGACTGATTATTGTAGGAAATTTTATATTTTAAAAGGGGTGCACACGTGTGTGGATTAAGCACTTTATTTGATTTAATGTACAAATATGTATAAGTATATAAATAAAAATGATAGTCGTCATTGAATGAATAAATTGTTTTTTAGGAATAAAAGCATTCCATTGACTATCAGGCTTTTAGTTGCGCTGAGGTTTTATGCCACTGGCTGCTTTCTGCTTGTAGCAGCAGATTTCACTGGGATCAGTGAAAAGAGTGCCCAACAGATCGTTCACCAAATATCAGCTGCAATTTCCGAATTAAGACCGAAATATATCAAGCTACCTCAAACCAACGGAGAAATAATGCGTATAACGAACGATAATTTCCATCTGTCGGGAATGATACGCGTTATAGGCGCGATAGACTGCATACATGTTCAAGTGAAGTCATATGGTAAATATTTTACTATTTATTTTACAAAAAATATACGTAATATTTAATGTTCGTGTTTTTAATTTGATTTTTAAATATTTACTTAGGAGGTGAAAACGCTGAACTATTCCGGAACCGGAAAGGGTTTTTCAGCTTGAACGTCCAATGCCTCGTGAACAGTCGGCTGCAGTTTATGGATATCGTTGTTAGGTGGCCGGGATCTGCCCACGATAATACCATTTTCGAAAATAGTCGACTCAAATTTCGGTTCGACAATTTTGAATTTGAAAATGGTATTATCTTAGGCGACCGCGGCTACCGAAATCAACGGTACGTAATAACACCGCTCGCCAATCCGCAAACACCTGCTGAAGTTCTATACAATGATGCACATATAAGAACAAGATGCATGGTAGGTATAATTGATAATGATACAATTTTATTTTTTTTTTCAGTTTTATAATTGTATTGTTTTAGGTTGAAAGATGCTTTGGAGTTTGGGGAAGAAGATTTCCAGTGCTCACAATTGGCTCTCGATTCAAAACACCCGAACGAACTATGAATGTGATAATGGCAACAGCTATTCTTCACAATATAATTCGCAGAGACAAGTTGCACGCGAAACCTGGCATGGAAACATATTACAATATTCCCGAGGTCTTCTCCCCTACAACAGAAAATGATCGTCAGTTCTTAATTAACAATTATTTTTCAAGGTAATTGTTAATATAATTATACACTCATATACCAATAACATCATTGAAGCAATATATAATTCCACATTTTTAACACAGGATTGCTAAACAGTAAGCGGTAGGAACTAGTGGGAAAAGAAACATTACAAAGTATATTCGCTTTGCTGAGAACCTAAAAGATTGGAGCATGCAGCAGTAGTTTCCTCCTAAGCCAGGGCATCGCGGAATGTCATTGAAGTTTGATTTAATAAGTTGAACGACCTTGTAAATATGTAACTACGCAAAATGCGCGTTTATCGTTAAATCCTGGAGTCAGCCGCTGCGTCAAGGTTTCGATTAAAGATGGAACAACTACCTACGGTTTTCCTCCATTACCTATGGAAAAATTCTAGGTATCAGAGATGCAGTACTGCTTACTGGCGTGAATTGAAAAATGCACGTTTACTCTGGGAAAAGTAACATTACAAAGTATATTTACGTCACTAGAGCGACAGTTATACTTTACCACTGCGCACATACGCTTCAAAGCTGCGGTTGTCCTGCTCTAGCGTTTAAAATCTTATCCAAATTGCTTAATAAAATAATGTATAACAATAGCGAGAATAGTCCGAGCATGTAACCTTCCTATTTATTCATGACGTTACGATATGTTTATTTTATATTAACAATTTATTTATTTATTTATTTTTTTTTTATTTTCTCCTGAGCGCCCTTTCGGGGTTCGCCCCAATTTTCTTACAATCCTTATTCTATTTCCTTACATCTACTTATACTATCTTAAACCTACTTCACACTATTTTCTTATTCCTTATACATATTTCTTATACATATACATAGACATAGAGAGAGAGACGCCTCATTCATTCCTCCATTCTCATTTATTCTCACTCATCCTTCCGCTGACCTCCGCTTCCGGTTTATCCGTCCATTTCTCTCTTCATCCAACTCTCTCATCCATTCCCCTCCCTTTCCACTTCCATCCAAAATTTCCTTTATTCTCTCCTCCACCCCCGCCTCATCCCCTTCCTCCCCTCTTCCACATCTTCCTAATACATGCTCCCAACTTTCCCTCTCCCACCCACATACCCTACACCTTCTCTCCTCCTCTTTCCTCCAATACTGCCCTTCTCTCATCTCGTTTCCCAGCCTATACCTCGCTATCCTTCTCCATTCTCCTTCTCTTTTTCCTCCTCTTAGGTACTCCGGTATTTCTTCCTCTATCACTATCCTATATCACCTATTATATCTTGATACTCCTATCCTACCTCTCCTCTCCTCCTCTTCTTCCATTTCCATTCTCCTCCCTACTCCTTCCCATATCCTTTCTCTCTCTTCCTTGTTTTCCCATCCCTCCCTGCCTCTCTTCTCTCCATATTCTTCAATCAAACTCCTCCTCTCTTCTTCCCATCTTGACCCTTTTTCTCCTCTCCTTTCTCTCCCTTCCATCTCCCTCAAACACTCCCTTGCCCACTTGTTCCCTTTCCCTTCCCTCAGCCTCTCTTCAAAATCCCATGCCCTCTTTCCTGCCCTTCCTCTTATCTTTCTCATTTTCACCTCCTCCCTCACCGCATACCCTGGCGTCACCCACTCCACCCCCAGTACCCACTTAATAAACCTCTCTCCCATTGCCTCTACCCTTCCTCTCTCTACCCAACCCCATATCTCCGCTCCATAACCAATCACCGGCCATATCATCTTCTCAAACATCCACAGTCTTCTTCCCACGTTGTTTCTAAATATCCTTTTTCCTAGTCCCCACACCTCCTTCATCACCGCTCCGGCTTTCCCCACTCTTTCCCCTATATGTCCGTCTTGCCTTCCGTTCCTCATCATCCTATATCCTAGATACTTCACCTCCCTTACTTCTTCAATCCATCCTCCCTTCCATCTGCACCTCACCTCCCCCCCTACCCTCTTTCCAAATCTAACTATTTTAGTATTTTCTACATTCATCTCCATTCCTCTGCCATCTAGGAACTCCTCTACCACTCCCAACATCATTCTCATTCCCCCCATTTCTTTTGCCATCACAACAATGTCGTCCGCGTACGCCATCGAATATATCTTCCCTGCCCCTAGTTGTATTCCTCCTTTCGCCCTCTCCGCCAATCTTCCTTCTAACTCATCAATATATAAAATAAAGAGCTTCGCGCTCAACGGACACCCTTGCCTTACCCCTCTCTCCGTCCAGAATTTCTCCCCTAGCTCTTTTCCCCTCCTTACTCTGCATACCGTTTCTTCATACATCTCCTTTATCGCCTCCCTTAAATCCTCACTTACCCCTTTTCTTTCCATCACTTTCCATAATATCTCCCTATCTACCCTGTCAAAAGCCGCCCTTATATCGATAAAGCATCCTACCATTCCTCCTCTTCCATCCTCCATTTCCCTATTCACCAGCTAGTTTAACACGTATATATTTTCCATCACTCCTCTTCCCTTTCTAAAACCTGTCTGCCCTTCCCCTATCATTCTCTTCTCCTCCATCTCCTTTTCCAACCTTTCTCATAACACCCCCGCATATACTTTCGCCATCGTGTCCATTAAAGTTACCCCTCTGTAATCCTCCACTTTCCTCCCTTCTCCCTTTTTCCTTATCGGTATAATTATCCCTACCTCCCACCCCTTCGGCCATCCCTCTCCTCTCCATATTCCATCACATATTCTCCATACTTCCTTTCTCACTCCTCTCCCCCCCCCCCCCCCCCCACTTCCATACTTCATTTTCTAAACCATTCTCCCCTGCCGCCTTCCCTCCTTTTAGCCTCTCCATCTGCCTCTCTACTTCTTTCTCATCTATTCCCCCTTCCCTCTTCCTCCCTCTCCCGCATCTCTCACCTTCCACTCTCTCTTCTCTTTCCTCCCCATGTCCCCCTAACTATACTTTAAAAAACTCATCCCACTCCTTCATTCCTATCTCTTCTACTTTATTCACCTCCTTCTTTCTGCACCTCCTTATAATTTCCCATACCTCTGCCTCTGTTCTTACACCGTCCACTTCCTTGTACCATTCCTCTCGCCACTTCTCCTTCTTTCCCTCACACAGCTCCTTGTACTTTCTCTTTTCCCTCCCGTATTCCTCCTTTTCCTCGTACCCTCTCACCCACCTTCTCAACTTCTTCCTTAACTCCCTCTTCCCCGCTCTACACTCCTCATCCCACCATCCCCCACTCCTCCCCTCCCCCCTCCGTCTTTTCCTTCCTCACTTCTTCCCTCGCCTTTCTTACTTCCTCCTGCAGCTTTTCCCATCTTTCTTCTACCCCTTCCTTTCCTCTTCCTTCTATCCTCTCTGTTCTCTCTCTATACCTCTCTAATTGTCCTCTCTCCCATCCTCTCTTTACCCCCTCTTTCTTCCCTCTTTTCTCATCCTTCTTCCTCTCTTCATCCAGCCTTATCACTAACGGTAAGTGATCCGATTCCACCCTCACCTCTACCTCCATCTCTTTAATCTCCTCCCTTGTTTCCCTGTCCCCCACTACGTAATCTATCACTGATCTTCCCAAATGCCCTATGTATGTATATTCTCCTTCTCTATCTCCTCTCACTGCCCCGTTGAATACTTCTAGTCCCATCTCTCCTATCAATTCTATCATCCTTCTTCCCTCTGCATTCATCACTCTGTCTCTCGATTTTCTTCCCTCATTCCTTCTTCCCACCTCTCCCTCCTCCTCCTCCCTCGCCTCTCCTATTCTTGCGTTCCAGTCGCCTCCTATCAGACATTTCCTTCCCTGTTCCCTTTCCACCACTCTCCTTAACCCATCCTCCATGCTTCTTATCCCTTTTCCCACATACACCCCTGTTATTCTCCACTCCTCTCTCCCTATCTTCACCTCTATTTCCATGATTCCCTCCTCCTCCTCCTCCTCTCTTATTCTCTTTCCATTCATCCCTTTTTTCACTCCCATTACTATCCCTCCCTTCGCCCTTCCCTTTTTCTCATGTCTCTTCGCCCATTGCACCCACCACTCATGACCCCTCGGTAGCTTCTTCCTCAGGTTGCCCCATCCCTTCTCTTCCAACCACGTTTCCACTAAACATACTACATCCCACCTCCCTATCCTCTGCCAAAAATCCTCGTCCTTATTACTTACCCCTGCCACATTCCAAAAAACTATTTCTATTCCCTTCCCCTTCCTCTCTATTTCTTTTCTTTCCTTTCTCTCTCTTCTATCCCCCTCTTCCTTTTCCTCCCCCCTCCTTCCCTTTCCCTCCTCTCTCCCTCTCCCCCCTCTCTTTCCTCTATCTCTTCCCATTCCCCCTCCCTTCTCTTACCCCAAAATTCTCTCCTCCTCTTGTCTCCTCCTCTTTCCATCCTCTCCCTTCCTTGTTCCATATCCCTCCCTTCCACTCATTCCACCTCCACTCCTCATTGTTCACCCATATCTTCATATATCCCACCCTTACCCTTTCCCCCTTCCTTCTTTGTCCATCCGCTATCTCCTTCACCTTCCCCATTATCCTCCTTTCTTCCCACGTTAAGTCATCCTCTATCCTTTCCTTCCTCCCTTTCAATTTACTCTTCCCCTCCATCACCTTTCTCTTCACCTCTCTATTTTCTAGTTTCACCTCTATCCCCTTTCTCCCTTCCCCCTTCATTCCCCTTAGCACCCTCACTTCCCTCACCCCTCCTTTTACCCCAATTATCTCCATTATCTTTCCTATCTCCTCCTTTACTCCTTCCTCACCTCCCTCTTCCCTTTCCATCCCCCACACTATTACATTGTTCCTCCTCCTCTCCCTTTCCTCTCTCTCCCATTCTAACCTCTTTATTCTCTCTTCTATCACTCCATCTTCCTGTTCTTTGCTCTCCTTCCGTACCCATCCCTCCTGTTTCTCCCTCTCCTTCTCCCTCATTTCCAGCGCCTCCATTCTTCCTTTCAGTCCTTCTATCTCCCCCCTCCACTCCCTCCTATCCTTCTTCATTTCCTCTCTCACCTCCTCTATTTTCCTTATTATCTCTTTCTTTCCTTCCTCTATCCCATCCATTTTCTCCTTTATTCCCTCCAGTGCCTGTAATACTTTCTCCATTCCCCCTTCCTCTCCCCTCATCGACGATCTCGTCACCCTCGCACTCTTTTTGAAGGCCCATCTGTCCCCCTTTCCTCTCTCCCCCTCTTCCTCTCTCTCCTTTCTCTTCCCCCTCATAAAATCCTCCATATTACCCATGCTCTCCGTCCTCCTCCTCTCCCCCTCCCCTTTGTCCCTTAACAGTCACCCTATGTTTATTCTCCCCCCTTCCCTTTCCCTCTCAGCCTCTCCCCCCACTTCCTCCTTCTTCCCTTTTTCCTTCTCTCCCCCTTCTCCTTTTCTTTCCATTTCCTTATTCTTTTCTCCTTCCTACCTTACCGACCTCTTTTCCTTCCTTTTTTCCCCGCTAGGTGTCCTTGTTCTCTTCTATTCTCCTTATCACCTCACTATCTCCCTCTCTCACTTTCCCGCTTTTCTACCTAACCTCCAAATCCTACCACTCTTTCTCTCTCCCTTTTCTGCCCTTCCTTCCCTTCCCCTTCCTTCCCTTATATTCCCTTCTCTCGGGCTCTCTTTCCCTTTCACCTCCTTCTATTCCCTATTCTACCCTTTTCCACTAACCTTTTCTATTTTCTCCTCAAACGACCACTCACTCCTCAACATTCATCCATCCACACACCGGAAACGGAAGTCAACAATTTATTTAAATATTAAATTATACGCGTGTTAATAGCCCCACCCAGTAAGACAAAAGTACAGGATTCTGAAATTAATACTGGAATCATTTTTATTAGAGTTAATACTATAATTGTCATTGAATTAATATTTTTATTTAAATTAATTAAATGTAATAAAGCATCTATTTTGTCTTCTTTCACATATATATTACAATAAAGTTTTATTTATACAATTGTAATCATACTGTTATTGAATTAATATTCTTATTTATACTATTTAAAAATTATAAAGCATCTATTTTTTGTTCTTACACATATATATTACAATAGAGGTTTGTTTATACAATTATACTCATATTCAGTAGCAGTTTTAGTATGTGTGATATCCCAATTGAATGTTCCTATATACAGAAGCGAAAGACACAATCCTATGGATCTGTAATACTTCTGTGTGTCCTTGTACATTTTGTTAAAATGCACAGGTTGCACCAGTTGACAGCTGTCAAAACCACGTGGATGTACTACCATTTCACAATTTCTTGACTCAGTCTGATCTACGTAATGACGTCATTTTTTTTCAACGTTGCCAACCTAAATCTGCTGTTTTCAGATTTTGCTCTTTCAAATGGTATGCTTGATTTCTCACGTTACAGCGGCCCTAGTATACACGAGACTTTTGACAGGTTCAAGGATGTAGCGAGCTTATTGGTGGCCCTTTTAGTTTCTAATTGAAGACCTAAACAGTAAAATATTCATTATTGGTTTCAATATATAATTTTTATATCTAATACGACTACAAAGCTGTACTTTTCTTTTTCCTAGGTTTTGACCAATTCTTTTGACTGACCTAATACCATTGTTGGACAGTTTTGGGCCATGCTTTACATTGTGATGTGGAAATAGTTTATGCTTTGGTGGAACAGAACGATGGATTTGATCATCCAGGTTTGAACAATACTATAAGCATACTCAATACAAAACATGAATGAGAATGGGTGATTCTCAGCACATTCGATGGACTTTATAATATTGGTAAGCTTTATATTCAGGATAAAAATCAAATTAAGATTAGAAAACCAATACACGAATCCTTTCTACTAGAATATGGCAGTACATTAATGAGCCATCACTCCTGGCAACGTGGTCCTACTTATCTGATGCATTGTTAAAGGCAAGGCAAAGCAAGGTTTGAAATTCTTGTTGCAATCACTGCCAATGAAATGTGAATCTGGAATATCTAAAATAATAGATATTGTCAAGGATAGTAACACGAACCATGTTGGTAAGTAATTTAATCTACTTCTTGATACTGACAATAATTATATATTTAAAAAATTTGTATTAATTACTAATATTTGCAGGATCCAAGGTTTAAAGTGCATTAAACGAGGACGAATTGGAAATGTTCTTACATGGACATAGAAAGGGCAAGATACTGGATTCATTTGTCATATTGCTGATCAATTCTTAAGATGTTGTGCCGATAATAGCAAGTTGGAATGTTCTGATTTACTCAAAAATTTAGGAGACCCTGTATGCTAGCTATTAAAAGACTCATATTTTTAGGTTTGTGAATATTGTACTTAGCTAAGAACAAAAATTACGCAAATGTAGTATATTTTGTATGGATGTATTAAACTCATTTAATTCCAGTTAAATATTGTGAGAATTTCACCAAAAGTTCGAAAATGGACAGTTCAAGGATGCAGCGAGCTTGGTGGTGGCCCTTTTGGCTTCTAATTTAACACCTAAATAGTAAAATATTTATTGTTGGACTCAATATATAATTTTTATTATAAGTAATACGATTACAAAGCGTTATTTTTCCTTTTCCTAGTTTTTGGCTGATTCTTTTGACTGACATAATACCATTGTTGGACAGTTTTGGGCTATGTTTCACATTGTGATGTGGAAATAGTTTGTGCTTTGGTGGAACAGAACGATGGATCTGATCATCCAGGTTTGAACAATACTATAAGCATACTCACCCAGATAACCATCCCTGCTAAAGCAGGAAACGACAAGGGTTGTTCACATACTCTGCCAGCATAAACTTGAACAGTTGGCGCACAGATCGTGCTTCATCAAATGCAATGAACAGAATTAGCGAATATTTCGAGCATTTACTGCTTTCAGAAGATGGCGCACATAGTTGTCAGTTTATCCTCTGGTTATGGAGCAAGTCTGCAGACAGAATTTAAGCATCTTTCGATCATGTATTGCTATGCAAATACTGATGTAATATTTCGCGTTAATTTCCTGCATTGTTTGCGTGTAGAATCTGACGCATATTGGAGTAATTTTGTCATCTGAATTCAGAGCAAGCCTGCATACAGAATACAGGGTGTAACGAAACGACCGCCTTTTCTCGTAACTGGAGGTTCGGGGTGACCATCCAAATGCACGTGTAAAATTTGGTTCGAATCGTTCAAGGGGTTTAAAAGTTATTTCCATTTAAAACTCACCCTTTTTCGGTCCTTTTCGAACGACTTTAACTGTGCATAATAAAGTGGAGAAAGTGGAAAAACAATTGACGAACACCCCACTAGAATGTAAAAATTATCGATCGCGCGCGATAATACATTTGCTATTTATTTCATTAATTTGGCTATTAGATTAATTTTAAAAATAGCAAAATCCTTTTCATTACAATTCCAAATCAATTCAATACAAGTATCATTGACTGAATTGATGGAAAGAGGGAGAAGATAGAATGAAAAGGAAAGTATCAAAAGGTAAGATGTCACGCGACAGCACTGATAATTTAATAGGAAACACATCAAGGCATTTTCTTTCTACAAACGAAGGTAAAAAGAATTATTTAAAATCAATTCATTGATGATAGAAAAAATTAAACTTACCCATTATTGTTCTCTAAGTTCCTTTACACCGAAGTTTTTGAAAAAGCTTCAAACTGGCTCCTCGATGATTTCCAGAATGCACACTTTCATTGATTTTGCATTTAAGAACTCACGAATTTAAGCAAATTAGGTGTTAACCTACGTTTCTTCAAAACACCGGTTAATTTGACACTTTTTGAACTGTTTGAAGTAGGCTGAAAAGAGAGACACAGAGAGATAGAATAATCAATAATTCGTTTCGACCACTCTTAATCACCCTACTTCAAACAGTTCAAAAGTGTCAAATTCACCAGTGTTTTGAAGAAACGTAGGTTAATACCTAATTTGTTTAAATTCACAAGTGTTTAAATGCAAAATCAGTGATAGCGTGCTTTCTGGAAATCATCGAGGAGCCAGTTTGAAGCTTTTTCAAAAACTTCGATTTAAAGGAACTTGCAGAACATTTAATGGGTGAGTTTAGTTTTCTCCTTCATCAATGTATTGATTTTGAATCATTCCCTTTAGCTTCGTTAGTAGAAAGAGAATGCCCTCATGCATTGTCTGTTAAGTTATCATTGCGCTCGCGCGATATCTTAGCTTTTGATACTTTCCTTTACATTGCGTCAACTCGCTCTTTCCATCAAATCAGTCAATGATGCTTGTACTGAATTGAATTGGAATTGTAATGTAAAGGATTTTGTTATTTTTAAAATTAATCTAATAGCCAGATTAAAGAAATAAATAGCAAAAGTATTACCGCACGCGATCGATAATTTTTACATTCTAGCTGGGTGCTCATCAATTGTTTTTCACTTTCTCCACTTTCCATTATGCAGTTAAAGTCGTTCGAAAAGGACTGAAAAAGGGTGATTTTTAAATAGAAATAACTTTTAAACCTCTTGAACGATTCGAACGAAATTTTACACGTGCACTCAGTTTGTCACCCCGAACCTCCAGTTACGAGAAAAGGCGGTCGTTTCGTTACACCCTGTATAAGCATCTTTCGATAATGTATTGCGATCCAAATACTGATGTTATATTACACGCTGATTTCGAGCACTGGTTGCATGCAAAAGCAGGAAGCATATTGGTCCCATATTGACATCTAAATTTTGAAAATATCTAGAAATAATTATGTAATTTTATGTATTGTATATCGATCGTATAAATTGTGTATTTTAAATAAATTAACCCCTTAAATTCTTTGAATAATTGTAATTTATTTATTCTTTATAAAATAAGAATATAAATTTTTTTTATAACATGAGAAAATAATTTTCAGGTAGAAAATATGTTACTTTCATTGCACCAGCGTAAATTATAGCGTAACTGCAAAATGAAATCAACTCCAGTATCGACTGATGCTCGATTTAAAAGTTTTAGCGGGTTATTAAAAAATTTTCAAATTGACCGCCTCCGATGTTTTATGTTTTTAATCAGTGTGGCGCTGCAATAGAAAAGAAAGTGAAGGAAGTGCATCAACTTTAGCGCAATTTTTAGCGGAAATCTTCCTTTTTCACGTGGACCTCCGAGCAGTTAAGACGAAGAGACGCGTTCTCTACCCTCAGGCTTATACGTTGGACTTTACGACAAGAGATATTGAGACTGTTTCAATGCCAGCACTTTCAAGTAATGTAAATCAATATATAAGTAATAATGAAACTTTTACTTCTTCCTAGTGCTTCATAAATTATTTTATTTTCAGATTCTTTCTGTAACTGGTGATAATTCTACAAGCGAATATAGAGTATTCTCAGTGATTAGTGCTGTCCAATTAATTGAACTCCCAAAAATTTTGACGCTGACAAAAGAATTAGGATTACTGTGTGGCGGTACTCCAAAATTTTGTGATAGCTAACCTCTCTAATACTGATCTACTGCAGCTTAATGGTAGAGTTATTAACTTTCAATAGACAATATAGCATAATTATTTGTGCATAGTGTATTAGTATTATTGGTGATCCTGCGAACTTGGCGTAAAAGACAATTTAAGTGCATTTAGTACCCTAAGACTTATACGTTGGACTTTACGACAAGAGATATTGAGACTGTTTCAGTGCCAGCACTTTCAGGTAATGTAAATAAATATAGGTGTAATAATGTAACTTTTATTTCTTGCTAGTGCTTCATAAATTATTTTATTTTCAGATTCTATCTGTAACCGGTGATAATTATACAAGAGAATATAGAGTATTCTCAGTGATAAGTGCTGTCCAGTTACTAAAATTGTAAAAATCTTTGACGCTGACAAAATAATTAGGATCACTGTGCGGCTGAGATCTAAACTTTCGTGACAGCTAACCTACAAATCATCTACTGCAGCTTTATGGAAGATTTATTTACTTTTAAGAGACAATCTACAGGAGAATTATTTACGTAAAGTGTATCAGTGCTATTGGTGATCCTACGAACTGTTGCATACAAGACAATTGAAGTGTGTTCTGTACCTTCTGGCTTACACGTTGGACTATACGACAGGATATATTGAGACTGCTTCAATACCATTACTTTCAGGTAATGTAAAAAAATATGTATCTAATTATGAAACATACTTCTTATTACTTGTAGTTCATAAATTATTTATAAATTAATATGGAATACTCTCAGTGATAAGTGCTGTCCAGTTACTAAAATTGTCAAAATCTTTGACGTAGAATAAAGAATTAGGATCAGTGTGTGGCGGAGATCTAAACTTTGGTGACAGGTAACCTACAAATCATCTATTGCAGCTTGGTAGAAGATTAGTTTACTTTGAAGAAACAATATATAGCAGATTTATTGGTGATCCTGCGAACTGTTGCATACAAGACAATAGAAGTGCGTTCTCTACCTTCTGGCTTATACGTTAGACTATACGACAAGATGTATTGAGACTGCTTCAATACCAGTACTTTCAGGTAATGTAAATTAATATATATGTAATAATGTAACTTTTATATTTCTTGCTAGTGTTTCATAGATTATTTTATTTTCAGATTCTATCTGTAACCGGTGATAATTATACAAGAGAATATAGAGTATTCTCAGTGATAAGTGCTGTCCAATTAATTTAACTCCCAAAAATTTTGATGCTGAAAAAAGAATTAGAATCAGTGTGTGGCGATGCTCAAAAATTTTGTAACACCTAACCTCTCTAATAGTCATCTACTGCAGCTTAATGGTAGAGTTATTAACTTTCAATAGACAATATAGCATAATTGTTTGTGCATAGTGTATTAATATTATTGGTGATCCTGCGAACAATTAAATAATAGACAATTGAAGTGCGTTCTGTACCCTCAGGCTTATACGTTGTACTTTACGACAAGAGACACTGAAATTTCTTCAATACTAGTGCGTTTAGGTAATGTAAATCAATATTTTTACAATTATGAAACTTACTTCTTACGGCTATTAGTTCATAAATTATATTATTTTCAGATTCTGTCTTTAAATGCTGATCTTGTAAGATGGATTCACATTGAAGCTGCTAATTTTATATGAAGCTACTAATTTTGCATCATCTAAACTAAGATGCCCTTTCCGGTAAGCAAGATTAAGAATCCTTGTAAATTATTTTAACAGCACGCCTTTCTGCAAACCACATAGTACTGCTTTCGATTCCACACGCCCTACAGTATAAATATAAAGTTGATTTTCTTAGTTTCATGCATGATACAATACAAATATATGATCGTCTACGAACTGTGTGTATCACATAGAGTTCGCATAACTTTCAATCAAAAAGATCATTTATAGCTGAAAAATTGCAGATTGCTCGAAAACCAATAAAATTACTATCAACACGACAAAAATTTAGAAGAAAGGAAAGACAACGATTGTCTGATTCAGCGAAAAGAAATCGAACCTATATTAGGAATTCAGTATTACAGGAAAATGCAGATTGTAATAGTATTAATGTTGCTACTCAATCAAATGTTAATTGCGAGTTAACTGAAACATCTACATTGAGTGATACTTTGATAGTAATGGAAATACTGCGTCCTTCTCATTTTCAAGTTCATGTAATGAATCTAGTGACTCTAGTGATTGTATCTATTATGAAGAAACTTTCCAAGAAAAATTAGCTTCTTGTTTCGTAGAAATAAACTTAACACATGTTCAAGGAAATAGTATATTGCATCTGCTGCGAAGTCATTCTTGTTTTCATAATTTACCTAAAGATATTAGAACTATTGTCAACACACCTCGAGAACCACTAGAATTATTTCAAGTCGAGCCAGGAGAATATTTACACTTTAACATTGAAACTAAGATCATAGAATGCTTAAAGAAAGCTTCGTTGAAGAATGTAACAGTAATAGAATTAGATATAAGCACGGATGGCTGCACGTTGGATAAATCGAATACAATGCAAATATGGCCAATACAATGCAGAATAGCAAATTATTCAAATACAAAACCGATTGTAGCAGGCATTTATAGAGGCCCCAATAAACCAAATGATGCGAATAAATTCTTTAAAATGTTTGTTAAAGATATTAATACGATTATTAATAATGGCGGTATTCGATATCATAAATCTACTATTGAAATTAAATTAAGATGTTTTGTAGCCGATGCTCCTGCCCGAGCTTTTATTTTGAACCATCGAGGCCATATGGCAATGCAACCATGCTCAAAGTGTAAAGTTTGTGGTGTGTACAATGAAGGCCGTTTTGTATTTAACACAGTAGATCATGTTCCTAGAACAGATGAAGAATATGGAAGATTATATATAGGCGAAGACCACCATAAAGAAGGCAGAAGTCCTTTATCATTATTACCTTTGGGCATGGTTAGTCAAGTTCCATTCGAATACATGCACCTAGTATGCCTAGGTGTAACGAAGAAACTTATAACTGCTTGGGTTTCCGGGAAATATAATAAACAAACTAAACTATCAGGTGCACTTATAAATACAGCGAATAATCGATTAAAATCAATAGCTAAATATTGTCCTTATGAATTTGCCAGACGTCCACGGTTTTTAAACGATTATACAAAATACAAGGCGACCGAATGTAGGCAATTTTTAATATATACAGGTCCTGTCGTAATGATAAATCTATTAAACGATAATGTTTTTAAGCATTTTCTGATGCTTCATGCTGCTATTAGGATCTTATTATCAAATTCGCCTTGTTCAGAACTTGCCGTCTTTGCAGAAGTCGCCTTAAAAAAATTTGTTTTTAATTGTCAGTCACTTTACGGTCCAACATTTGCTAGTTACAATGTACATGGACTTTTACATTTAGCAGATGATTTCAAGCGATATGGTTCTTTAAATTCCTTTTCAGCCTTTCCGTTTGAAAACAATATGTCAATTTTTAAAAAATATTGTCGTAAACCGGTTTATCCATTGCAACAATTGTTTAATAGATTTACGGAATTAAACATACATGATAAACGAAAAACTAATACAGTAAAATGTCCATCCGGAAGTGTAAAATGGCCTAATTTTATATTAAGTTGTGGAATACGAGACAATTGTTGCATTTTACTTGATGGTAGTATCTGTATTATTGTAAAAATTGTTAAAATCGATGAAACGTATAATTTACTTATAAGAAAATTTTTAAATGTATCACAATTTTATGACGTTGGAATACCGTCTGTATTGTTAGATGTATATAAATGTCAAGGTTTGAGCGCAGATGCAGTTTCTATTTCTTTGAATCAAGTTCGTGGTAAATGTTATAAAATGCCGCTAGCAACTGATACGATTTTCAGTAATTTTAGCTCTTCTGATGAGGATGAAAATGAGGTGGATGATCTTCAATATATCGTTGCTCTAATGATACACACAGATGAATGACCAGAATAATTGAACTAAAGTCTTGTAGCTATTATTAACTGCATTTAATCTTTTTTTATGCGTACACGTTTCATTTTATCCTATTTCTTTCCTCTTACTTTTAATCGCATCTCTTTCCTCTTTCTTATTCTACGTTGTTTTTCACTACTGTTTCTTCTTTTCTACCGTCATAAATGCCTTCTCTTCTTTCACTTATATCTTTATCTCCTGTCTCTACTGCTCCCTATCTTACTTTTCCTCTCTTTTTCTTTCTTCCTGTGTAATCGTTTCTCCTTTTCCACCTTTCCTTTTTCCTGCATCTTTCCCTATTCCCTCTTTCCTTTCTTCCTCTTCCTGTTTCCTCACTATTACCTTTTTCCTTCTCGTCACATCCTTTCTTTTCCTATTTTCCTCCTTTCTTTTCTTTTTCCGCCATCCTTCATTTCCCTATCCTTTCTTCCTTGTCCTGTTTCCTCACTATTACCTTTTTCCTTCTCGTCACATCCTTCCTTTTCCTATATTCCTCCTTTCTTTCCTTTTTCCGCCATCCTTCATTTCCCTATCCTTTCTTCCGTGTCCTGTTTCCTCACTATTACCTTTTTTCTTCTCGTCACATCCTTCCTTTTCCTATATTCCTCCTTTCTTTCCTTTTTCCGCCATCTTTCATTTCCCTATCCTTTCTTCCGTGTCCTGTTTCCTCACTATTACCTTTTTTCTTCTCGTCAACTCTTTCCTTTTCCCCTCTTCCTTCTTATCTACCTTTATTCTATTATCCTTTTCCTCTTTTTACACATAAATCCAATATTACTTTTGACCAATCCAATTTTTCTCCATTTTATTTCCTTCCCTAATTAATAATAATTCTTTCCAAACTGAACAATAAATATTAGGTAGAAAGACCAAAACGAACTGTTCCGAAACCTATGAGGTATCAAACCACTAGTTCCGAAGATGAGCCTGTTATGCATAAAAAAAGAAATGTACAGTCAACCAATATAAATACAAATAATATTAACAACGATATTAATGAAATGAGGGAATTATTTGCCACTAACGTTAATACTGTTAATGATAGGAATAGTATTTATTTAGAGCAACATAATACCGATTACTCTCAAATCGCATCCAATATTGTGAACACGCAATCATATTATACCTCCGAACACCATTCACCAAGGAACTGTGCACCGCCTATCTATTATTCTGCATCGTCTGCACATTATGTACCAACTACATCCAATATCGAACCTGAGAACAGGTTGGAAAGTCAGGTTTCCAACACAGTATTAGCTACACTAAATAACGTCACGCAAACATCGCAATGTAATAATGAGGATCTACAGTAAATATCTAATGGCTTCTTTTATAAATAAAATAATTTTATTTAGATTAAACAATACAACTCACTTCATTTGTAGGGAAATGAAGCAACAATTGAATAGAATAGAAGAAACTGTAAAAAAGATCTTAAAAACAGTATCAATAAAGAATATTGCGACTACAACGAAACCTGAAGTAATACCTATTCAAAGTACCAGAGACTTAAATGACTTTGAAAAAATAAATGAGGATACTTATACAAGCGTTGTAAGTATGGCTTATTATTCCAGTTTCCTTTTCAATCTCAGTAATAATGATCAATAATAGCTTATATTAATTGTATATTACTATCAGGTCACCTATTTGCAATATGTAGGAGGTCATACCGCAAAAGAAGCTATCTCTCTTTGTTTCAAGGAATGCTTCGATGTATCCATTACAAATGAGGTCACTTGGTTGGGTCGAGAGGAGGAAAAGGTGTCTTTATATGATAGACGTATCGTTAAAGCTATTTATGGTAAGTTTTTGTATAATGAAATGGAACAGTATAAAAATATTTAAATTATAATCCATTTATCTCTTTTAGATGCTATTTGCCGTAATCCAAACTTTGATAAACCGCTACGCAGTACTTTTCAATCATTAATGAGAGAGTCATTAAAAGCAGCAAAGGAAAGATACAGGCAAAAATTACGGAAACCTATGCAGAATAGAAGCGGACATCAAAGAGAGGAAAATTTGTGGGATGACAATATTTCGGATGTGGAGAATGTAGATGATACAGCATAAGTTAAGGTTGATACATAATCAAGACAGAAAAAATGTGAACTGATTTGTTTATGTGTATTTTTCTATTCAATGTTTCTGCTATTGCGCTTTGGTTAATTAACCTTTTTTACTTTATTTGGAAGTTTATAATATTAAAAACAGTTTATTTTTATGTTTCCGTTATAGCAGAAATGTGAAAAAGTAATGTTAACATTGTATAGTTTTTTCTTTTTTAATTCTGAAATAATTTCATATTACTTACATTTATACAATGATACTACATATAACTTACGTTAATCATCTGTTCATAATTGATATTATAATATGTGCCTGTATTCTAATTTTATGCTTTCATGACCGCTATATTGTATTAAAAACCTTTGAAATTTCTGCTGAAATATAGTACACTTTTATATTATTGTTGTGGTTCTATCGCTGATTCACGACAAACTCGAAATTCTTTTGTATAATAAAGTTTATTGACGTTTGATTTACAATGTTTCTTCTTTATACAAATTGATAACCAGAGCTATGAGCTAGATAATTATAGTCTTAAGAGACAAAGGATTGCCTGGATAAGTTTAAGAGATAAGAGGACTGAAGGTCCTAGGAGACTCGACTTGTTCCTTCTAGCTTTTGACTCGAACTGAACTTTGGGGCTGCACGTTTGGGGCTCCTACCCTCAAAGTGCAGCGTCAAACATTACCTTATATGGTAACATTTGCGGGTCCCAATGGTCAAATGCGTCATTGTTCTAGAACATTCGACTGCCGTCGAAGTGCATTTTGCCACGTGTCGGGACTTAGCCTTGGCGACTGTGTGAACGAGCTGCGTCTGGCGCTTCGTATTACATTTAGGAATTTGTCGCTTTTAGGAGTATCTCTCCTTTACAATGAGGCTATTGATATTTTAATATAATCATGATAGATTTAGAGTTATTAATTATATCTTTAAATGATAATAATATTAATAATATTAATTATATAGTGCTTATAATAGCAATGAGTTATGTATGTTTATTCTATGTACATAACATTATATTAACGTTAAATCATAAAGCTTTTCCTCATGTTTCTATTAGCGATAAATGCTATGCAACTCTTTGCGCTTAAACAAAATCAGAACATCTTTGTTTTCTCAACAGGCCTATCTTTCTATACGAAAGAGTAACAAATCAGTATTAATGTCGCACCAAATAGCAATGATCTTGCATCAGAAACATCTCAAACGCAGAACAATAAGAACCTGTTCAACATTAAAACTTTGCAGACTACGTTATTATTGTTAATTGACTTTGAAAATGGTTTAAGGATAAAAACGATGAAGGCAAACTTGATAGAAGACGGCATCATCAAATAGATATCTTGGGAAACAAAAATATGTTATTGAAGATGAGCAGATATAAAAATATATTTGAGGGATCTTGAATTAATTTGGAATTAGTTTATTCAAATTGTCTTCGTATTTCAATGAAAAAGTAAGCATTGAAATAATAAGTAATGTTAATATGTAATTTATTAAACTTCTTATAATTTGAATTTCAGTATGGAGCAAAAATCAATACAGCTTTGAAGGACTGTTGTTAAACTTCCAAAACGAACTGCAACTGCACTTCTCCAGAAGGTGAAAGAAAAACGGAACAAGAAAGTGAATAGAAGACTTCCACTGAAGTTGAATTAAGTGTATTAGCAAACAAAACTGTACTTTTCGCTATAAGTTTTATTTTAATGGTGATAACATTATTATTCTTATAGAATTTCTTTAATTATAATCTTTAAATAAATACGAATTTTTACAAAATTTTAAGAGTGGATTTATTTTTAATACAAAATTTAAATATACAAACAATAACATAATCTGCTCATTATCTGCGCTAGATCTGTTGTTAGTTACTAACTGAAATATGCGTTCAATCTGCTGTGAAATTAATACAAGAAGCACCTGCTCGATATCTGCTTTAAATCTGTATAAATTCCATGTGCTCATAACCTGCTTCAAATCTACTTTAAATTTGCAATAAAGTTAATGTAGACACGACCTGCTCGAAATTTGCATTTAATCTGCAGTAAGTTACTACAAGCAGTAGTATTGGGAAAAAGAGTGACGTACATGTATATGAATCTACCCACAGGTCTTGCAAGTTTCTACCATCAGTCTGCGGTCATTTTGCCGGTAAATTGTTATCTGGGCAATACAAAACATGAATGAGAATGGGTGATTCTCAGCACATTTGATGGACTTTATAATATTGGTAAGCTTTATATTCAGGATAAAAATCAAATTAAGATTAGAAAACCAATAAACGAATCCTTTCTACTAGAATATGGCAGTATATTAATAAGCCATCACTCCTGGCAACGTGGTCCTACTTATCTGATGCATTGTTAAAAGCAAGGCAAAGCAAGGTTAGAGATTCTTGTGCAATCACTGCCAATGAGATGTGAATCTGGAATATCTAAAATAATAGATATTGTCAAGGATAGTAACACAAACCATGTTGGTAAGTAATTTAATCTACTTCTTGATACTGACAATAATTATATATTTAAAAAATTTGTATTAATTACTAATATTTGCAGGATCCAAGGTTTAAAGTGCATTAAACGAGGACGAATTGGAAATGTTCTTACATGGACATAGAAAGGGCAAGATACTGGATTCATTTGTCATATTGCTGATCAATTCTTAAGATGTTGTGCCGATAATAGCAAGTTGGAATGTTCTGATTTACTCAAAAATTTAGGAGACCCTGTATGCTAGCTATTAAAAGACTCATATTTTTAGGTTTGTGAATATTGTACTTAGCTAAGAACAAAAATTACGAAAATGTAGTCTATTTTGTATGGATTTATTAAACTCATTTAATTCCAGGTAAATATTGTGAAAATTTCACCAAAAGTTCGAAAATGGACAGTTCATTTTTACTTTGACATGTTCTCAATTCCGTTTACACTAATAAATCTTCATGAAACCAGGAAACGATACTTTTATGTAATTCTCGCGCCATAGAATTATAAATATTTATATTAATTAATCGATAATTTAAAATTATAAAACACCTTTCAGAATTTAATAGAATTCACTTTCAACAAATTAAACTTTTTTTCATTTATCATACCGCTTCAAAATTATTAATTATGAAGCACTCTCCTATATAATTCTTATACAAAACCGGCAAATTCTATTTGTATTACATGTTAAAATGACAATATCTACAGTTTTAATTTAATTAAAAAAACAAAAAGTCATGGTTTAATTTATTTTATTTAGTAATAACATTTCATTACATTTTGTCAGCTACAAATCGTAGTGATATTTGTTAAATAAATTACTTCTCCAATTAGGCATATACAGTACACACATTGTCTAAAGTCTTTGTTTATTTCAATTTCGTTCGAAATTCAATAATGCATGTTGATTGTCAAAATATTCTATTGCCTTTTTACAATTTTTTGACTCAACCTCATCTACGAAATGACAGGTGATTATTTATTAATTATTAATACGAACACATATATTATATAAATAAATTTCATTTATTAATACTCAAAATTTTAAAATACCTATACTACCAAAATTTACAGTTTTTTTCAATTAACATAGGTTAGTTATATATATAATTTAAGAATCATGACTTTCGTTCAATTTCGGAACATACGCGCACGTATAAGGACTTTGTATTTATTTACATTTATAATACTTTAATTTTAAACTGATTAAAACTGTTTGACAGCTTTAAATACATTAACTGTAGTGGTATATAAGCTAATGTAAACAAATTAAATTTTAATTGATTTTACATTTATAATATATATCTATATTAATATATACACATTAAAAAATTAATTGAAAAGTGAGTAATTTAAAGCAATGTTTAGAAAATATGTTAATTTTATTGTTTAAATATATCTTTTTGTGAATTAGGATTTTGTTAACAAACTGATGCATTTTGTATATGCTACATAAGTGGACCCAGGTGGCAGATATCCTTTAAAGGATAATTTGTTAAGAGTGGTAATCTCAAATTTAGAAGTAAGTGAATTTTATTTCTATTTGTCGTTTTCTTTTATTAAGAGATTTTATCAATATCATTAGATTATCAGACAATCGTTAGCATATCATATGTATGTATTAATAAAATAAATTTCAAATTATAATCAGTATCGTAATGGATATCTTCAAGCATTAGGAAATTGTATGCTCCGCGAATAGTCTCAAGTTCGATCCCATAGTGGTTTGCATTTTTTTTATTTTTGTTTTAAAACAAATCAAGGTTTTTCATACTTGAATTATCATTGTTTTTTAATATATAATAATTAAATTGGTTTAAATTAATAATAATTTTTATAAACATTATAAATGTTCATTTTTATTGGTTAAAAGTCGGTATTGCAGATTATCGATCTTGTGAAATCTGCAGATCTCAGGAAAATGCTATATGTATAACTTTAGGTTGGATAAATTACTTTAAAATTGCCGGAATGGCATGTCGGTAACGTCGGTATTTTGCGCGCGGGCTCGGATTGAAATTGGCTTAAACGAAGTACAATGACCGGCAGAAATGGCGTCCCTTGATGCGTTTAGGAACCGCATTTTAGGATCCTTCACTGTATACTCTATTCTGCTAGGCGGAGATAGGGGAATGGAACGCGATAACTATAGTAGTTAGTTTATCTCGCTCTAAATGCGTGAGTGCGAGAGAGAGAGCTTTATACGGCATAGCAGGGCAAGCCAGGCGTCCCGAGGCTTATTTCTATCTGTGCCATTGCCTATGGCTATCTCTCTCGCTCGGTAAGAATCATTCGTCCGTCCTTGTTTAGGTCAGTTCTAGGCCAATGGATACTCTCTAAAGAAGATTTTCTCAGGCGACACCATTGAAGACTGCGATTACAGCGGGGATTTTAAAATACTGTGCACCTGTCACTGTCAAACGTCAGTATGAAAGATTATTGTTGCTTACAGCGTTTGGTGCAATTAACATTATAAGTCTGGATTATTATGTGATATTCTGTAATGCACAAAAACAAATGCCGAAGAAGCGAGCTCCTGCTCATATGGATTAGATTACAAAAAAAGCATAAATATAACATTGTATATTTTAAGGTTTGCAAAAATATGTTTGGAGGCAGTAGCAATGCTTCCAAATAATTAACAAAAAGAAAAGATAATAATGCTTTTAAAACGAAAAAAAAAATATCTCCCGCGGGACTCGAACCACCGACAAAAGCGCTTTAACTAGTCTTCGAGGCAAGCGACCTAGCCATTGAGCCACGAACTCTTCATGACCATTGATCAAGATTTCTTCAATGTAAATGATATTTTAAACTGAAGAATATTGAGATATATTATTATCAATGTGTAACGATTATAAAAATATTTCTCTAATAATAATTAGTTAAGTGTGCGCGTTTAGGATATTATTCTATACATGTTAAAATTTAAAAGAAATAACTCTTCTTAGTCTGATTAATAAACGAGTGAATTTTATTAATTAAAATTATGTTATATTTACAAGAAAAGTTACATAAGTGGAAACCAGTATATTCTTATATTTAAATGAGTTTCTTCTATAATGCCAATAACTTATTGGTTTAAAAAATTAAAAGTAAATTAACATATGTATATATATATGTGCATTACAGAATATCACATAATAATCCAGACTTATAACGTTAATTGCACCAAACGCTGTAAGCGACAATAATCTTTCATACTGACGTTTGACAGTGACAGGTGCACAGTATTTTAAAATCCCCGCTGTAATCGCAGTCTTCAATGGTGTCGCCTGAGAAAATCTTCTTTAGAGAGTATCCATTGGCGTAGAACTGACCTAAACAAGGACAGACGAATGATTCTTACCGAGCGAGAGAGATAGCCATAGGCAATGGCACAGATAGAAATAAGCCTCGGGACGCCTGGCTTGCCCTGCTATGCCGTATAAAGCTCTCTCTCTCGCACTCACGCATTTAGAGCGAGATAAATTAACTACTATAGTTATCGCGTTCCATTCCCCTATCTCCGCCTAGCAGAATAGAGTATACAGTAAAGGATCCTAAAATGCGGTTCCTAAACGCATCAAGGGACGCCATTTCTGCCGGTCATTGTACATACCAGAGATGAAACGGGAGATTGCTCATGCGAGGTCCCGAGGCAATCCCTACCGGTAGGCGGCGCTGGTGTTGGCAAACGCGTGTCTCAGGTCCATCTAACCCCTAACGCCATCTATCGGAAGAGACCACGAAGCACGAGCGTTAAGCTTAGAATAGGGTAAAACATATATGCATTGTTGCCAGAAAGCGGAATAAAGAGAGAGCGGAGATATTTTCTCGGACCTCTCTGTCTTTCTCGCTGTTAGCTTCTAGCAGAAGAGTCGAGGCAAAATCTTTCCGTTTCGCTTTGCCGAAAATCTACCAATATTCGATGTCATTTATATTTGCAGGCCAATGCCTTTATACATGATTTTTTCAGCATATTTATTTATCAGCATTGACTTATTTAAATCAATAATAAATTAAGGAAATGCGTATTTGATATATAATAATTATTTTAACTATAATTTCATCGTTATATTTCGCTTATTTCCGTAAAATCTGCATTTCTTTAGTTTATTATTGATTATTGTAAGTCAATGGCCATTAAAAAAAATTTAACCTTAAAAAAAAAAAGAAAAGTACCGATCAGGAATCGAACCCGGACCCACGAATCGCCACGCGATTACCTTACCGCCTAGACCACGAGGCTTCTTCAGTGCACCGTAAACAGATAGTCTTTTTAAGGGCTTGAAATCTTCTTTTAAACCATATAAATAAACGAGCAACCGACAGCTTTATTCATTATTATTCTGTCATAATGGTACACAAATTAAGGAATAATTATATTTTGAATAGTTTTCAAAAGCTTTTCCAATAGCCAAGAACGAAGATAAATAATCAACGCTCGCAGTTTCCGTTCTTGGTTATTGGAAAAGCTTTTGAAAATCTACATTATATAATTATTCTTTAATTTGTGTACCATTATGATAGAATAATAATGAATAAAGATGTCGGTTCTTCGTTTATTTATATGGTTCAATAGAAGATTTCAAGCCCTTAAAAAGACTATCTGTTTAAGGTGCACTGAAGAAGCCTCGTGGTCTAGGCGGTAAGGTAATCGCGTGGCGATTCGTGGGTCCGGGTTCGATTCCTGATCGGTACTTTTCTTTTTTTTTTAAGATTAAATTTTTTTAAATTGTCATTGACTTACAATAATCAATAATAAACTAAAGAAATGCAGATTTTACGGAAATAAGCGAAATATAACGATGAAATTATAGTTAAAATAATTATTATATATCAAATACGCATTTCCTTAATTTATTATTGATTTAAATAAGTCAATGCTGATAAATAAATGTGCTGAAAAAATCATGTATAAAGGCATTGGCTTGCAAATATAAATGACATCGAATATTGGTAGATTTTCGGCAAAGCGAAACGGAAAGATTTTGCCTCGACTCTTCTGCTAGAAGCTAACAGCGAGAAAGACAGAGAGGTCCGAGAAAATATCTCCGCTCTCTCTTTATTCCGCTTTTTGGCAACAATGCATATATGTTTTACCCTATTCTAAGCTTAACGCTCGTGCTTCGTGGTCTCTTGCGATAGATGGCGTTAAGGGTTAGATGGACCTGAGACACGCGTTTGCCAACACCAGCGCCGCCTACCGGTAGGGATTGCCTCGGGACCTCGCATCAAGGTTGCCAATTGTAGTACTTTCGGTACTACCGTAGTACTCGGTAGTACCCAAAGCGACATATCCTATAGCGTAGTACTATTTTGGGTACTACGCTATAGTCGCTGCTGATACTACTGGTCGGCGTAAATACGTCAGAGGGTAGAGACTGTAGAGGGACCGCAATATAGATATTTCTAATTACTAATTTCAAAATACATAATGCATGGTCCGTGAGCCAAGACAAATGTTAGTATTATTGTATCGTACATACAATATACATACCGCAAGTTATAAAGTAATATAAAGAAATAAAGTGACAGTTTTAATCTTACTGACAGCTGATATACTGATGGTATAAGTGAATAAATAAAGTGACGAAATTTGTAAAATGTACAAAAAAATAATTTTTAAAAGTATATAAAGGACTGAACATTTTAGATAAGTATAACAATAAAGTTTATAATATAAAATGTAAGATATAAATATTTTGTGGTACTTTGTGGGATTTTATTTCAGATTAAATTATAGTAATGTGTTTACTATGTCACTGTGCTGAGGATGGAGCTGTGCGGATTTTCAAAATTAAAATAAAGGAATAGACTAAACATAATGTGGTTATTGTGTCATCGTTGAGATTCAAACTATGTTAATTGAGACGGATAATAAAATAAATGAGTGAACAAACTGGGTAAATACAATAATAAATAAAGAAGCTGACAAATTAGATATATAATATAAATGTAAGATATTTTATAGTACTTTCTGGGATTTTATTTCAGATTAAATTATAGTAATGTGTTTACTATGTCACTACTGAGGATGGAGCTATGTGGATTGAACATTAAAATGAAAGGAATAGATTCACCATATTATGGTTACTGTGTCATCGCTGAGGATCAAACTGTGTTAATTGAGATGAATATTAAAATAAACAAGTCAACACATTGGGTAAATACGATACAAATAAAGAAGCTGACAGATTACATTTGTAATTTCAAATGTAAGATTTTATATAGTACTTTTTGGGATTTTGTTTCAGATTAAATTATTGTAAAGTGTTTACTATGTCAATGCTGAGAATGGAGCTATGTGGATTGAACATTAAAACAAAAAGAATAGATTCACCATAATGTTATTTCTGTGTCATCGCTGATGAGGATCAAACTGTGTTAATTGAGACAGATATTAAAATAAATGAGTCAGCAATTTAGGTAAATGCAATAATAAATAAAGAAAATGACAGAATAGATATATAATATAAAATGTAAGATGTTTTATAGTACTTTGTGGGATTTTGTTTCAGATTAAATTATAGTAATGTACGTGTGTTTACTGTATCACTGCTGAGGATGAAGCTATGTGGATCGAACATTAAAAAAAAAGAATAGATTCACCATAATGTGGTTACTGTGTCATCGCTGAGGATCAAACTGTGATAATTGAGATGAATATTAAAATAAAGAAGCTGACAGATTAGATGTATAATATAACATGTTAGATATTTTACAGTACTTTGTGGGATTTTATTTAAAGTTAATATATGTAAAATAAAATTTTTTTTTCTTTTTACAATTGTATCTATATTAATTACTATATGTTGCAATCTCTTAAAATTAAGCCTCTGCTTTTATTAGCAAACTAATAGTTCCACACGGCAGTGATGCCAGAATCAAGCTTTTAGCAACAAAAATGAAGATAAGCGCTAGCCAGCAGCAGTATAGAAAATTTAAAGGGAAGCGGTACAAACACAACTATGCCTGGAGAGCATAGGTGTGATTTGGACTTCAGGCAACATTGGCGTCAGAAGAAGAGCGACTACCGGTAACCGTGACATTTTTACGTGTCATCCGAGTGAAGTGGTGCTGCGTTTACGTAAAAACTCAAAGCAAATAAAAATGCTTTTCCTAAATTGATTTTTAATATCGATAAAATGGTCAAATGTAGCCATTAATTAATTAGATTTGGTAATAAATACAGAAAATGCGTTTTATTATAACAAATGAGTTGAGGTAAAATAAACTCAATGTTTTTATATTAATCTGTTAACAAATGCATTTTTTTATTTATTATTGAGTCCAATAAATTAATGGTTATTAAAAAAAAAATTACTTGTATTGAAAAAAAAATGAAAAAATTTTAAACTTCACCAAGACTCGAACACGAGCCCACCGAATGACAAACGGCAACCTTACCGCCTGCGCTACAGCGCTCACCTGATGTACCAAGAGCAAAACAGCCTTTTAAAGACTGACTACAATTCTTTCACTAACTCGTCATAAACGATCAAAAATTAGCTGCAATAATAAATACATTTATCTCCACAGCATTATTGCACTAAATTTATTATGTTTTTAATTTGAAGCATGCATTTTACATGAAGATACGATACTTTAAGGGTGTTCATGCAATACTCTAAATACAAAACTATTCATATGCTGGTTTATCATAGTTATTCGACTACATATAACAAATATTATAATATTAATTAATTTATGATAGTTGAGCATATGAATAGTTTTGTATATAGAGTACTGAATGGTTACCCTTAAATTATCATATCTTCATGCAAAATGTATGCTTCAAATTAAAAACAATAAATTTAGTACAATAATGCTATGTAGATAAATGTATTTATTATTACAGCTAATTCTTGATCGTTTATGACGAGTTAGTGTAAGAATTGTAGTCAGTCTTTAAAAGGCTGTTTTGCTCTTGGTACATCAGGTGAGCGCTGTAGCGCAGGCGGTAAGGTTGCCGTTTGTCATGCGGTGGGCTCGTGTTCGAGTCTTGGTGAAGTTTAAAATTTTTTCATTTTTTTTTTCATTACAAGGAATTTTTTTTTAATAACCATTAATTTATTGGACTCAATAATAAATAAAAAAATGCATTTGTTAACAGATTAATATAAAAACATTGAGTTTATTTTACCTCAACTCATTTGTTATAATAAAACGCATTTTTTGTATTTATTACCAAATCTAATTAATTAATGGCTACATTTGACCATTTTATCAAAATTAAAAATCAATTTAGGAAAAGCATTTTTATTTTATTTATTCACTTATACCATAAGTACATCAGCTGTCAGATAGATCAAAGCTGTCACTACTCCTTATTTCTTTATTACACTTTATTTTTCCGTATACTAACATTTGTCTTCGTTCACGCCGTTCACGGTGACAGGCTGTGAATATACTATATATAATTTTTGATATATTACGTTCTGCATTTAAGATGGCTACTGATGTATTTCCGCTGGCAGTATACTTTGTGCAGTCTGCATTCCTTATATCAAAATTCACTTACTATAGAGCGTAGTACTATTCAAGATGGCGGACTTGGCAACCTTGCCTCAGTGATGATAGAAAGCGGGTATTCGTTCCCCCCACTATGCAACCATAGGCTCACTACGACTCCCAAACCCTTCTGGAAATTCTGGCATGCGTGAGACATCCCCACTCGTGCCCCTTCTCGCTGATCACATATACCATCACAGCGATGCATACGTGTCTCGGCTTCCGTCGCTTGACTTCGGCAAGCTTCGTTGAACGTAAGTACGAAAGAGAGCGGTATACTTTCATCGGACCTCTCTTTCTCGCGCTCGATCTTCGTTCGTTTAGCCAACGAGCAAAGCCGTGCTAGCCGAAGCAAATTAAGAAATGTCTTTTCTGGCAGCTATGATAAAAAAGCTGGCCACGTTAAATGAATATTAAAATAATATTTATAAGCAGCCATTAACTTATTAGATTTTATAATAAATAAGGAAATGCGATGATTAAACGTAACATTGATCAATTTTGTTGAAACTGATGTTACGTATTATTGTTAAAAATATTTCATTTTCTTAATTTATTATTTAATCTAGTAGATTAATGGTAATAAAAAAAAATCATTATGAAAACAAAATTTAAAAAAATTGCACGACTCTTCGGGAATCGAACCCGAGCCCAAGATAACAGCAGGCAGCCGCCTTACCATCTACGCTATGGCACTTATTTGGCAGCTTAGAAGCAAAATCGTAAGTCGCTTATTAAAGCGATGGAACCTTTCTCTATTAAGTTTAATTTCCAAAAGAAAGTATTAATTATAATCTTAAATTGATTTACTTCGTATGTCTTTTCATAATAAAACAAAATATTTTTTTTGCATATTTCTAAACATTAATGACTTTAACAGCTGTAGCTTCAAAAAGTGACTCTAACATTGCGGAGAACATTTTTGAAAGCTGCAGAATTAAAAATAAGTAACCCAAGAACCGTATTGGGTATTTAATATGTCATTCCTTTTGCAATCTATTTAATTTAATATACCCAGATAACATTTTGTGTGCAGATTGGCAGCAGATTGCTAACAAAAGTGCTCAAATGTTGTTGTCAGATTGCCATCAAGTATAGAAACATTTGACTTGGCATTTGCCGTCAGAACCAGCACATACTAGTCTTCTAGCAGAATGGCGCCAAAAACAAAACGGAATCTGTATACATAACCTGAGCGCAGATTTATAGCAGATTTGCGACAGAGTCTGCAGTACAGGCTCTGACAGCAGATTCAAAACAAAAACAAAGCAGGATTTGTTACTCTATGTACGCTCTTTAAAATGTTACCCAATAAAACCAAAAATGTTGAATCAACGTAATTTCTTAACGCGTTATCTATAGTTGAAACAACGTGCCCTATGTCGCCAAAATCCACGTTTCTATCAACGGTTGATTTAACGTTTACACAACGGTTAATTTAACGTTTCTGTCCGCTTGAAAAAATTTTAGGATGAATAAATTGAATCGCGTGAATAATTTAACACTTAAATTTGCATTAAAATCACAAAATATTATAAGTTATCATTATACAATCAATTTTTACTAAAAAAAAAAAGAAAAAATATTAGGAGATGGTTGGACGCGAACCTGCGTGCAGCAGGTTTTTCCTCCTACACGTAATCTATATGAATTAATTGTCTTTATATTGATTTCTATCAATCATCGAATCTTACACACTATAATAATCTGCATCCTAGAAGCACAGCGGACGATCCTTCGAGTCTCCTTTCTCCTGGAATTGGCTACAAATCGTAAAATAGCTGAAAGAATTTCTAACATGGCGCGCACCTTAACCACTAAGCTACGTTAGCATATGATAGATCGTTACAATTTTGATGAATATGCAACTGTTATTGAAAATCACCTTACATTATTTTTTATTTCGAATTAAATCCTAAAAATTTTTGTTGTTAAATATTTTCATAAATTACAATTTTTTAATCATTTGAATAAATATGACTAAAAACAATATTTGAACTGTTTCCTTGACATAATTTCAGTTCACGAAGAAAACGTTGTGCTAACATCATTTAATCGTTGCATCTATAGAAAAAATCAATATTTAAAATACATTAGAAAGATCCCATCAATCCTACCGTTTCATATTAGTTGTGGAGAAAAACATTGCTTCAACAACGGAAGTTAAACGTTATTTCTCTTGGAGAATACAACGTACGTTTAAAAAATGTTAGAAAGATGCCTTGTATTCAACCGTTTCGAATTGGTTATGGGTAAATACGTTGTTCCCTCAACGGCAATTAAACGTTATTTCTTCTGGATATTTATCATTATATGTTTAAAAATTTTCAGATATTATAATTAATACAATTTTAAACGGTGTACCACCTAGTGGCTTTAACGTTGTTCTAAAAGACGGCATCATGTTTATCGTTCTGCGCATGCGTCATACGGCGTAAGACATTTAAATCAAGTACGCAGAGTCTGCTGTGTTTCTGCTGCAAATCTGCTGCAGGCTCTGCCGCAAAGTCTACTGTGTTCCTGCTGTAAATCTGCTGCAGGTTCACTTGCGTTTCTGCTACAAATGTACTGTAGGTTCTGTCGCATAAAGCGATATCATATTGTTGTTAATCTGTTAGCAGAAACTGACAAGTCAGGTTCTGTTTCCAATATGGTGTCATTTTGTTGACTGGATTTTGTAGCAGAATTTCGTTTACTTTTGCACAATCGGATAAGGCTATCTGGGATACCTCATAAATAGAAAAACGATTAATCGTTCTTAATAAGTAAAAGCACGTGGCTGACAGAGATTAAGTCGATATTTATAATAGATAATATATGAAAATAAACAAATAAATAAATCAATTGTGATCGATTTTCTGCATTTTCAAATAATAGTGTCGCATAATTAAAAGAGGTAGTGCAAAAGTGGATGAGCTAGTCTAAAGAATCGATATCGCAATTTTGGCAAATCATCGAATAGTTCTTCCCGATCTTTCTCCGTTAATTTTTACAATTTCTGAGAAATAAGCATATCTACGTGTAGCCCTAAATGTCTACTTTCTACGATGTCTAAACAACTTTTTTCGATAAAAGCAATTTTTCCGGCTCAAAAAGGCACTTCACGCGCCGTGTACCCGTACCTTAATGTTCGTACGGAAGGAGAAAATAAAAATTAGCAAACGATGCTTATTTCTCAGAAATTGTAAAAATTAAAGGAAAAAGATCGGGAGGAACTATTCGATGACTTGCCAAAATTGCGATATCGATCCATTAGACTAGCTTATCCACTTTTGCACTAATACTTTTAATTATGCGATACTATTATTTGAAAATGTAAAAAATCGATCACAATTTGTTTATTTATTTTCATATATTATCTATTATAAATATCGACTTAATCTCTGTCATCCACGTGCTTTTACTTGTTAAGAACAATTAATCGTTTTTCTATTTATGAGGTATTTTAAATTAAATAGATTGCAATAGGAATGACATATTAAATACCAAATACGATTCTTAGGTTACTTATTTTTAATTCTGCAGCATTCAAAAATGTTCTCCGCAATGTTAGAGTCACTTTTTGAAGCTACAGCTGTTAAAGTCATTAATGTTTAGAAATATGCAAAAAAAATATTTTGTTTTATTATGAAAAGACATACGAAGTAAATCAATTTAAGATTATAATTAATACTTTCTTTTGGAAATTAAACTTAATAGAGAAAGGTTCCATCGCTTTAATAAGCGACTTATGATTTTGCTTCTAAGCTGCCAAATAAGTGCCATAGCGTAGATGGTAAGGCGACTGCCTGCTGTTATCGCGGGCTCGGGTTCGATTCCCGAAGATTCGTGCAATTTTTTTAAATTTTGTTTTCATAATGATTTTTTTTTATTACCATTAATACTAGATTAAATAATAAATTAAGAAAATGAAATATTTTTAACAATAATACGTAACATCAGTTTCAACAAAATTGATCAATGTTACGTTTAATCATCGCATTTCCTTATTTATTATAAAATATAATAAGTTAATGGCTGCTTATAAATATTATTTTAATATTCATTTAACGTGGCCAGCTTTTTTATCATAGCTGCCAGAAAAGACATTTCTTAATTTGCTTCGGCTAGCACGGCTTTGCTCGTTGGCTAAACGAACGAAGATCGAGTGCGAGAAAGAGAGGTCCGATGAAAGTATACGGCTCTCTTTCGTACTTACGTTCAACGAAGCTTGCCGAAGTCAAGCGACGGAAGCCGAGACACGTATGCATCGCTGTGATGGTATATGTGATCAGCGAGAAGGGGCACGAGTGGGGATGTCTCACGCATGCCAGAATTTCTAGAAGGCTTTGGGAGTCGTAGTGAGCCTATGGTTGCATAGTGGGGGGAACGAATACCCGCTTTCTATCATCACTGCCTTGCCTCGCATGAGCAATCTCCCGTTTCATCTCTGTACATACATACGGAAAATACTTTGACAGGAGTAGGTTATGTTATTAATAAAATGCAGAAATAATTAGCTGTGGAGGTACAATATAAAAGCTCCAATTTGTTGCATAGAAGTGCATATCCAATTACTACTTTGAAATGTAATCATACGCAAGTCATGATGAACAAATATATCAGATGAGTATTTTGTATATCACACAAAAGTATCTGATTTACTTTAAAAGATGTTGATTCTTTGTGTTATTTAAGTTACAGATTGTTGTCAGAATTTTTATATAGAGAAAGTAAGTTTCTTTGGGTAAGAAAGACTTAATGGAAGACTTTAAATTAAAAGATCAGGCAGAGACAATAAATATCTAAATATTGGTTATGCAATGGAACCTTGTTATTATTACATGTGCATTTACTCGATATGGATGGTGCATTATGGCAGTGTGTTATCAGTATTTGTAAGTAAACTAGATTGAAATTATTTTAAAAGCTATGTATCACAAGTACCAAAGCGATTCTACATATTTTCCAAAACCATTTAAGATCATTTTCATAAAGAATTATGATTACATATCTTATGTTTATTTTCAGTTACTATTTCGCAATGATATGCTATGGTTTGACTATAACTGGAAATGGAGAAAGAGAAGGAAAATTTGAGTATGTCTATGCAGTTTATTGACCTGGTTAGTTAATTATTTTTATCCTTATATTAATACAATTATTTCTTGAAGTTTATCATTATTGTAATATTACATTTTTAATTTTAATTGTTACAGCATAAAGATTCTGGTTCAATTACATAAAATCTAATACGAGTGGATTATTATGAATTAGTAGGAGACATTTTTCATTTCTGTGATATAACTACCATTCAGGAAATAATATATTTCTGGTTATTATGAATCAATTTCTTTTAAAAAATCTTAACCTATCTAAATACTTATTTATTTATTATAGGTTTACAAAGAAACCAGTGATGTGACTGTAGGGAATCCAGTACTTAGAACCGGAAAACTCTTGTCTGTTGAATTGTGGCCTGGTATTCTTGGCAGCATCTTCCATGGTATTTAGCGTACACTCATAGACATCAAAATGAGCTCACTAGCTCCATTTATATTCGAAAGGGTGTTAATGTGCTTTGTTTGTCCCATACTACACATCCTAGGTATTCAATTTATAAAATGTTAAAAGTGGTAGCTACATGAATGGTGTTAATTTGTTTGGAATTATTCACAAGAACATATTGGCAAAGCAGGGGATGCTATCTCCTGCAGTAAATATTTAAGAGCCTTGAACAATTTCTACAATAAGAACCTGGATGAATTTATCCTACTGAGAGCAAATTTCTAAGATTTTTCAAGAAAAATAGGATTTGTCTCAAATTGTGCAATTGGTTGATTTAAAGCATTCCTAGCTCAACCCTGGAAATAACCAAGTCGTTAAAAGACCACTTCTTGTAACAGAATAGGTCATTGTATCGATTAGAGTGTATAACGTGCAAATTATGAGTGTTTAATCGTAAATTGCTCAATTATATACATACATATATAGATTTCTTTGTCTACAAAAAATACGCAACTTACACGTATACCCAAGTGACTTTGAGATAAGAAAGCGCCAAAATAATTAAATCTATAGTTTTTAACTGGCACAAGAATAAGTTGTAACGTTCTCAAACATATCTTTTACTACTCATAGGTTATTCCATCTTCGTGTGCAAGATTTTCCATCAATGTTAAATATATGATTGTAATCTAGCTGAAACAATGTAGAAGGATATCCCAAATTTATTAGATAAAAACAGATATACGAGACCTAGTGTTTTTTTTTATAAAAAATTTTAATAATAAGAAACACTATCCTTATATACAAATGAAAGAAGCATTTGAATTTAACCGAGTGAAATTTAAAATTAGATGAGACATTATTGATAGAGTGAATTATCTCTCACCCTCCTTCATTTTTCTAGGATCTTTATACAATGAAGTAGGACACATTTTTAAATCGCCGAAGGCCATCATTCCGTAAAACCACCTTATCTTTTAAATGATGCGAGTGAATTAATCTTCCAGATTTCTGAATCTCTGTTGGATTTTTTCGTGACGTTGATAGTAGTCTGATCAAACCTTTGCTTTACCGTCTTTCATAGGCTCCTAAGAGAGATAGATCTTTAGATACGAATAAGATATGCAATAATGAGGCTATATATAGATATAATAAATTTACTTTAAACTTCATAGAACTAAGTTCACAGAGAATGTTTACTATACTATCGCAAATTATGTTCCACGTAATTTTCTTATTGTCTGACTGAGCTATCAATTCTACGGCGTGCCTAGCAATATTGTAAAAGGCGATCATATATTGCAACATTCCTACAGTTTTATAGAATGGATAAAAACGATCCTATGGCGTTTAGCTAGAGAGAAAAAAGAAAGAATTAATAAATAAACACTTATAATTTGCACGTTATACACTCTAATCGTTACAATGACCTATTCTGTTACAAGAAGTCGTCTTTTAACAACTTGGTAATTTCCAGGGTTGAGCTAGGAATGCTTTATATAAACCAATTGCACAATTTGAGACAAATCCTATTTTTCTTGAAAATTTTTAGAAATTTGCTCTCAGTAGGATAAATTCATCCAGGTTCTTATTGTAGAAATTGTTCAAGGCTCGTAAATATTTACTGCAGGAGATAGCATCCCCTGCTTTGCCAATATGTTCTTGTGAATAATTCCAAACAAATTAACACCATTCATGTAGCTACCACTTTTAACATTTTATAAATTGAATTCCTAGGATGTGTAGAATGGGACAAGCAAGGCACATTAACACTCTTTCGAATATAAATGGAGCTAGTGAACTCATTTTGATGTCTATGAGTGTACGCTAAATACCATGGAAGATGCTGCCAAGAATACCAGGCCACAATTCAACAGACAAGAGTTTTCCGGTTCTAAGTACTGGATTCCCTACAGTCACATCACTGGTTTCTTTGTAAACCTATAATAAATAAATAAGTATTTAGATAGGTTAAGATTTTTTAAAAGAAATTGACTCATAATAACCAGAAATATATTATTTCCTGAATGGTAGTTGTATCACATAAATGAATAATGTGTCTCCTACTAATTCATAATAATCCACTCGTATTAGCTTTTATATAATTGAACCAGAATCATTTATGCTGTAACAATTAAAATTAAAAATGAAATATTACAATAATGATAAACTTCAAGAAATAATTGTATTAATATAAGGATAAAAATAATTAACTAACCAGGTCAAGAAACTGCATAGACATACCCAAATTTTCCTTCTCTCTCCCCATTTCCAGCTATAGTCAAACCATAGCACGTCATTGCTAAATAGTAACTGAAAATAAACATAAGATATACAATCATAATTCTTTATGAAAATGATCTTAAATGCTTCTGGAAAATATATAGAATCACTTTGGTACTTGTGATACATAGCTTTTAAAATAATTTCAATCTAGTTTACTTACAAATACTGATAACACACTGCCATAATGCACCATCCATATCGAGTAAATGCACATGTAATAATAACAAGGTTCCATTGCATAACCAATATTTAGATATTTATTGTCTCTGCCTGATCTTTTAATTTAAAGTCTTCCATTAAGTCTTTCTTACCCAAAGAAACTTACTTTCTCTATATAAAATTTTTGACAGCAATCTGTAACTTAAATAACACAAAGAATCAACATCTTTTAAAGTAAAAGAGATACTTTTATATGATATACAAAATACTCATCTGATATATTTGTTCATCATGACTTGCGTATGATTACATTTCATAGTAGTAATGGGATATGCACTTCTATGCAACAAATTGGAGTTTTTATATTGTACCTCCACAGCTAATTATTTCTGCATTTTATTAATAACATAACCTGCTCCTGTCAAAGTATTTTCTATACTCCATTTATACTAATTTTAATCTATACTCTGACTACGCTTATGCTAGGGATTGTTTTTCGATATTGATACCTAGGGATATCGATACTTTTCCCTAAAGTATCGAGTACTTTGGAATCGATACCAAAGTGGACGTTACTTTCAATGGATGTTTGTTTACGTTAAATTGAGTAGAGTTAGTTAGGATAGAGTTAAAAAATAACTAGGTACGGACATCTGTTATTTGTATAGTTTATGACAACTTAAAGCTGTCTTTAAATATGAATAGTCAGTGTTCAGGGTGTTCTGTTAACCTGGATTAAATATATTTAAAAATAATAAATAATAAGAAAGAAATATAAGAAGAAATTGAAAATGGAGTTACAAGGAATATGGGAATTTTTTTCGGGTTATATATCAGACGATGACTTAGATGTAGTAGAAGATGTATATATATATATAAGGAAAGAGAGAGTCATTATAAAATTCAAAACTTTTGTGAAATTACAGTGCCAACATATTCATTAACAGGTACGTTCATTAATAATTCCAATTCTGTTTTGCTACTATTTTTTGCTGTTTTATATAAAATTAATCGTTAACTAATTTAATATTAAATATATATATCTCTTGATTGGCAGATTTCAAATCGCATTTTAGATTAGAAAAATCTACGTTTGAATTATTAATTCAAGAACTTGGGCCTCGTCTGTGTCATGAACGTGGTGCTGCAAAAATGCCTCCTTACAAACAAATCGCTTTAACGTTATGGTTCCTTGGTAACCAGGATACCTACAGGTTAAATTCTATTACATTTTAAGTGTTTATATGCATTACTTATTATTATATGTGGATAAGAGATACAAACTCTTTTCTTACAGATCAATTGGAGATAGATTCGGAGTATCTAAAGATTGTGTATGGAACTCTGTATTTGAAGTAATGATGATCCTTGTTGAAAATGTGCAAAGGTTTATTAAATGGCCCGAACCCCATCTTATGACAAGTTTCGAACAAAGATTTCAAGAGTTAAGTGGTTTCCCTGGTGTTATTGGAGCAATAGATGGCTCTCACATAGCTATTACTGCACCGATAGAAAATTACGATAGTTATATTAATCGTAAAGGATTTCATTCAGTCATACTTCAAGGAATCTGTGATTATAAATTAAGATTTATACATGTTTTTGCGGGTATATGCGGTAGCGTATACGATGCAAGAGTGTGGCGTATCAGCGATATTAAACAATTAATAGACCATGATGAAAATAGATATTTTCAAAATCAGTATCATTTGTTAGGTGATTCAGCTTATCCATTGTCAAATTTCTTGTTGACGCCTTACAGAGATAATGGGCATTTAAATGATAGAGAAAATAATTATAACACAAAACATTCACAGACTCGTACAGTAATAGAGCGTGCATTCGGCATTTTAAAAAATCGATTTAGAAAATTAAAGTATATCTACATGTACAATACTGAAATGATTCCATTAGTGATTATTACATCTTGCATTTTACATAATATTTGCATAAAAAATGAAGATGAACCAATGGACATTCACCCAATAGATATGCAAGAGACGCAAATTAATGAAGAAATGTTCTTTATAAGTGGATTAGATAAAAGAGATATTATATCTAACTTATTATAAAAATTCATGTTATTACAGGAATATTTGGTGGGTACTCTTATATATATGCGTTTGTAATAAGAAATATTTTCTGTATTTTAATAAAAATTGTTATAATGAAAATAAGTTTTATTAACTTTTAGAGTTTTATGAATCATATGATTATTTACGAAGACTAGAAAGAAGAAACTTAACATGTAATAATCAAGTATTTTTATTCAACCTTTGACAGAAACTTATATACTTACAACACCTTACATTTTCACAAGGTGTGTGCCAAGCAAAAAGTCAAAAGATAAAGCTTTAATACTTGTAAAAAACTTAAATATCATAATATCTTTAATTTGTTTGCGGTCATAACTAAATTTTTAATATGATAATAAATCTTAATCAAGTCCAACTAAGATACTATATCGATTTAATAGGTAGTAGATTTGACTTTGCATAATATTGTTGGTACAGCATATTCTGCAAATTCTTATTATCAATAAAATTTACAAAATATATATAAAAGCAAAACCTTTGACAAGTGTTCTAATTGCAATTTGTTTTCATCTATACTAGCACAACCATGAATGTTTATAAAAATAAAATCCTATATTTTGAAACATAGAACAGCATAGAAAGTGTTAATTTGAGAATAATAATTAACTAAACTTAACTGATTGTTCAAAAAACACTAGAACAACACAATAAACGCAGATTTACTTATTTACATATTTTTCAAATAATGTTAAAAATCTCTCTCTTTGTTCATAATTTTTTAAATGGTGTTTTTCTCTTTGTTCTCTCAGTTCTAAAGCCAAGCCTGGTGCTTTTACTTGTCTCTTTCTTATTGTACGAATTGAATTTAAATTAGATCCCATGGATGATGAATTTTCTTTATCCTCTTCATTATCACTGCTGTTCAGTTCTATAGTTTCAGCTCTAGATATATTTGAAGAAGAAATAGTAGGATTACTTAATTTAAATCCAGTTGTGCTTGAAGCTATAGATAATGGTACAATCTCTGGACGCTTTATTAACATTTCATTTAAAATATCATAAAATTGCCAGTTACTTTTCTTTCCAGAACCTGTTTTATTACTTGAATCTTTTAATGTTTTATATTTCTTTTTCAAACTTGTCCATTTAATGTAGCAATTTTCTGCTGATAATTTATAGCCATAATTATTCATATCTACTGCAATTTGTTTCCAAATTCTTTTATTTACTGGGCTATAGAAAGATATCACATGATCCTTTATTGCCATTAATAATAATTTTACCATGGAATCAGTCCATTGAACTCTACAGTTTGCTAACAAAAAAGGCAAAATTACAATAAAAAGGAAAAGTAAATACTATTAAATGAAGTTAAAAAAATATATGTATGAAGAATTTTTCTACATACGAATTCCATCAGACAAATATTCAGAATAATTATCTTTATCCATTTTTCTAGCAATATAAAATACAAAAGAGTCCAAATCTTCTTTGATAATTTTAACCAATATGTAAGCACAACTCAATTACCTTATTCCAATCTTTTAACCAATCATTAAAGACAGCTTTAAGTTGTCATAAACTATACAAATAACAGATGTCCGTACCTAGTTATTTTTTAACTCTATCCTAACTAACTCTTACTCAATTTAACGTAAACACCCAATATATGGGTATTCGACTGTCAATTGAATTAATTTGTACTCCTCCGGCTCAGCTGTTACATAAAATAATATTAATCTGTGATGAAAAATTGGTGTAGTTTCCGTAATTATAAACGTTTCAGATTCACAGTCGGATTTTGGTTTCAGATTGACTTAGTACCCCGGTAGCAAAATTGGCCCAAATGACGTAAATATGACTGGCTTTCCGGTTATAATGACGTCATTTGGACCAATTTTGCTACCGGGGTAGCAGTGATGCAATCGCAGGGTGTGATTTAACGAAAAGCTCCTAGATTTTAATCCAATCCTTCTGGTAACTATAATCGAATTTTGGATTAAAATTGACAAGTTGGTGAGGGATATACGGCTTCTCGTGTATTTAAAACATGTCGGAATAGTTTTTAATTCTTTTAAATTTGAACAAAGGGCATCCTAAATCCAATTGTTGTTACCGGAAGGTTTGAATTATAATCTACGATATTTTCGTTAGGCCTTTACCCATGGTTGCATCTCTGCAGCTATATGTATAGGTCTATCTGAATCTAAAACACGATTGAAAATTGAAAGTACTCGATATTTCGTGGTCTGGCCTTCATCGATTCTGCTCCTGGGGAAAAAGGCGGGCGGAAGTATCGAGCGCAAACTATGGGTTTGTTCTTTTTCACTGCACTATCGAACTGGTGCAATTAGTTGAAATAAGACAAACATATGTTTTCTCGCTCTAACTTATTGCACTAGTGCAGTAATACAGCGAAAAAGAACAGACCTTATAGCACATAATAGCAGTATACGAGAAATTGTAGATATTTATCTACAGTTTGTGCCGTCTGATCGTCATACTATAGCTCTGAAGCAGAAAAGTGCTATAGAATGTCGAATCGCTCTGTCTTCGTTTACTCGCTTAGGAGCGAGAAAGGGATATATCGGACCCCATGGGATCATCGATTTTGCTCGAGCAAATCTTAATATAGTTTGTTATACGAATAATAAATTGTAGTTTCTTATTACGGTCGTATATTATGATTATGAATTTTAAAAGCGCGCATCTCAAATTTATGAAATTCAACATTTATAATAATATCGGAGTTTCTTTATAAGTCATGTTGAATGATTTAATATAAATGCTGAAGCAATGAAACTCTGAGCGCAGGAAGAATATAATACAATAGAAATTTAAAAGAAAATCTGACGATTAATTAATTGACAATGAATTGAGATACGAAGGTAAATAAAAATTAGTGTAATATATTTTATTTAGCATAACTTTTATAAAGTACATTTCACTTAATTTCATTGGTTAAATTACATTGAAATAATCCCTATAATGTTATTATTATTATTAAATAAATTAGTACTAGCAGAATGTAATGTTATTTGAAAAAAAAAAAATATAATTTATGAGTTTTTTAATATTGCAAATGTTAATAAGAATTTTTTGAACTTCTGCGAAACCAGATGAGTATAAATTAATAACAAAAAATGAAAATTATTGTGAATTTTTAAGGAAATATACTTTGTGGTTATTTTATTTTTGTTACAGGCTAAATCCTATTCTTCATGAGTGTAAATCGCAGGAAAGAAATACTTAAAGAACAATGAATGAAAAAGGACTAATTGATAAAGCATTTCTGTGTGGCCCAGTCATTTCAATAATTGTGACATAATGTTATAAAAGTAAATGTGTAAGCGATTGCTGTGTATACAAAGAAATTTTATTATAAAATAATAATTATGTTTAATAATGTTTTGATTTCAATTATTATAAATAAAAGCTAGTTCAATTAAAATTTGTTATTTTAATCTCTTCCTTAACCACACAAAAATTCTATCCGTACATTGTAATTACATATTCTTGTAGAATCTATCTTTAAGCTACCCTAACAAAATTGTAACTATTTTAAATCTACATGTCATAACTATTTGCTTCAATGATTTTTATTATTGAATGTGAGCAAATTGCGTAGAGTTTCTGCAAATTTCTTATTAGTCTGTCACATCCTTCGACATATTACCTTGTATGATATTTATATGCCTTATAACATATAACAGTAATTTTATTATGATTTTTAAATACACGCAGATAAGATAATTATGCTGATTTGTAATTAATTTGATAAATATTGAAATGATTGTTAAACCATTGTCTTATTAAACTTGGAAAATGGGCATTTGAATGATGCTATTTAAATTGGGCCTCTCTTCTGTGAGATATGTTCTCATAATACTTGGATAGATAAAGTTCCTTAAAAATTATGTGTATAATACCAGAGATGAAACGGGAGATTGCTCATGCGAGGTCCCGAGGCAATCCCTACCGGTAGGCGGCGCTGGTGTTGGCAAACGCATCACAGGTCCATCTAACCCCTAACGCCATCTATCGGAAGAGACCACGAAGCACGAGCGTTAAGCTTAGAATAGGGTAAAACAGATATGCATTGTTGCCAGAAAGCGGACTAAAGAGAGAGCGGAGATATTTTCTCGGACCTCTCTGTCTTTCTCGCTGTTAGCGTCTAGCAGAAGAGTCGACGCAAAATCTTTCCGTTTCGCTTTGCCGAAAATCTACCTGTGCGAAACAGTGCCCCAAGTTGGCTCCGAACCTGTGGTCAGAAAGGAAGGTCTTATGCTAGAGTAAAATATTCAAGGCAGAGGTAATAGGTAAAAGTGTTTCTTTATTCAAATAAAAAAAAAAATATACAAACGTTTACAATGTATTTTTATGTACAAGAAAAACCGCGATATTTACAATGGCGGAGGCCTAGGGAATTTGCTGCCGTTAAATTCTAGGGAATTTCTTTTCGCAGAAGATTCCCTAGAACCCCAAGACTCAAAATTCCCCAGGAGGGGACGCGGACTTAGAAACTCCCTGACTGGACAATTTTTCCTAGGGTATTCCCTAGTAAAATCCCCAGCCACGGGAGGAAGCGAAGTCGGAGAGGTGGATGTAGGGAAGGGGAAGTCCCCTTACCCCTCAGCCCCCTTCTCCCAGAGCTATGGTGGCTCCGAGCCACCCCAACCCCTAGGGTGAATCTACCCCTCCCACTACCCGACTCGTCGAGAGCCCTGGATTTGAGGGTCGGAACACTGGGTCCGAGGTAGTCCTCGGAGGCAGTGTGGAGGGGAAGGAGAGGGTGGACTTCTCCCGGGCAGTCCCCGGAGAAATTTCCCTTAGGAGGGAGGAAATGCCGCAGAGGGGTAGTCCCCTCTTGGTTGGCAGTGGGTGGTGGGTGATACTTACCAAAGTAGTCGACCCGTGGAGTTCGCCGGTGGAGGCGCTCGTTGGCTGATGCCGTGAAGGCGTCCAAAAATGCCGTTGAGGCGAGTTGCCAAGAAGGCGCAAAAAACTGCTGCTGTTGAGCTGGTTTAGCTGTCGAGCAAGGCTGAGGTGCGATGGGTCCTTATCAAGGACCCATCTATATAATTACGCGACACTAATCTTGCCAGCGAGAGAGCTGCCGCGGGCGCTGGCCACCTAGTGGCCAAGCGCGCAAGTAGTGTCGCTTCGCGGCCGCGACGCGCCAGGGCCAGAAGACGCGCAAGCGCGCCGCGGAGAGAGAGACAGATAGAGCGGCTAGACGCTGTCGGTCTAGCCGTCTATTGTGAGCGCAATAGAGATGGGAGATATAACAGAGAAATGCGGAATCTACTTCGCAACATTTTCTGCTCCTCCCAATCTCGAACAAACTCCCCCCGTTGACGCGATGGCGTCAAAACAAGGAAGAAGAAAGTTAACTCAGTTTAATCACAAGTTTATTTACAAAAAAAAAAAATAAAAATAAACGATATAAAACAGATAAGGACGAGACGACTATTTACATGGCTTCATTTGAAGCTTCGCGGAATTTAATTCCAGGGCCGGAGTCCACCGGAGTATAATTTTGCCCTGAGGGGCCCAGGCCTTCCATCTCCGAAGTTTGAGGGCCGAATAGAGCGGCACCTCGATCGTCTGCCCGAAGGCTCTGACAATAATTTTTTGCGCATTGCGCTCGATTTCCCTGGCGCTGGGATCGTCTAAGACTTTCCCAGCCCAGTTCGTCGAGGCAATGCGCTTCTGGGCGGCAACCACGGGCCTCCGACGTCGCGGGTTCGATGGTGGTTTCCGCGGCGTTGGTGGTGGTGGCTTCTCTTTTTGCCCCGCCGGGAGAACGTGGCCGAACAGCCGTAGAAATTCCGCTTCCTCCCGGGGGGCATGCAATTCGAGGACATCGTCCCCCTCGTCCTCGTACCCTACGCCCAAGAGGTGGGCCCATGGATAGTCCGCCATGATCAATCGTGCTGCACCAAAAAGGCAAATGATGAGTACGAAGACTCAGTAAGTATCGTGGGAGTTTTGGAAGAAAAGACATGGCGGAGATCATAAAGTGTTCCTGAAGGTTTGGAACAGGAAACAGGACGACCTGAAGAGTCCCAGGACGCCCGAGAGAGGAGGTGGTAACCTGAAGAGTCCCAGGAAACCAGGAAAAGAAAGTTAAGCAACCTGAAGAGTCCCAGGAAGCTTGAGAAGGAGAGATGACAACCTGAAGAGTCCCAGGATGCCGGAAAGCAAGGTGAAGATAGACCCTGATAAGACCCAAAGTGAGGGCTAAGAGGGGAGTTTACAGAGTTGCGAGAGACTCCGTTGAATCTCTTTTCTCGCGGTTTTAAGGACAGCTACGCGAGCTACTCCGTCCACCCCAGGAACTAGTTTGAGAATCCGCCCCAAGGTCCACATACGGGGAGGATTGTTAGGTACTTTGACAAGCACCAAATCTCCTTCACCGAATTCCGAGTTAGAGTTCTGCCATTTCGGTCTATGTTGCAAAGTGTGTAAGTATTCGGAAGACCACTTCTTCCAAAAGGTCTCGGTGATTCGATTTACGGTTTGCCAACGGTTTAATGATGATTCTCGTAAATCCAAGGTGGATAATTCAGGTGGGGAATTTAACGCCCGTCCTGACAAAAAATGCCCCGGAGTGAGTACGTCCAACGACTCTGGATCATCATGTAACCGCGATATAGGTCGTGAATTTAGGCAGGCCTCAATCTTAGTCAGTAGTGTGGTCATTTCCTCGAAATTAGGCACGAAAACTCCGAGGGAGCGTTTCAGGTGGTGTTTCATACTTTTTACAGCACTTTCCCAAAGACCGTCCCAGTGGGGAGTAGCGACCGGAATGAATTTCCACTCGATTTCACGGATGGACTCGGTGGGTTGAGCGCGGGCGGCTTCTAAGGCACATCGGTAGGCGCGTTTTAGTTCCGCATCCGCTCCCTGAAAATTAAGGCCGTTGTCTGAGTACATAACGGCGGGTTTTCCACGACGAGAAATGAATCGAGACAGCGCAGCGAGGAAGGCCTCGGTATCCAATCGAGAAACGAGTTCCAAATGAACAGCACGGGTAGATAGACATACGAACACTGCCACGTAACATTTCATGGATTTTGCGTTACGACCGTGATGCAATTTAACCAAGAAAGGCCCAGCATAGTCTACTCCGGTGTGTTCAAAAGTGAAGCTTCGCGAAACCCTAGCGGCAGGGAGTGATCCCATAAGCTGGTTACCGAGTTTAGCGCGTTCGCGAACACACGTGACGCATTTGTGAACGCATGATTTTACTAGATTTCGCGCATTCACGACCCAAAACTTTTGTCGCAACGTGGACAAAGTTAGTTGGAGCCCCCCGTGAAGTGTATCTAGGTGCGTTTGCCTAATGAGTATGGCCGTTAAGTGGCAATCCGGAAGAATAATGGGGTGTTTCATTTGTTCAGAAATTTCGGCGTTCCGAAGCCGCCCCCCTATTCTTAGGATTCCTTGTGAATCAATGACCGGATGTAAGGAAAGAAGCTTTGACCGCGACGGTATACGTAACCCATGATTCAAGGCTGAGATTTCGCTCGCGAAGTGCGTTCGTTGAACAACCTTTACCAAGGCTTCAATCGAACTGCGAATTTCCGTTGCAGACAGGAGGGAGTCCTCCCATTGGCCGTTTTTTCTGGTCCGCTGGACAAATCGAAGAACATAGGCCATAACTCGGACCAGTTTAGACCAAGACGAAAACTTATCAAAAAACCAACACTCAGTTGTGTCGAATTGAGCGGTTAACGCTACCTTCCGACTTTCTTCCGCGGTTTCAAAGACCTGAACGGGATTTGCGGTGTGCTCACGGAGAAAAGCAGGCCCATGCCACCAAAGTGAGTCCTCTGATAACTGTTGAGCACTGGTTCCTCTTGAGCACAAGTCTGCAGGATTCAACTTAGTGGGTACATGATGCCAGCTGGCTTCCGATAAATGCGTTTGGATATATGAAACGCGATTAGCCACAAAGGTCTTCCAATGCACAGGTTGCTTTGCTATCCAGGCTAAAGCGACTTGTGAATCCGAATAGCAACGAATCGCATCACAACTCCCGACCAAGCTTCCCTTGACGTGAACCAATAACTTGACTAGAAGGGCAGCTGCGACCAACTCCAGACGAGGGATTGAAGTGGTCTTGATCGGAGCGACCTTTGTTTTGGACATTACTAAATGTACCGAGAGTTTAGCGTCCTCATCAGTGAGGCGTTCATAAACGACTGCGCCGTACGCAAGTTCTGAGGCGTCACAAAATCCAATTAATTCGCGTTTTCCAGTAGTAAGTGATTGTCCGGTCCACCGTGGAATCCGTAAAGTCTGTAAGACTCGGAGATGCTCATAGCACTTGAGCCATTTTGACTTAATAGGCTCAGGAATTTTTTCATCCCAAGAGAGTTTAAGCAACCAGGTGGATTGCATTAACTGCTTTAGAGTGATGATTATTGGAGAAATCCATCCCAATGGATCGAAGATCTTAGCATTCTCTGATAAGAGGATGCGTTTGGTTAGTACACCAATGTGTGAAGGAGAAACACGGAAGCGGAAGCTATCATCCCCGTGATCCCAATATATGCCCAAGACTTTACTTGATCCAGCAGGATCCTCAAAGAAAGAATGCAGCTCGGTAGGTTCAAGCGGGGAAGACCCCGGTTGATTGAATGCCCATTTGCTTAAGGAGAAGACCCCTTTTTCCAGTAGAGTGACGAGTTGTTCCCTAACCGAACTAAGTTGCTGTAAGTCATGGGCCCCAAAAAGTATATCGTCTACATAAGTAGAATTTAACAACACATCCTGCGCGAGAGGGAAGTTAGCTCCGTCCGTGTAAGCTAATTCGCGCAAAACTCGCGAGGATAGGAAAGGTGCCGGTCCAGTACCGTAGGTCACCGTGTTGAGTTCGAAGGCCTGAAGCTCACCGGAATCAGACTTCCATAAAATGTTCTGATACTTGCGGTCCTCAAAACGCACAAGAATCTGTCTGAACATTTTAACAATGTCAGTGACGCCTACATATCGAAAGGAACGCCAATTCATTAGGATCCGCGTGATGTCCTGTTGGAGCTTGGGTCCAATGAATAACGTATCGTTAAGCGAGACGCCAGTAGAAGTTTTAGAAGATGCGTTGAATACAACGCGAATCTTGGTCTTCTGATTCTCGGTCTTGAATACTGCATGATGAGGCAGGAAGACGCGAAAATCAGAGTTCCTAGGAACAGGAGACATATGTCCCAACATAAGATACTCCTGTAAGAATTGGGAATAACTTTCAGCCTGTTCTGGAGAAGTATCCAATCGCCGAAGTATTCTTGATAAGGTTTTCTCTGCTACCCGAGAAGAAGAACCTAGACTATGCCTTTCGATGTCGGATCGAAAAGGTAAGGCAACGACAAAACGACCCGAAGGGGTGCGTGATACCGTATCCACAAAATGTTGTTCACAGAGGGAGTCCTCTGTGGACATGGATTTGACCTCAGGAACTTCTTCCAGTTCCCAGAAGTCGCGAAGAGTGTTTTCGAAGTCAAAGCAATGATGAACCGTGTAACTATGAGAGCGACCAGCCTTGGATAAGACTCCGGCTACGATCCACCCGAAAATCGTCTGCTGAGCAAGTACTGAATGATCAGGACAACGAATGTACGGACCTTCTACCACATCAGCAAGATAATCTGCACCAAGGAGCACATCAATTGGAACCTTGGTAGAAGCGAAAGTATCTGCGAGCTCAATTCCGTTTAGTGCTGGAATAGATGACGGAGAATAAGACGGAGGTAGGTATGGAGTAATCTTTGATAAGATTATTGCGGTTACATCCAATGAAGCACCGTGTCGTTTGAGAGAATGAAGGGTAATCTGTGCCTCCGCTCGCACGGTTTGAGCCGAATTCACTCCATGGATGGTAGCGTTGATACGTTGTCGCGGTACTCGTAACTGCTGAGCTAACTTTTCTGAGATAAAGGAAGTTTCTGAGCCCGGGTCAACTAAACCGCGGACTATAACACGAGAACCGTCATGAGCATCAATCCTGGCAGAGAACGTGGCCAATAGGACTGATCGTGTATCGGTAACGCTAAGATGCGTTGTAGAATGCGTGCTAGAGGGTTCAGGCTCGGAAGCGGAGTTTGTCGCAGGGGTAGTCCCCCGTGACTTGCTCCCCCCGGTGCCAGATTTGTCAAAATGCAACAACGTATGATGCATTTTACTACATTTCCTGCATCGTGACGAAGAAGAACAATTGGAGCAACTATGCCCTGGCCTCAGGCAGTTGATGCAGAGGTTCTGTGAAAATGCAAACTTTGATCGAGCCTGAGGGGTCAATGCAAGGTAGTCCTTGCACTGATACAAGAGATGGTTACTACCACAGTGAGCACAACCGGTACTATTCACACTCGCAGCGTGTGACTTCAAGGATTTCCCCGATTCCTTTTTGGAAGGCTTAGGTTTGTTGCCTAATGATTGCAAAGAGTTAATGTGACGCGTTAGAAACTCCGAAAATTGAAGAAAGGTGGGGTAATCCTTGCTGCTTCCCAGATACATTTCCCAGGCCAAGCGGAGGGTGTCATCCAGTTTGTTCTTCAGTGAATGAACAATGATGGGATCCCAATGATCGACGCCGTAACCCATAGTTTTGAGGGCGTTGAGCGCAACCGTGACAGAGTCCCTAACTTCCTTGAGAACTTTAAAATTGTCACCCCGAAGCGTGGGTACTTGCGAGATCTGGTCCAAGAACGTATCCGTGATCATTCGTCTGTCAGTATACCTAGCTACTAGAGTGTCCCATGCTATCTCATAGTTCTCGGAGGTGATCGCTAAAGATTTAATGACCGTAGCCGCTTCACCTTGCAAGCAAGATTTTAGATAGTGGAACTTGTCTCGCCCGGAGACATATGCCTTTTCATGAACAATGGAACTGAATGTTTCATAAAAGTTGTTCCATTCTAAATAATCCCCGGAAAACTTCGGCAAATCGATAATTGGAAGCCTAATGTGGTTTATTTCGCCTGAAGGCGCCGTGGGACCTGATGCTGGCATCACCTGATTGGAGCGAAGTTCATCTAAATGTCCTAGGATGTATTCTTCCGCGTCACTATGGGCATCAAGGGCCGCTTCATACCAGTTTTCGGTTACGTAATCCATTTTAGCTAATTCAGCCGGTTTAGTATGAGTAGTGATCTTAACGTGAGTTTTATGCAACACCTTAAGCCACTTCTCGACGGCCGCAAGCCTATCCTCCAAGAAAGGGAGGGGGAAGTTGCGTACTCCACGTTTCTTAATGTTAACGACCAACCGAACGAATTCATCCCGAACCATGGGCACGTAATTGATCGCTTCTAGTAATTCCCCTGAGCTAGGCGTAGTCATCTTGAATCTCTATTCCAGAACAAACCACAATCTTAACCCAGTCAGAATCTCCAACTTAAAAAACACTGATGCACTTCGAACGTTTTTTGCCGGATATCCGGCTCGACGGACCAAAATTTTGTGCGAAACAGTGCCCCAAGTTGGCTCCGAACCTGTGGTCAGAAAGGGAGGTCTTATTCTAGAGTAAAATATTCAAGGCAGAGGTAATAGGTAAAAGTGTTTTTTATTCAAATAAATAAAAAAATATACAAACGTTTACAAAGTATTTTTATGTACAAGAAAAACCGCGATATTTACAATGGCGAAGGCCTAGGGAATTTGCTGCCGTAAAATTCTGGGGAATTTCTTTTCGCAGAAGATTCCCCAGAACCCCAAGACTCAAAATTCCCCAGGAGGGAACGCGGACTTAGAAACTCCCGGACTGGACAATTTTTCCTAGGGTATTCCCTAGTAAAATCCCCAGCCACGGGAGGAAGCGAAGTAGGAGAGGTGGATTTAGGGAAGGGGAAGTCCCCTTACCCCTCAGCCCCCTCCTCCCAGAGCTATGGTGGCTCCGAGCCACCCCAACCCCTAGGGTGAATCTACCCCTCCCTCTACCCGACTCGTCGAGAGCCCTGGATTTGAGGGTCGGAACACTGGGTCCGAGGTAGTCCTCGGAGGCAGTGTGGAGGGGAAGGAGAGGGTGGACTTCTCCCGGGCAGTCCCCGGAGAAATTTCCCTTAGGAGGGAGGAAATGCCGCAGAGGGATAGTCCCCTCTTGGTTGGCAGTGGGTGGTGGGTGATACTTACCAAAGTATGCTCCCAATGAGTTCGCCAGTGGAGGCGCTCTTAGTTGGCCGTGGAGGCGCTGCCGATGAGGCGTCAAAAAGTGCCGATGAAGGCTGCGGAAACTGCTGCTGTTGCTGCTGCTACGCAGGCTGTCGAGCGAGTTTGGGGTGCGATTGGTCCTTATCAAGGACCCATCTATATAATTACGCGACACTAATCTTGCCAGCGAGAGAGCTGCCGCGGGCGCTGGCCACCTAGTGGCCAAGCGCGCAAGTAGTGTCGCTTCGCGGCCGCGACGCGCCAGGGCCAGAAGACGCGCAAGCGCGCCGCGGAGAGAGAGACAGATAGGGCGGCTAGACGCTGTCGGTCTAGCCGTCTATTGTGAGCGCAATAGAGATGGGAGATATAACAGAGAAATGCGGAATCTACTTCGTAACATTTTCTGCTCCTCCCAATCTCGAACAGTGTTCTCGAAATTTCGTGTGGTGTGTTGGTGCCAATCTAGTAAAAATGCTTTTTCTTCCAGTGCTGCCAACTCAATTTGTTGTCCTGCCGCCATAGCCACTCCCCCCTTGAGAGATAGCGTTTTTGAGGTTAGCTGTCAGTTCGTGAACCTTACTTTGTAAGTTTTCTTCGGTTTGTCCATGGTTGAATGCCATCGGTGAGGTATGTTTGGTTTTTCTGGTGCTTCTTCGCCTTGCTTGTAGTAATCACCGTCTGTCTTGTTGATGTATGCTGGTTTCAGTCTTTCCACAGAGATGTTTTTTTCAATTCCGTCGATGTCCAATGTGTAAACCCTGTCGTTCATTCTTCGTATGATTTTGAACGGTCCCGTGTATGGAGGTTCTAGAGGCTTCTTGACGTGATCAGACCGTACAAAAACGTGTGTGCAATCTAGGAGGTCTCTGAGGATGAACATCTTAGCCCTTATGTGGTGAGCTGTTGGTGTTGGCCTTAGTGCTCGCATCATTTCTCTGTGTTTATCTACAAAAATGCTTGCGTCTGTTGCAGGTTCATTGGAAATGAAGAAATCACCTGGAATGCGTAGTGTCGATCCATAGATTACTTCAGCCGGAGTTGAATTGAGATCCTCTTTGAAAGATGTTCTGAGTCCCAGCAGTATGTAAGGAAGAGCTTCGGTCCAGGGTTCCGGTGAGCACATAAGAGCTGCTTTTAACGTACGATGCCAGCGTTCCACCATTCCATTGGACTGAGGATGATATGCTGTCGTCCTAAGTTTCTTGGCTCCCACCGCTTTTGCTAACGATTGGAAAAGGGCTGATTCAAATTGTGTCCCCTGGTCGGTTGTTATCACTATCGGTGTGCCAAATCGTGCTATCCAATGGACGAAGAAAACCTTCGTGAGAGTGCTTGCAGTGATGTCCTTTAAGGGTACAGCCTCCGGCCATCTTGAGAACCGGTCTATCATGGTAACACAGTATCTGTATCCATTTATGTCTGGAAGTATGATAATGTCTAGGTGCACGTGGTTGAATCTTTGTCCAGGCACCTCTATATGGTTAGGTTGGAGTCTGTTGTGGCGTTGGATCTTGGACCTTTGGCATGCCAGGCATTCACGAGTCCATTGAGTGACATCCTTGCGAATTCCTGGCCACGTGTATTTATCCCTCATTTGTTTAGAGGTGTTGCGTATGCTGGGGTGAGCCAATTCATGGGTTATTTTGAATGCTATTTTGCGTAGTGGCTTGGGTAGGTATGGTTTCACCCTGTTGTCTGTTACTTGACAATAAATGTCCACATTTGCTTCAACTGTAAGTTTTTGGAGTAGTAATGCTGTTTTGTTTTCTAGGATCTCCTTGAGTTCCTGATCTGTTTGTTGCTCCTCTTGTATTTCTTGAGGACTGAGAATTGTGGGCATCTGAATGGCACCTATACGTGACATGGCATCTGCTGCAATGTTGTTCTCTCCCTTTATGTGGATGATTTCTGTGGTGAACTGGGATATGTACTCAAGTTAGCGTACTTGTCTATCTGAAGCTTTATGCATTTTTCGGTTGAATGCATGTGTTAAAGGTTTGTGGTCAGTTCTTATGGTGAAGTGTCTCCCTTCTAACAGGTAATCAAAATATTTTACTGATGCAAAAATTGCCAGTAACTCTCGATCGTATGTGGCATACCTTTGTTCTGTTTCACTTAATTTTCTTGAAAAGAATCCAATTGGATGCCATGTGTCATTTTCCAGTTGCTCCAGAGTTGCACCTATTGCAGTGGTTGAAGCATCGGTGGTCAGGCGTATCTGAACTTTGTGTGAGGGATATTTCAGGAGTGTCACCATCGAAAGGCTTGATTTGCATTCTTGGAATGCATTCTCAGCTTTTTCATCCCACTGTATTATTGTTTTGTCATTCTTTTTTGAGCTGGTGAGGTATTTATTCAATGGTGCTTGTAGTTCAGCAGCTTGGGGTATTGATTTTCTATAATAATTGATCATGCCCAAGAATCTGCGAAGCTCTATGACTGTCTTAGGCCTTGGATAATTGATAATCTTATCAACCCGTTCTGTTGCTTGACTGTAACCTTCATTGGTGACTGTATACCCCAGAAATGTTACTTGTTTCATGCCAAATTCACATTTTTGTAAATTTATTGTTAATTGATTTTCTTCTAGTTTCTTCAACACCGACTGCAGGTGCAATTTGTGTTGCTGTTCATTTTCTGATACCACTAGTATATCATCGATGTATGCGAAAACAAAGTTCAGCTCTCGAAAAGTGTGGTCTATGAACCGTTGGAATGTTTGTGTGGCATTTTTTAGCCCGAAAGGCATCACTGAGTACTCATAAAGCCCCCATGGTGTGGTAATGGCTGTTTTGGGTATGTCTTCTGGATGCATGGGAATTTGGTGATACGCTTTCTCTAAATCTATGATGGAGAAGATGTTTTTCCCATGTAGTAGAGGAAACATGTCCTGTATTAGAGGAGGAGGATACATGTCAGGTATTGTTACAGCATTTAGTTTTCTGTAATCACCACATAACCTGTAACTGTCATTTTTCTTTCTGACCATGTGGATTGGACTGGCCCATGGGCTGCTTGAGGGTCTAAGGACACCAGAGTCAAGCAGACCTTGAATTTCTGCTTTCGCTGCCGTTGCTTTCTCACCAAACACTTTACGAAACTTTTGTGTCACTGGTTGTCCAGTTGTGATGATGCGGTGTGCAAAATCTGCGTGCTTTGCATGTTGTTTTGGAGAAGGTTTGGTAACGCTCACGTATTTTTGAAGCAGATCACGATATGGAATAACTGTGTCTAACGTTGAAATGCTATGATGAGTAGTTTTCAGGACTTCCCCTTTTGTGGTTAACCCTGTAATGGAATCTATGAGTCGTTTGTTTGCGAGGTCTATAAGCAAATTGTAGTGGCTTAGGAGATCAGCACCGATTATGGCCGTAGGAATGTCAGCGATTACAAATGTCCAATGGAGACGTCTTCTTAGCCCCAAATCCAGGTTGAGGTTATATGTTCCATAGGTTGTGATCCTGGTTGAATTGGCTGCGTACAGCACTAGATCTTGTGGGGTTGGCTTGCCCCTTAAAATATGAACAGGTACTATTGATATTACCGAACCAGAGTCTATTAGATATTTCTGGCTGGTTTTTTTGTCATACAGGTGAAGGCGATTTTCTTGTACTACCTTCCTATTCTTGTCGTTACTGCCATCCATTGATCTGAGTGGTGACAGCGTATTTAGTTTCCCTGTTGCTTCTTGAATGTTTCATTTAATATACACATTTCCGTGCACCTTTTTGCTTGCTTGCCAAAACGTTCGTGGTAATAACACAGGTTGTTGGAACTGCGTGAGGGTGTCTTCGACCGGGATCTTGTAGAACGATGATGCGTTGGCGATGATTCCCGTTGACATACCTTCGCTTTTAGTTCCTTTATTTCTTGCATACAGTTCAGAATTAGCCCTTGCACGTCGTTCAACGTTTGTTCTATTCTCAGGTTCGATGTTTGTTCTGAATTAGCTGAGGATGTCGCCATTACATATGACGTGGTAAAGACTTCCAGGAGTCGATCTGCCATTTCAGCCACCCCGTCCAGGTCTAGGTGGTTAGATATAAGAAGATGTGGTCGGACATGTGCCGGAAGTCTCTCGAGCCACAGTTGGTGCAGTATTTCGTGTCCCACTTCTCCTTTTGCCAAATCTCTCATTTCTCTGAGAAGCATGGATGGCTTTTTGTCCCCGAGGGCTAAGTTTTTGAGAAGCTTATCGACCTGCTTGGTTCTGGACTCAATGAGTCTATTTAAAAGTGTTGAATTCAGGTGTTTGTACCTTTCTTTCTCTGGTGGATCCCTGAGGATGTCCGTGAGCAGCTTTAATGTTCCTGCATCCAGTGCTCTAAGTACTGCGAGGTATTTTGTTTCATCACTGGTTACTCTGGCTGCGGAGAATTCTGCCTCTATTAAGTAGAACCAAATGTCTGGAGCCTCCACCATGAAATTAGGTAGCTGTTGCTTCCATACCGCTTGTACTTGGTTGGCCAACGGTTTCGCATTCATTTGCAACTGCAAAATTGCTTCTGCTAGATTACTTTCTTGGTGCGTCTCCTGGGGAACGTCTGCCGTCGAAACGGTATCATTTTCAGTGCCCAGTAGCATGTTGTCTCGCCGGTCACTTGTTCTGATTGCACTCGGTGGAGTTCTCGCCATGTGAGCCATGACCCGGGTGTACCTTTTGCGTAATTTTCACCAGCTTTTCGCAATCCACCCTGATCACGTCGGGGTCACCAATTTGTGGGGGTTTTGTGCGGTCGGTAATTCAGGATGGGTTGCGTTTATTCCAAATTCAGTTAACGTTTTAAATATCCTTTATTCTTACGCTAGTAACACAGACGAGTTAAAAAGGTCACAGTAATCACGTTCAGTCCAAGTATATCCACGCGGGTGTCGGACGGATCGCAGAGACATTCAGTCGCCAGGAGGTCCAAAAGGGAAGAGAGAGGTCTTAATGTGTTCTCGAAATTTCGTGTGGTGTGTTGGTGCCAATCTAGTAAAAATGCTTTTTCTTCCAGTGCTGCCAACTCAATTTGTTGTCCTGCCGCCATATGGACCTGACCCTCGTTTGCCAACACCAGCGCCGCCTACCGGTAGGGATTGCCTCGGGACCTCGCATGAGCAATCTCCCGTTTCATCTCTGATAATACTGAGTTCATCTTATTTTTTAGCTTCAAGTAGTTTTCCAGCTATATGTTTGAATATATATTTTGAATATAGAGTACTCTTATTATAATGTTGTCAGGATTGATAGAAAGATATGTCAATCATCTGAAAATGATAGGATATACATATGGCGACTGGATAAATTAAGGTTTTAGGACAGATAAGTCTCATGAACAAATGGGAATAATAAAATAAGTATTGCATATTGGGAATGGATATCCAAATATGTAGCTAGAAAATATAAATTGAAGCTGAGAACAAGATGAACTCAGCAGTATACATAAACTTATTGGTCGACAATATCCTCTCAAATGGAAGGAAAAGATATCATGTGGATAAGGTGCCAAACATATTTAAGTACAATAAGTCCAGTGTCCATTTGTCAAATTTAATACAGCAATAGTTTACCAATCATCCTAATTATTACAGAGACAATTAGACAGCAGAATAAGCATATCTGAGCATATTCGAAAATATCCAGAGAATTATTGGTATATGTGTTGAAAACTAGAAGAAGGAACAATCAAAGCAAATAAATATCATACGAGATGTGGAAGTATGTGACGGATCAATAAGAAATTAGCAGAAATTTTATACAATTTGTCTCACATTGAATAATAAAAACCATTGAAGCAAATAGTTATGACACGTAAATTTAAAATAGTTACAATTTTGTTAGGGTAGCTTAACCCATTAACGTCCAAAATGTCAAAATTTCTTGCACGTTTTCAAAGTGATTTTTTCCTATGTAATTGGCGTTGAAAAAATTCTTGAACCGCATATTCTGATGTAAAATTGCATGCTCTTTCAGAATCCGTTGCCAGAATCATGATAAAACTCACAGGAAAAGAGATATGCTCGATTGAAACATACAAAACACCTAAATTTTCGAAAAAAAAAATGTTTAGGATTTTTTTTCGAAGTGTTACGGTGAAGATATCACCTTGCGACCGTGATCAAAGGTGATCATGGGAGTTGAAGTTTAACAGGGAATTTTTTTGTTGACCTTGAACCATCGCTTCTTTACAAAATGGCGGAAAAAACGAATTTTTTTTTCAATCTTCATCAACTTTTTTCTCAAAATCTGTGGTCTTTAGAAAAAAATTCATAAAAACAAAAATGCCTTAGAATCGCTCGAGGAACATTCTCAAATTTTTTCAGAATTTTTTGAGACAATTTTTGAAAATTCCATTTCACAAGTTTCCCGGAAAATCAAAAATTGTCTCAAAAAATTCTGAAAAAATTTGAGAATGTTCCTCGAGCGATTCTAAGGCATTTTTGTTTTTATGAATTTTTTTCTAAAGACCATAGATTTCGAGAAAAAAGTTGATGAAGATTGAAAAAAAAAATTCGTTTTTTCCGCCATTTTGTAAAGAAGCGATGGTTCAAGGTCAACAAAAAAATTCCCTGTTAAACTTCAACTCCCATGATCACCTTTGATCACGGTCGCAAGGTGATATCTTCACCGTAACACTTCGAAAAAAAATCCTAAACATTTTTTTTTTCGAAAATTTAGGTGTTTTGTATGTTTCAATCGAGCATATCTCTTTTCCTGTGAGTTTTATCATGATTCTGGCAACGGATTCTGAAAGAGCATGCAATTTTACATCAGAATATGTGGTTCAAGAATTTTTTCAACGCCAATTACATAGGAAAAAATCACTTTGAAAACGTGCAAGAAATTTTGACATTTTGGACGTTAATGGGTTAAAGATAGATTCTACAAGAATATGTAATCACTATGTACGTATAGAATTTGTGTGTAGTTAAGGAAGAAATTAAAAGAATTAATTTTAATTGAACTAGCTTTAATTTATAATAATAGAAATCAAAACATTATTAAACATAATTATTATTTTATAATAAAATTTCTTTGTATACACAGCAATCGCTTACACATTTACTATTATAACATTATGTCACAATTATTGAAATGACTGGGCCACACAGAAATGCTTTATCAATTAATCCTTTTTCATTCATTGTTCTTTAAGTATTTCTTTCCTGCGATTTACACTCATGAAGAATAGGATTTAGCCTGTAACAGAAATAAAATAACCACAAAGTATATTTCCTTAAAAATTCACAATAATTTTCATTTTTTGTTATTAATTTATACTCATCTGATATGCTTTTTCTTCTCTGTTATGTATTAAAATCCTTCCTTCTTTTCCGCAAACGTTTTCCGAAAATATTATTTTTGTTTACGATCCAAAATTGAGGGTTAATCGCGCCATTTGACAGCTACGGACAAACTTCATGAAATCGCTATGCCCCTCTGATTCCTACCTCCCCTCGCCAGACGCAAGATTTCTGCACCCAACTGTACTAATACTTAGCTTTTCGATATATCGAGGTATCGAATCTAAACATTCCGATATCGAGTCCAAGTTCGATACTTCACTAGTTTTGCCCATCCCTAGAAGCTAATTTCAAACCGAGTACGCAAAATACCAATCTTACCGACATGCCGTTCCGACAATTTTTGAAATTCAATTTACTCAACGGGCAACCTGAAGTTAGCATTTTTCTGCGATCTGCGATCTGCGGATCAACTCCTTTTTCTCAAAATTCATTACAATTTGGGAGAGTTATTTTTCAAAAGATTTGTGGAGGGTTCATTTTATGTCATATCTATCGTCCTAAGCTCAAATCTAACCTCTATATATATTTATTTTAATTTTATAAAAATTATATGAATAAATTATACTAAATGAATAAAGATATTTTAATTACATTATAATGTAATACGATTAAATGAGTTTTAATTATTCCTATTTTTTATTTTTTCCAGATTACCCAACAGATTTAATTCGGTCACTTTCCTACCGTCAATCCTGTTCCAACAATACATTTATTTTGCAAATCTGAGTATAATATACTCATTGAGAGCATTTACAAAATTATCGGCTGTTCTGAGAAACAAGGATCTCATTGAACGCCACATAAGGCAGATCCAACTACTATTTCATATCCTTCCGGTAGTTGTCCGAACGCCTTTATAGTTTTCTATATTTATTAAAGTGAAAATGGCATCTCAACGATTATCATCTCAAGAAATCGAAATTATTCGAAGGGGAGATTGGTTGACAGATGCACATATGGATTATTTTTCTTTGCTTTTACAAGCTTGCTCAAATTATAAGCCACGAAATACGTGGAGAATTCAGTTACCCGACACAATAGAACCGGTGACTTGTGGTAATAAACACATTCAAATACTTCACAGTTCACATAAAATAAATACAAATATTGGTGGACATTGGGTATGTTCGTTTTATAACGGCAAAACCATTTTCATTTATGATTCGTTGGGAAGTAAAGGGTTACATGAACATCATGAGATATTTCTAAAAAAATTATTACCATTTTATAATTTTGAGAAAAATAAAGTTCAATTTCCTGCGGTACAAATGCAGCCTAATTCCAATGATTGTGGAGTATTCGCAATCGCTTTTGCAATATCGCTGTTATATGGCAAAAAACCTGATGAGATTTTATATAATCATAAGCTGATGCGACAGCATTTGTTTCAAATATTTGAAACGAAAAGATTAGAACATTTTCCAATAATTATACGTCCGAATAAGAATATTAAAATTATTTCTTTCGAAGAGCTACAAAAAGCTGAAAGATTAGTAACTCAAAAAAATATTTTAAGAATAAATGAAACTAAAGAGAAACGGGAAATCAAATTACAAAAACGAGAAGAGCTTTATAACAAAGAAATGTTTACCTATTGATGCATCTTGTATAATGAACAAAAATGCAGATATTGAAAAATATACACAAAATTTACATAAACAAATTGAATGCACTAGAATTCCAATAGAGACTGAAATAAGTGTTAAAGATTACGAAAAAGATAATATGCAAAGTGAAAGTAATTCCACTATTCATGTGAAACGTCCAAAGGAAAAAGAAAGTTATGAAAATGAGGATTCAATCTCAAAAGATAGGAAAGCGAAAAAGCAAAAGAAATATTACGATACACATAGGGACGAAATTCTGGCAAAAGGAAAAGAACAGTATAAAATAAATAGACAATCAATACTGAAATCTAGAAAAAAAACAAATTCTGAAAAGATTCAATCGAAATCAGATAATATATTACCACCTATACGAGCACAAATTGTTACTGCTGATAATTATAAAAAAAAAATATACAAAACGTAAATAGATCGGCTTCTCACGTTAAACGTTCAAGAAATAGAGAAAGCGATGAGAATACAGATGATTCAATTCACAACGAAAAGAAAACGAAAAAACTAAAAAAATATTATAATAAAAATAAGGTTGATGTTCTTTCGGAAATAACTGATTATTATATGAAGAAAAGGCAAAAAGCTGACGAAACTATCTCTAAAAAAGATAGAATAGATAAACATAAAGTATATTATAGAAAACATAGAGACGAAATTTTGTCCAAAAGGAAAGACTATTACGCGGAATACAGACAAGGCATTCTCAATTTTATAAAAAAACAAAAGTCAGCAAAAGATAACTACAAATACAAATTAAAACTAAATGCAGCCACACATATTATTTCGAAATATAAAAATATTAATATCATTAACAATACGATTAAAATGAAACAAACCGTTGAAAAATATATTTTAAATATTATGAAAGATCTTGGAATGCCGTCAGCAACAGAAAGCCGATTGGAGGCTCAAAGAATAGTAAAATGGTGCATGCATATCAGAAAAACATATATTTTAAATATGCAAAATGATTTGAAAAAATTGAAACAAAAAGCAGAGGTATGTTTAATGCGTTATAATGAATTAAAAGATGATAATATCGAAAATATTTTAATGGCTTTATGTGGTAAATCTAGACATACGCATTTTTCAGAACCATATTTCTATGATACAGCTTACCTGCCTTACAGTGATAATAATCCTGTTGCTATGAATATAGAAGGCAAAGCTATGAATATTTTACCGATATTTGAAAACACTAATAAAAGTAGAAATAAAAAGCAATGGAAGTGCAACTTCTTGTGTAAAATAAGAGATCTTAGTATGATAAATGTGTTAAAAGGGTTCTTTGAACAATTATTAAGTTGTACGTTTAAAAATTTAAACAGATTTTTAAATAAAATTCATCATTGCACAAATAAAGAGCAATGCCAAGCATCTCACCGAAAGTTGGGTCATCCGCATATTTGCTATATGTATCATGAAAATTGTACATCCAAATTTATTATAATTCAAATATTGTCACCGCATTTTGTTGAAATAAGATATATGAAGAAACTAATTTACAATTTAATGAATATAGATAAAAAAAGAATTAATATAGACGATGCGTTTGAAAAAAACGATGTTCTTAAGCTTACTGAAATAGTGAAAGAAGCACAACAAAATGCGCATAATATTTATAAGCAAGGTAATTATGAAATATGTTTAAATGAAGTGTAAACTATTTTAACTGGTCAGGAATACACAATAAATTCAATGCTCGTCGTCAGACTCTTCATTTCACACTGACTTCTTCCTACTGTACAAGGTCTATTCTTATTCTAATTTCGATGCGCACGCAAATAGTCTACCGCCTATCGGCTAGTCGGCGGGAATAAGTTTGAAATTTTAAATTAATGCTTACAGAAGATGATATACAATCAACATATCAGTTAGCTTTTAAAGCATTCACAAAACGATCAATGGATTTACCTAAATATCCTTGTATTTCTTGTGAAAAACTTTGTTTTCAAAACAGGGAAAAATGGTTAAACTATTGAAAAAGAATTATTCCACAAAGATTTGGAGTAATTTATTGGATCACATAAAATACAAAAAAAATGAAGACTATTTTATTTGTACATTTTGTATCATAAAATTTAAAAAAAATACGATGCCTCCTACGTGCATTTTAAATAAATTAGATGTACATGAAGTACCTGAAGAAATAAAATTTTTAAATGATTATGAGCGATTACTTATTCAACGAGCAAAGGCATTTCAGACAGTTGTCAAAATGGGAACTGTAGCTAACAAAAAAATGCCGTTTAAGCATATGACATCGAAAGTTAAGGGAAGAACGTTTCATCTTCCTTTGCCTATGGAAGAAACATTAAAGAAAATTTGTCCTTCTAAAAATCCTATTAATTTAAATCACGAGGTATACATTATGGTACGTGGGATTCCAACCAAATCTAAAATAGTATGGGAAAATTTGGTTGATATAAAGAAAGTATGGAATGCTTCAGTATGGTTGAAAGAAAATAATCCTATATATAAGGAAATAATTATTCCGGAAGTACCTAACAATTTACTATCAACTCCTGATTTACAGGATACAGAATTTCTATTTGAAAATGACAAATGTACTGATTTAGTGGAATTCCAAGATCCAGAAGATTCAGATGAATTTCCTGGAGAAAATAACAATAACATAGTTGCTGATATTGATAAAATTATTGATAAAATTAATTCAAAGCATATCAAAGATCTAGACAACCCAGATAATCTTGATAATGAAAATGTATTTCCCGTTAATAATAAAGGGAATAATAAAAATCAAAACCCAGCGTTACTAACACAAATAATGCAGTCAGATTCATATTATGAACACTATAAGTAGAGGAGCTATGCGGTTTCGATGACAGGGAGTGGGGGAAGCTGTTTTGTGGTGTGGAAGGGGGATGGGTGGGGATAAGACTCTCTTAGTATGGTAGTGGTGGGGATGAGGAAGGAAAGGGTCTTATAGTGGGATCGAGTTTGGTTAGGGAGGGTGGGGGTATTTTTTACCCTATGTCACAGTTGGAAGGTCTTATAGTCGGACCGAGTTTGGCTAGGTAGGGGGTATTTTTCACCCTATGTCACAGTTGGAAGGTCTTATAGTGGGACCGGGTTTGGTTAGGGAGGGGGTATTTTTCACCCTATGGTACCGTTGGTTAGTTATCCTACGGGGCCCTAGTTGAGGGAAGGTTTTTTCACCCTTCGAAGTCGATGGTTAGTTACCTTACGTAGCCTAACTATTTCCGACTCTGCTACACAGATAAACTAGGTTGAGTTAATTGCTAGTTCCAGTAGTCACCGCTAGGTGACGGCCCTCCTTAATCTTCTTTCGCGCTAATGGTATTTTAATATTACGTAATTACACACACGGGTGAACTAGTTCAATTTAATTGATAGTACCAGTAATTGCCGCTAGGTGGCTACCGCAATCCCCCCTTTTCTCGTTAGTTAAATTGTAGATAGCTATTGTGATAAGTTGCTGATATCGTGCAAGGAATTAACTTTCCATCGAGCATGGAATTATAAGTTTGCATGGTTTTAACTAAATCTATGCTGCGAATTACCAAAATATCCTTTAAATGAAAGGATATAGCTTTAATAGCCTCCCCTATTGGGGAGAATAACAATTTAACATCAATTTCAGGAATATTAATATTTTGATAGGGCAACTTATTAAGTCCTAGCTGTTACTATACCCAGGTCAGGTTCACCAATTTATTAGGCCTTACAGCTCCTCACTTATAGTATGTCCTTAGAGGGTACTATTTGACCATTCAGAACCAATCCTAGACCCTCCCACTATTCTCTCCTTCTATGGACCCTCTCTCTAGACTTTCATTCAAGAAATAATTTACCTTTCTACGAGTGAATTAGTTAAAGTGATAAAAAGATGTTTAATTAAAATTATACATTCGCGGTACCACGGGATACGGCTATAGAGAAGCTAGCCTTCAAGAGGAGGATGTGGATGAAAAAGGAGGAGGAGGAGGAGGAGGAGGATGAGACATGGAGACTGGATGAGTAACTGATAGTAAAACTTTAGTTATTGAATAAAAAAACAGTTTTAAGAATTTTTATAGCCTTCCCTGACTTATCTTTCAGCCATTTTTAGCTTTTCAGGTAAGCATATCATACGATCCATCTAACAAGCAGGCTAGGTATTATAAAGGGAAAGAGTTGTCAGTGCACTTCATTTTTTTGAAGGGTAAAGCAAAACATAACTTTTACCTAGACATTAAGAAGCTGTATTGGCACCATTCTAGCGATTGGAGAACTGATTGCTGAGTGTGCTGATATCTTCTAGAAAGGATATGCTCGAGTACCTGACGCCTGAGATCATGTCATGTCATGACTTGTTACTTGATTTATGACCTTTTAAATCCTCGATTTTTTCATATTCTCTCAATTTTTTATATGCCTAGCTATCGAGAAGAATGTGCTCGTAAATTTTACCGTTTCACTTAAGAAAAGTCTGCAACACGTTTATGCAATTAAAAGAATTCTGGAGAAACCACTGATAACGTGTCATGACCTGTTTGACGCAAATTTTCCCCATTTCACTTTAGAAAAGTCTACAACATGATTATGCAATTAAAAGAATTCAGGAGAAACCGCTTGCAACGTGTTACGACTTGTTTGACGCAAATTTCGTAGGCGGGCAAGAATACCCAACCACCCAAATATTAACTTCCAATAAGAATGCATCTCATCCCCTTCCATGAATGCATCTCATCCCTTCCACCATTTTTAAAACCCTCGTTGTTAGCAATCGGGAAATTTCAGTCAGTCAGTTTTCATTAGAAGCTTCAAGGAGGTGAAAGATCCAGTGCAAAGCTATATTCCGAATATTTTCCTTGCTGTACCACAGAAACTCTTTTGGGTGGTAAGAATTATTCTTTTATTATTATTCTCTTTTCTTGCTATTCTATTTCAATATTTTTCTTTTCTCAATTTCTATGTTTTTTTCACAGAAAAATGGATTTAACCAAGATCAATGCACTTGTAAGTGTAACTTACGAACCTAAGACTTTCGTAAAGCTGAATACTTTTGAGGAGAATAAGGAGTATCAAATCACTGAATTAGTGAAAATTCAGACCAAATATGGAGAGAAATTAATAGCGAAGCTGGCTACCGACGAATGGTTCTTCCTACCCTCGAGGATGATGAAATTACTGGAGTCGCCTGAACTAATCAAAGAACTTCAAAATGCTGCATCAGCGAATACATTAAAAATCTTATATGTTGGAGGACGATACAATAATTTAGAATTTAAAGTTACCCAATGATAATCATAAGATAAATTTTGGAAATGTTTGTAAGGAATGTTTTTAAGGAATGACATCAATAAATGTTTATTATATCTTATTTATTTATTTTTTCTTTATCCCTCACTACATTAGTAAGATACATATAAATCTAGTCTATTAACTTACATTTCTAACAATACTAGTAAGCGGGTTATGTTCAACGATTTTATCATGTATAATTAAACGAAACGCAGTAGTATTACTTGGAATATTTCTAGTACAATCAATCTCAATTTTAGCATCAACAGCGCCTGACTTTATAGATTCATTTTGATGCGAACAATCGATGACGAAGAGAGGACCGTATTCCACAAAGTTTTTGTAATTAAGCATTAGTTTCGACTGTTTTTCTCCTGCATAATATGAATGGATAAATTTAACATACATATCATATAGTACAGAATAACGGGTTTTTTCGCTATCACTATCAATTCGGTCATATGGATAAAATTCTGAATTCAGATAGACTTTAACATCACGAACAGAACTGTCATTGAATCTAAGCACCTCCATATGCTGCGTACTCTTCTTATTTGGTCTAAATGCTAGTATAATATATCGAGGTTTCTCCAATTGTGTTGCAGCTTTTACGGCCCATGTATGCCTCTGTGTTTCAGGTAGAAGTGGATATTCGTAGAGTTCCCAGGAACGAAAAGCCATGGTTAGACTTTTGTTTTGCTCAATCAAACGTAGAAATTTAAGTTTTGTATAATCATTCAGTGATACATGAGGAATCCTCCACTGCACTTTTTGCAAATCAATTTTGGAGTTGATGATTTTTCTCGAAGAATGTAATGAATTTATATCATCACGTGCTCGAATAAGAACGAGTTCATGACGTGCATTTATTATAACTCTTCTGTAGTCTTCACAAAAACCCAACAGCATTTGCAATGGTACACAAAAGTTGAAATGATTCGTAGACCTGTGATCTGTTAGAAACCATCCTGAATGACGTAGACTTGCACTTTCCTCAGCAGTTAAGGAGATGAGATTCTTCATGGAGCTAGTAATACCCACATTCTTACAGCGATCAATCTCAATACCATTCAATTCATAACGAATTTCATCAAACAAGAATGCCATGGAATTACAGTCAAGTCCTACGACATCTTGGGCTGTTGCATCTGGAGCACGGGTTCCAACGATTATCTTTCCCTCAATGTAGAGATAACTTTCACAGGGTAGAAGAATTAAATCTTGCTGTTGTATAGGAATTCGAATTTCATCACTATTTCCCAATGAGGCATTTGCATAAGGATTGTATGCATGCATTTCCATTTTAGTGATGCGATTGTCGAACACCGGTTGAGCGGTTACATCTAATGGATCCATTTTTATTTCTAACGTTGAAACCTAGTGATTGTAGAAAGGTGATATTTCTTCTTGTTAATGATGCGCCAACGTTACCTTCGCTCAATGTATTTTGTCCTCCAGCGTTACCTTCACTCAATGTATTCTGTCCTGCTGCAGCAGTTGGACTGATAGGCTCATCGAGTATCGGTGATTTATAAGTATTCTTGTAAATCAACATTTTCTAATATGTAAACGAATTGTGATTTCTTCACCTCCGAAATTTACTATACGATCTTCCTGATCGAGAATACGCAAGGTGAGACGGTCAATTACTTTCGCAATGACTGGCAAGTAAATGACGTTCTTCGGTGTTTCAGTGATTTTATAACCTGGCGGAACACTCGGAAAAAATTCATGTATAACATGTCGAGGTCTACCGTTTGTGTACGCACCAGCTGTAATGTTGCATTCAATTCGTAGAATATTTATTCTTATAATGTTTACGGGCTCGTCTGATTCAGCTAGTGTGTTCGGTGGAATAACACGATCTGATGAAAAACCCAACAAAGAGCCTATATTGTTAGGTTGTGTAAAATCAATCTGATATTTACACTTTATTTCACTTTTTAATGTATTATGATTAGCACGTAGAACAATTACTTCTTCTTCATCACCTTCGAACATCTGAGCACGTAAAAAGTCATTTATAGCATTGAGCTCATAACAACCTGTAGGTATAGTTAGCTCCTGATCATCAACGTAAAATATATTGTTTGTCTCATCAACATTAGAGATTGAATTGAAGCTCTGAAAGTCTACGAGACCGAGTTCATAATGTCCATCTCGAAGATCGATCGGGGGGAAAAAATCTGACCCCAATACCGAGTCACGGCCAGAGAGTGTAACTGTTAAAGACATTGATCACGTAGAAACTTGACACACAACTGACCGCATATGCTTGAATCATACGATTGATATTGGTCGTGGTTGTAGTAGATTATAGCAGAAGGTCCAAAATATTCCACAAGTTTAATTGGTGGTTTTAAATTTCCGAAGGAATCGAAATACTTAACGTGCTTATTACGTTTAACGTAAGCGACCCAATGTGTTCCAGGACCTTGTTCGTCATCAAGATTCACAATTGCGCACTCATTGCGTTGCGCATTTTGAGGTAGAGATGTACGCATAAAGACTCCCCGAAAATGCGGTATTTTACGGCAGACGTTTGATAATTGCATATTACTAGTAGGTCCAGATTTAGGAAGTCCATTTATTTTCTTTTCTTTTTCCTTTTCTCTCCCTCTCCTATTCGACTGTATGGTGCGAGGTATAAACCTTGTCCCCGTCTCGCTTCCATTAAGCGATTGTGTCGATGCATTTCTTCCAATTGTTTTTTGGCTGCTTTAGTGTCGTTTACAGCCTTTGCTATACCTGCTGCACCGCCAGCTAATGCGCCCACCGCACTCAACAGCGGAAGCAATGGTAATAAACCCCCCCGTTTTGTTTTAGTAAGTGACTTTTTCCTCAATAAACCACCTCGTTCTTTCGGTACACGAATTTTTCTTTTCTTCGTACTTTTTCTAGGCACTCGCAGTCCTAAGCCGAGTTTCCGTTTTGCATTCATTGATGCCCAGACAGCAGTCGCTGTCGCTCGTTCACCTACGGATGAGTCACTAGCTATGATACGTTGTCGTGCACGGCGTGCAAGTACTTTATCAGCATGATGACGCGAGGGCAGGTCCTTATATACTGAATATGCGATATCATGCTCACGGCAAGCATCATCCAGAGGGTTTATTCCTCGATCACTACGTGCTAACCGTTCATGAAGGCGAGTACCTGGACCGCAATAATTGTAGCCAGGTACATGCAGCTCGAAGGGTAGTTTATTTAGCAGCTTATTGAAAAAAGATCCACAACCATATCTCATCATGTCATGCTTTCCTAACGGGTTCGATGGCACATCCAGCAATATTTTATTGAAGGCGGTATTCCATCAAAATGATCTTGATTAGGTAAATTATAATGTTCCGTACAGGCACGATATTGTTGCACTTCAGGATCTGCACGAATGTGCTCAGTTAATTTACACCAAACAAGTCGAATACTGTTTGGAAAGCGCTTCAATAGTAAAATTTTTGGAATGTATTCAAGCTGCTCAATAGTTAAATCCTCCAAACGTAGCACATCTAACATTAACAACGACATAATGAGAACTGATGAGATAATCTGCTTCGAGCCTATAAACAGCTTGCATGATCATAGAGTTTTACAGTTATGGATTTCGTAAAGCAACCACTGCACATTCGTGTCTCCAACGCCGATCGTGTTATTGTCGGTGGGGGTTGTGGAGGAAGGAGTAAACGTCATGGATCCCTACTTCCATCTACAATTCGTAGTATAATTTGCGGACCCTCGAATTGCGGTAAAACAAACGTACTGCTTAGTCTCGTAGAAAGTCCTAACGGTGTGAGATTTGAAAATATTTATGTATACTCAAAGTCGCTTCAACAACCCAAGTATCAATACCTTGAACGGTTATTAAAAGGACTAAAAGGTATTGGATATTTTAAATTTTCAAATAATAGCGACGTTGTAAAGGTAACTGAGGCGTTACCCAATTCTATTCTCATATTTGATGATGTTGCTAACGATAAGCAGGATAATATCAGAGACTACTTCTCCATGGGTAGACATTCAAATATTGACTGCTTCTACCTTTGCCAGACTTATGCTAAAATTCCTAAACACATGATTCGTGATAATGCAAACCTTCTCATAATCTTTAAGCAAGATGGTACTAATTTAAAACATATTTATAACGATCATGTAAACACGGATATGTCATTTGAAAAATTCAATGAATTGTGTTCAAAGTGCTGGCACCATGATTATGGATTTCTAGTGATCGACAAGGATAGTACAATTCAAAATGGTAGATATTGGAAAGGTTTCGATGAGTATGCTAAGATTAAATAGTATACCGTTTGCTTAAGATTGTTCAGTTTAGAGCTAAGTGTCCATCAAAACACCCACATCAAATGAGCATGGAATAAACCTAGTATAAACGTGGACTGAATCTAGATTGAACGTGGATTGAACGTGGATTTGAACGTGGATTGAACGTGGATTGAACATGGAAAGCAGGAAAATGGAAGAAAAGATGCTGCTAAAGAAGATTGCCGCGAAAAGTAAAGTATTTCGTGAAAAATATCGTGCACTCAAATCAGGAAGAGAAATGATGGAAACCAATTTAAATGAAACTTTTAAACCAATTGTTGAGCCATTGAAGAAGCTCACTGAACATAATGAGATGACCTTCGTGTCCCCGAAATATGAGTATAAACAGGAACCGCTACAGAAGACTATTGTAAGCGATAATTCTTTGATTATTCCATCGGAACGTAAAAGAACTTAATTCTCATCGACTCCACAACGTAAATATTTCGCAGACAACTCTAGAATTAAAATTCCAACCCCTTCATCTGATGATGATGATGATGAGCAAGGAAATTCACGACCTAATGAAACATTATACCTTTCTCTGGAAGAGGATGGGGATGAGGAGGAGGAGGAGGAGGAGGAGGAGGAGGAGGAGGGAGTGAAAGTGGAAAAGGATGTTAATGATTTAGCAATAACATCACCAATGCAAGCAGAAACTCCATCATCACCATTGCAAAGATCCTTAAATTTAAATAGTTCTTTGTCAGAATATGCACCAATTGGACGTAAATATATAGAGATGTTTCTGCGTAAAAATAAGGATTTAATTGATGATAATTTTGGAATTGAACGAGATGCTAGACTTAACAAAATGAGACTTGGAAAATGTTCTTTTAAAGTAAATCGTAAAGATTTTATTATTATTGATGATGAGTATTATCAGGGTACTATTGGGCTATTTGAATTGATCTTCATGAAAGAGCCACATGATTATACTGAAGATGATTTAAAAACATATAAGAATATTCTTTCTCAAACTAATGTACACAGAGCAGATTACAGTAGCGAGGGAAAGCTTCGTGGGAATAAGGGCCATAAATGGAAGAAAATAATTAGCCCATTATTTCCTCCAAAGAATCTTGTAAAAGGTAGCGGTTATATGTGTGTTAATGATAAACCAGTGAACTATGTACATTAGAATGATCCGAACGAATTAGTTGAACGTTTGAGACTTTTGATAGCATCATCTGCTTGCAGGACATACGAATCATCATAATGAGATACAATCAATAATTGAGGAGCTTCATGAAGAACGTATTATCCTATAAAAGAGATTACACTTTCCATAATTTTCCAGTTGATTGTGTTACTTCACAATGTCGATAAATAAATTTGGAGGTATTTCCACTGCCAGTAATGTGAGAAAATATTTCCGCAAAACTGAAGATGAAACATTAAAATTTGATAAACGTATGAATGCATTTAATGCTAAGGGGAATATTATTTCAAATTTAGGATTTTATGCTACTGATGAGAAATGTGCTGTGAATATGCGTGTTCTGCTGGATAATATGAATGCTGTACGTGAGAACCTTAAAAATGAAATGCAAGAAAACAGTGATATTTTACGAAATATTGCGTTAAGACTGGATGAAACTGAGTTAAGGCTGAATGATTTTCAAGTGAAATTGAGTAATTTCATGCAGAAACATGCTGAAGATAATGCAGATTTAAAGAAATATGCATCAATTTTCATGGAGAATCAGACTGAAGAGGATGCTGAATCAAAGAAACATATAATGAAGATAATGCGGAATTAAAAAAAAAAAAAAAGTGCTATTTTTCATGGGGAGAATCATGCTAAGGAGAATTCTTCTTGAAATAATTCGACAAAGAGTTTTATTAGGAAAAAGAAACTTTTACTACCATCAGTGCTCGTTGTACCCCTGTAAACCCAACACATACCTGAAGAGTTATGGATTGTGAAGAAAAGAAAAAATTGGTCGAAGAACTGCATGTACCTGCAAGACGGAATTTTCAACGTAGAAGAGTTATAATACGAGGCTTCGATGACCTCTGGCAAGCAGATCTGGTTGATATGAAGAATTATACTGACGGAGGTTACCACTATATTCTCACAGTTATTGATGCATTGTCGAAATTTGGATGGGCAGTAGCACTAAAAACCAAAACTGGCAAGGAAGTGACAGACGCATTTACGAAGATTCTGAAAAGTGGGAGATGTCCCAAAAATTTGCAGACAGATGATGGCAAGGAGTTTTATAATAGTGATTTCAAATCGCTTATAAAAAAACGTAGAATAAATCATTACTCAACATACAGCGTATTGAAAGCTACGATAGTTGAGCGGTTTGAATCGCACGCTGAAGACTGAAATGTGGAAACGATTTACGTTGAATGAAAATTATAAGTGGCGAGGCATACTGCAGCGACTAGTTGAAGACTACAACGCAAGAAAACATCGTACTATAGGAATGCGACCAGTTGATGTGACGCCAGATCATGCTAATATGCTCCTGACTACAGTATACAATAATATAAAGATTGTTGGTCGTGCCAAGTTCAAAGTAGGTGATTTTGTACGAATCAGTAAATACAAGAATGTATTCGCAAAGGGATACACACCAAATTGGACAACTGAAATATTTGAAATTATAAAAGTGCAGAAAACAAATCCTGTTACATATTTACTTAGAGACTCTAGTGGTACTGATATATACGGAGGATTCTACGAATATGAACTTTTAAAAACTGCTAATCCTAATGTATATCTAGTGGAGAAGGTATTACGTAAGAAGGGTGATAAGGTCTTAGTGAAGTGGTTAGGATTCGATAATAAACATAATTCATGGATAAATAAAGATAATATTTTGTAAAAACAATATTTATTAATAAAATTATTCAATTTAAATATAATTAATTTATTCTATAATGACCCCATGGTAGAGTCGATACAGTTCCGTGCACGATATAACGCTTATCATCGTATGGGCTGAGAGCTACTTTCCGTTGCGTAATCGAATAAACATTATGCAATTTTGTGCGAATTAAATTTTGATTGCGGACTTGTACAGTAAAATTTGTTAAACAATCCTTATAGTCCTCGAAGGTTATGTTTCTAGCTACAACGTAAGTCTTATTACCTTTAGCTTTTTTGATAATTTTATTTTGTACTTTAAATGTGTACATTTTTTATCTCAGTCCAATAAACTCTGTCATTATCTGCCGATTATTCTCATCTTTCATCAGCCCAGGGACTTTTTTATTTACTAGAGGTAAATTGTACTGATTGTTGGGAGAATAATCGCTTGTATCGAATCTAGCAAGATTCTCCCTCATAATAGTGTAAATATCATCACACTCAATGCTGTATATTAGACTATCCGTATCGGTATATAACGCTTTACATTTGCTACCGAACGTAGGAAGCATATAATCATAATGAAAATCATACAAACATGTTTTCGAAATATCAAGAATGCTCATACCTACGTATATAGGCTTATCGAATTTAGCTGCTAATTTTGTTAATTCAATCGTGACCAAATTCTCACTGAATATAGTGCGACTGTGAAAATTAGGCTTAGCAATCATTGCTTCAGCACCATATCTTCCCTCCCACCTACTCACGAGTCTCACATCAACTCTATTTCTAACATTCTCCATAGTCTTACCGAACACCGCATTGTTCATTAATTTGAAAAGATTTTTCTCAAACTCATTTTTAGATGCTGCACGCAAACTAGTGTTCAGATCGATATATTTACGTAACCAGGTGGACTGCTGAAATCCTAAAACGCGATGAATGTGTTTTAAGACAACACCATTACGCATACATTGCTGTAAAACACGATAGTGTATAACATAGCGCTTCTTATTTTCTAAAGTTGCAAGTAGCTTCTTCTGACGTGTACCCGGTGGTGCATCACGTACGGGACAAAATGGAAGGTCGGAATGTTTATCGTGAAGCATGCTTGGATACTCTAAGTCAACCTCTAAAATATAACCCTCGGGTGAATCTATCGGTATGTTAGAGATATCCAAATTATTAACATTTTCAATCCAGCGAAATCCGTGAGTAGGTAGCGGTTGAGACATTGCCCACCCATACAAATTATTTACATCGTAGTACATTAAATACTTAGAAGGTTCCTCGGGATTGTAGTTTTGCATGTACCGATTGTTAGCCTTTTCATAGCGGTGCGAGCATTGGCTTAAACCACCACGTATGCCTCGTTCTACGAAAAGCAGCATTTCTACGTCAGTAAAAAGTTCTAATCTTATTCCTGTATGTTTGAGCATCGCATCCCAAGTGAAGCCTGGGAGTGTATAATAATGAGCAGGATCCAAATTATAAGTTTGCATGCAACTATCACGAAAATTTTCGAAAACGTCAGCCAACAATAGTACATCAGTTTTCAAATAGAGATCGCTATACTCCCCAAGTGTTCGTATTTGAAATTTGGTCCATACCTCCTTAGCGTGATTATACGCACCCTCACTAATATCACTATCGGATAATCTATTATAGAATATCTCGCGTGGAGGTAAAGCAGTTTCTTCCAGACGGTTCAGACTATCTATGTAATCGTAAGGAAAAATACCTTTCCTTGTCAGAAGGTTAAATTGTTCTATGTTTAAATATGAGAATTCTAACTCTAAATTTTTAAACTGTGATCTCGTTAAATATGAACTCAATTTGTCTAAACTAGATGCCATAAATTTGAAAGAATCGATAAACCTTAGTTGTATATTATATTTACGGTTGAATTTAGTGAATGAAATATACTTCTCCTTATGTACAGGTAACAAGTGTACTGAACCTTCATACAAGTTAGCGATTGTACCGAAAATAAAATGTGCATCATAACCTGATAAATTATGAAAAATTACAGGTATTACATGCGAATCGTTAAAGTTTAAATTACAATTATTATGAGCAGGTCCCCTATATTTACCAGTTAAATGATCATGATCGCGAACACGTATTTGATCTGGAAGAAACGGCTTTTTACATATATGACAGTTGGGCTCAGTATAATGCCTTGAATTTTCACTAATACTTAGCGTTCTCATAGGCACTACAGTCTTTAGTTTTTCGCTCGCTATGCTAGCAATTTTATCGAGTTCTCGCACAAACCATTCTATACACTCGAGTCCACGATATGATTTGTAAGTTGAGAGCGATGAATCACGAACGCTTTTAAAATAATAACCTATACTAAAAGGTATGTGTTTTTGATAAATACCAATATCGTCATCCGTTTGCTCAACTTTTTCAAGCAAGCATTCAATGTCAGCGTATATGACAAATGGCACCCTCTCACTGTTCTTTATGTTATTGAAGGAAACCCAACGGTCCTTGTCAGGTAGCACAATTCTGATGTTTTTATTGAGTTGCGCACAATCACGTTCATGCGATTTTAGTTTCTTATCATTGTGGAAATAGTGTAAGCAACTATAGGAGGGAAAAAGTAATATTAGAATATAGAAGCAGTAATTATATACATATATATATATATATATATATATATAGTAAAACATACCGATCCCAAATAAGATGAGAGCGTTTTCCTCTAGTAAGCTGTCCATTTAGCAGTCTGGAAAGGTTCCTGATGCATATAAAATGTGCTGCTACTCCTTGATGCTCGAGAAGAAGAAGAAGATTAGCGTGTCTGGTCCTCTTGCATTTTGTTAATTGTAGAGGTGCTATGATTGTATTCTCATTCGTCTCAGTCTCTTCCACCATAGTAAAAATATTAATAGAGACATCATTATCTTCCTCAAATTTCGGAATCTGTTTTAATGTAGTCGGAAACGTTATACTTCTAACATCGAAAACAGTTGTAAAATGAGGATATGAAGATTTTCGTTGTGGATGAGTATTTGGTTTTGCCGGATAGAGTGCAGCCGTTACAGCCCATGCAAAACATGTATTATCATCACTGTGTATGTTTATCACAGCCTGTTTATTCTTAATAGATTCTGGAAGCTCGATGGCACAACCTATATGCAGCGGGTTATAATAATTTATATTTATAATTAAATTCAGAATTTTTTCCAACGCCCATCCGCTATCACGCTCTTGAAACTCACTCAATTCTTTTAGAATTTTGTCTATTATATTTGTATTGTACCATTCACTAAAACTATCAGTTTTGTATAAAACTGCATTGCGGGTTGAGATATGTTTAATATCACTTATCTCTTTACAAATAAATTGTCCGTTAAAGATGCAATTTATCTTAACTGCGTTCACGTTATTAAACACGTTTTTTGTGTAGGTCTGTACTAAGTCTTTTGCACCTGTTAGAAAATCACGTGGTTCTATATAATTATAATTTACAACCATTCCGCTACATATTCGAGATTTAAATGAAGACTCGAGATCTTTCCAAATAAGCTTTCTCACTCCAATTGATTTCTTATTTTTTGGCACATGCAGAAGTAGACGCTGGATAGTTGTTATTTCAGTCAGATTTTTGTGTACTGTATCGGGAGCTGCAGATCTATTAGCATCTCTTAAACTTCGAATATAATCACGACACTTGCGTACCCACTCATGATAATTATGCTGATTTCCTAAATCAGGATTCTTGAGAGCATGATTCAAACAATAACTCTTATCCTTAGCTGCTCTAAGTAGAAGACACTGTATTTGTGCAATTTCTGCAAAATTTTTCTGCAGCGTGCCTATAGGTGCGTTGCGATTAGAGATTCTGAGTTTATGAATATATTCACGACACTCGCGTACCCACTCGCGATATTCTTCTTGCGTTTTCAAAACTCTATTTCGTAGAGACATCTTTTGTTCTTTTCTTCGAGAGGACTAATCAGAAACTGAGGAAAAGTGGGTGGGAAACTGAGCTCTCTTTAGATAAAGGATCTCTGAAACACTTCAGGGGGTAAGAGAACATTGAGGACAGGTAACGACATGTTAGAAAATAGATGCAAGCGTTTTTCAGTTATACATATATTTCATATAATAGACATTTTTTAAGGCACATACACCTTCATGATTCAAACATGCTGGAAGATGTGAATTATGCTAGCTATCTTCTAAATCAAAATCCCCCCACATAAAATTATCTACATTTGTTATTTCTAAATTACAAATATCTCTTAACCAATTTGTATTTTCAATTCCTTTCACAAAAATCTCATCCTCATCATCATAAATATACTTCCTTATAATATCTTTATATTTATAGTAGGGTGAGTAGCCATCCGCCCAATTTAAGCCGTGATAATTTAGAAAGAACCAGCTAAAAAGAAACATTATATTAAACAAAAATAATATATATTTTTTCTTTTTTATATACTTACTCTGTCCGCTTTCGCTCCTCTTCACTTAACCACGAATATGAATAGGGCGGTGAAAATAAAATATGGAACACTTTTTGTTCTTGTATAACAGCAAATTCTTTGATTATAAATGACTTATCCGTCAAACGGAATCCTTGAAAATCAACGAATGATGGTGCCATTATGCCTACGTTTTTTATACTAAAATAATTCTATTTACATATGAATGTTTCATAAAAATTTCTCCCTCTCTTCAAGCTAATTGTTCTTCATCCCTCCTACTATCCTCACCATAGGTCAAAACTATCTCCCACTATACGTAGCATAGGTCATAAATATTTTCTTGAGGACCAATGACGTTTCCGTTCTTCCAAGAGTGGCAGGTCAGTCATTTTCCCACCGTAGGACAAAAGTTTTGTCAACCCTTAAAGCATCTTAGAATTACCGCCCACTACATGTAGCATAGGGCAGAAAATATTCTCTCTTAGAGCCAATGACGTTTCCGTTTTTCTAAGAGTAGTATAGGCATCTTTCTACCGTAGATTAAAAAAATTGTTGACACCTCCCTAACAGTGCTTAAAAGCTCGAAGAAATCGTAGGACAGGCATCAGTATTGCTTGAATGTTTGATTCGTACGACAAATAACATTCCATTTTAAAAATTTCTTCACTGTTTCATATTACACATATAATCGATTTTGACGGGTTTATGATAAACAGAAAGTTTGTGCATAAAGAAGTGGCAATCAAAAACTTAACTACGGGAAATACGAATTACGGTGCATTTCGTGTTCATGAGCCGTATAAAAGTTTATCGATTAAGGACCAAAAAAGCGTAAATTTCGTCTTCAAAAATATTCACGGGATAAAATATTGCAACACAGGATATGAACATTATAATCAAGAAGATATTTACAAATTTGTGAATAGCATAAAATTGGATTGTGAATACCCCCTAGTAGCTCATAAAGGGGGGCATGTAGAACGGGATGTTCTGAATTACTTGGATATCCCAAATATAAATTTGGAAAGGTTTGGTTGTCCTAAATTTGATAATTTGATAGCCACTATAAAACCTTGCAACACCCCGTGTAAACTACACCTAAAAATGTTCACCAATCATACGAGAAAGCCTATACATTGTGTATATCAAGAGGTAAACGTTTTCGCACGATGGGTACATCAACAAATAGATGTGAGTATCAAATGTTAAACTTACAATTTGTAAAATATTAACTGGATTTCTCTGTTTCAGATGATTGAATAAAATATATATATATTGATATAAGTTTAATTATTAGTTTAATTGTAAAACATTTAATTTTATATATTTGTATAAATTGATGTATATTTCCTTCATTTTTTATATATTTGTATATCAGATCAATTATAAGTTTTTATCATTTATATAAATTTTATGTATATTTGTTTAATTATAAGTTTAATTGTAAAAACATTTCATTTTATATATATATAAATAAATTCCGTCTGTCATGTAACTCTTCTACCAATTGTTTCTTCTCCTCACTCCCATGACTATTCCACTACGTATTATGTTTACACTAGCTCATCAATCACTGGCGGTAATATAAGTTTCTTTAGAGAATAATTCCAATCATTCTCTCTTTTCTTCTCATTGGCAGTCGTGATTTCCTCTTTTTGATGCTCATTAGAGATATAATTTGCAACAATTTTCAATCTACCATACATATCTTTCCGTAATGCCTCAACTTTTCGATCCAATTTATTTTCAATATAATTGACTTTATCATTCAATTGATTAATTCTTTCACTAATATCATTAATTTTTTCATCAATTTCATCAGTTTTTTTTAGCAGAGTTGTAACTTTTTCCTCAAGGCGGTTACCTTTTAGGTAATAGTGAGTTAGCTTTTCACTGTATTCAAACAATTCCCTCATTAAGCTATCACGTACAGTCATCGAATTACGTAACAGAGCAGCCATATTCACAGCACTTGTCTCATCAGTAACATCACATTCTATGTTTGAAATTATTTTCTTCTTAGCATTAAATGCATTCCTTTTTTTATCAAACTTTAACGTATCATTGTCAATTTTGTGTGAATAATTTCTCACTTTACCGGTATTGAAACCAGATCCGAATTTATTTATCGACATAGTGAAGTAGCACGTTGAACTAAGAAAATCTTGAAACTGCACAATCTCTTTTATAAGATACCTAGGTTTAGTAACAGCTAGGACTTAATAAGTTGCCCTATCAAAATATTAATATTCCTGAAATTGATGTAAAATTGTTATTCTCCCCAATAGGCGAGACTATTAAAATTGTATCCTTTTTATTTAAAGGATATTTTGTAATCCGATGCATAGGTTTAGTTAAAGCCATGCAAAGTTATAATTCCATGCTCGATGGAAAGTTAATTCCTTGCACGATATCAGCAACTTATCACAATAGCTATCTACAATTTAAATAACGAGAAAAGGGGGGATTGCGGTAGCCACCTAGCGGCAATTACTGGTACTATCAATTAAATTGAACTAGTTCACCCGTATGTGTAATTACGTAATATTAAAATACCATTAGCGCGAAAGAAGATTAAGGAAGGCAGTCACCTAGCGGTGACTACTGGAACTAAAATTAACTTAACCTAGTTCATCTGTGTAGCAGAGTCGGAAATATTTAGGCTACGTAAGGTAACTAACCATCGACTTCGAAGGGTGAAAAAACCTTCCCTCAACTAGGGCCCCGTAGGATAACTTAGGTCCCCGTAGGATAACTAACCAACGGTACCATAGGGTGAAAAATACCCCCTCCCTAACCAAACCCGGTCCCACTATAAGACCTTCCAACTGTGACATAGGGTGAAAAATACCCCCTACCTAACCAAACTCGGTCCCACTATAAGACCTTCCAACTGTGACATAGGGTGAAAAATACCCCCACCCTCCCTAACCAAACTCGATCCCACTATAAGACCCTTTCCTTCCTCATCCCCACCACTACCATACTATGAGAGTCTTATCCCCACCCATCCCCCTTCCACACCACAAAACAGCTTCCCCCACTCCCTGTCATCGGAACCGCATAGCTCCTCTACTACTATACAATTTATCCAATGTAGGAGAAAAGAGATAATGAAACTGCTACTGCTCTGTATCAAATGTTAAAAATTCAAGACTGTCCATTGGATAATCGCGCTCATGATTTGGATGTGAAATGCTTCCCCGACCTTTATCCATATGGAGTCAACGGTCAACACGAAGAACGATCTATTCGACTCACTAATTTTGAATTTTTAAAATCACGATTGATGTCGAAGCATCCACAATTCAGATTAAATATACAATATATTTTTTATTTATTACATGACAATAATATGAGGCAATTAAATGCTGGAATTTTTCATAAAATGAATATTACTAATACACGTTAAAGGTATACTGCTGCCACATATTTAGACAAGTTGAACAAAGAACAATTAGAAACAAATTTAAATACCATATTTGCTTGATTGCGAAATACGCCACAATATTGGAGTATTCCTAGAAATATGCTAAGATGTATGATATTTCATTATGGACCTGCTACTTGGTTTCTCACTCTCAGTCCTAGCGAATGGCTTTGGACGGATATGATTGAATACCTTAGAGAGGTAAATAATTCCAGAGCTAATAATATGTCGGCTAATGAACTTATTACTTCTGATCCCGTATCAGTATCTAGGTTTATAAAAATTAAATTTGATGCCATGATTGATTTTATTACATCGCCAGATAATCCTATCGGAGAAGTCACTCATTATTTTGTGCGTTGTGAATATCAAGGGAGGGGCACGCAACACATTCATTGCCTAATTTGGATAAAAGACGCACCAATTATCGGTAAATCGACAAACAAAGAAGTCTCTGAATTTATTTTAAAATATATAACATGCAGATTACCGTTCAAGGAGGTTTCTCCACAATTATATTCGCGGGTAAATACTCATCAAAGACACAAACACAATAATTATTGCTTGAGACTTAAGAAAGCTAAATTTGGTCATAATAAAGTTTGCAGATTTGGTTTTTCACGGCTTATAACAGATACTTTAAAGATGAGAGATGTTTCTGTATCTATTTCCAGCAGAAAACAATTGAAAACAAAGAAAAGGCTATACGATCTTCCACGATCAGAAGACGAAGTAAATATCAATGATTATAATCCGGCTATCCTTACAGTTTGGGAAGGAAACATGGATATTCAGTGTTTGTAGGAGAAAAATCTACACTGTTAACTTGGTACGCTACTAAATACGTTTCAAAATCTGAGAAAAGCAATTTTACAGATTTGTTTAATATTATCAACTCAACAAAAAGTTTACGTAGTAATCTTTGGAATATTGGAATGCGTATGTTAAATCATCGAGAATGTGGAGCACTTGAAGCTGCTGATAGCCTTTTAGGTATCCCTTTGTATCTCACTGACCCTCATACTACTATCAAGTGTCTTGACGTAAACATAATTAGAAGCAGAAAACTTAAAACACGTAAAGAAATTGAATCTTTGAATGCTGATTCGACAGAAATATTCTGTCCTTCGCTGATTGATACTTATTATCCTATTAGACCCCAGCAATTAGAATCTATATGTCTTTATGATTTTGTTCAATGGTATGATATAATTAAAGAAGAGCCTAAAAGGAGTGCAGCTGAATATTATCCAATTGAAAAATCATTATTTGTAAAGAAACGGGCTCGTCGTGTACTGGTTAATCATTTCAATTACAGTCCTCATACCCAGCCTGAAAAATATTATTATGCATTGCTGTTATTGTTTAAACATTGGAGAGATATTAACGAGTTAAAGAATAATCATGATACTTATGCAGATGCATTTTTATCTGTACAATCTGAGCTTACCAAAGCACTTGAGTATCATAAGCGTATTGAAGATATTCAAAAAGGTTTGGATCATATAAAGCAATTAGTTGCTCAACAAATAGAGGAAGACGAAAAAAAGGAAGAAATAAATGAGTCAAATGACATAGAATTCGTAGTAGTTGAAGCAATGTGTGCAATGAAAGATTTCCAAGATGTTGAAAATAAGCAAAAAGAAATCATTAATATCGCACAAATGATATCAGAATTGAATCTCGATCAAAAACGAGTATTTGATAAAGTAACCGATGCCCTTACGTCCAACAATAAAATACTTCGACTCTACGTTAGTGGTGAGGGTGGTACTGGAAAAAGTTTTCTTATCAAAACTATAAGATGTTGGACGAAGCAAGTGTTAGGAAAAGATACAGCTGTTACAGCTCCAACAGGAATAGCTGCTTTTAATATTGATGGTCTTACAATTCACAGATTATTTCAATTACCGGTTGAACATGGACGTACCGCAAAATATACAGATCTTTCCGATCAAGTTCTTAAAGTAATTCGTAACGAATTGAAAAATATTATTTTAATAATCATTGATGAAGTTTCTATGATTTCTAATATCATATTTATGTACATACATCTTAGACTAACAACAATTTTTAACACAGAAGATTGTGATGATGGATGGTTTGGTAGAAAGCACATTTTATTATTTGGTGATTTATTGCAACTTCCTCCTGTTCACGAGGAACCTGCATTTATTAAATTGTCAAATGATAAAATAGTCAAAAATATCGGAACTATAGGTACGGCTGATTTATGGGCAGCTTTATTTACTTATGATGAGTTAACAATTAATATGAGACAGAAAGAAGACCTTTCCTATAAAGATATTTTATCAAGAATTCGTGTAGGATTAGTACTTGATACAGATACTGCAATTTTAGCATCAAGAAAAATAAAATTAAGTGATACAGATTATGGTACTAGAATATATGAGCTGTGCAATTATATATCCAGATTACCGATTGACACAGTTTGTCTATTTAATACTTGTGAAAAGTGTGATTTTTTAAATGCAACAATGCTTAAAAATATACCCTCTGAGGAAATAAAACTTGTTGCAAAAGATGCCGTAGATTGTCCATCATATTTAAAGAAAAAAGCTTTAACAGCATTAACCAACAATGAAGATACAGATGAGGATAGCACGCGAACTGCTGGACTAGGAAGAATTATAACAGTAAAAATTGGTGCTAAAATAATGATTAGAAGAAATATTGATGTTACCTTGGGTCTTGTTAATGGTACGATGGCTACTATTGTATCAGTAAAAAGATCTATTGGCAATAATCAAGAGGATGTGGAATCAATTAGTGTACGTTTAACTGATGGAACAGAACACATAATTGAGCGTTTAAGTGTAAAGTTCGAATTAATGGACAGAGTATTTGTAATACGGAAACAATTTCCTATTTGTCTTAGTTACGGTGTAACAATCCATAAAAGTCAAGGACTAAGTTTGAAAAATACAATTGTTGATGTTGGTAATTCAATATTCACTAGTGGCCAAACATATGTCGCTCTTTCGCGAGTAACCTCATTGGAAGGATTGCATATTATTAATTACGATCCATCTTCTGTAAAAGCTAGCGATGCAGCTATACTTGAATATAATAGGTTACGGAAAGAGTATAGACCGGATCTTTTACATTTAGTTATTCAAAAAATACGAAATCGAAAAGTGGCTGATACAGTGTGGGCTTTACCAAAGGGTGTACTGAAATGTCAAATTGAAGAGATGGATGAAGCATTTGAAAACGATATTGATTGGAAAATAAGGGGTATAGTGAAAAGCGATAATATTTCATCATATGCAAATGCAGTTATACAATGAATTGTAAATTGCACTTTAATTAGAAATGAGTTATTTAATTTAAAGGAAGACAATGTTTTAAAATCGTTCATCCATTCTTATAGATGTGATAACAATAGTTTACTAAATATTGATATTAGACGATATGCTGGCGACGAATATGCTGAAAAACGACAGCATGATGCTAACGATTTTCTGACTGCTCTATGTGATAAATTAAACTGTTTGAAGCGTGTTGTTGAATGTTACATAACAGAAACAGTTAAATGCGTTTCATGTGGTCATACAGATATTATACAATTGGGAAATAATATTTTGCTACTTACACTTCCAGAAGGCATGAAAACTTTATTAATCCCGAAAAAATTGCAAAATTGTAATGCTTGGAATTTAAAAGAAATAATTCAAAACAACTTCTCTAAATGGAAAGAACTGAAGCATTCTTTATGCAGTCATTGCATGAGTCATTTAAAGCTTTTGCAAAAAACTGATATTACAGTTACGAACAAAATTCTAATTGTTAAATTATCATTATTTAATACCAAGAGAGAAAACTCAGAAAATATTAAAGATTGGAATAGTATTAAAGATTGGAACATTAAAGGAATATCTACCGACAAATTACAAGTTGGGGATAAAGTGTATAAAGCAACATGTGCAATTTTCCATCGTGGTGAAAGCGCCACTACTGGTCATTATACGTGTATGTTACGTAAAGATAAATCATGGATATATGTAGATGATAATACCGTAACAAAAAAAACATGGTCTAGAAATTCTAAAGGAGTATATTTGATATTCTTTGAGGAAGTATAATTTATTAAAGCATATATTTTTTTTATTTGTAAAGGCTGCTTTTACAATTGTTAAAAATTATTATTACGAGTACTGTCACGTATTTGTAATATAATTTTAAACATAATTAGCGCCATGGTTGCATTTAGAGCGCCATTTTATTATTAATAAGTGGCTGCATTCATCGCGCCATCGGCAACACATATTTAATGAGAAAACAGTTAGGCCTTTATGATTACATATTTGCTAAAAATATTATTATTTTTATGCTAAATAGTTTTCTCATTGGATATAATGCCATTTAAAGTACAAAACTAGTTGTTATGTACATAGAGTAAACATACATAACTCATTGTTACAATAAGCATAATATAATTAATATATTTAATATTATTTTCATTTGAAGACATAATTAATAAATCTAAATTATCATAGTTATACTAAAATACCAATAGCCTCATTGTAAAGGAGAAATACTCCTAATAGCGACAAATTCCTGAGTGTAATACGAAGCGCCAGACGCAGCTCGTTCACACTGTCGCCAAGGCTAAGTCCCGACACGTGGCAAATGCACTTCGACGGCAGTCGAATGTTCTAGAACAATGACGCATTTGACCATTGGGACCCGCAAATGTTACCATATAAGGTAATGTTTGACGCTGCACTTTGAGGGTAAGAGCCCCAAACGTGCAGCCCCAAAAATCAGTTCGAGTAAAAAGCTAGAAGGAACAAGTCGAGTCTCCTAGGACCTTCAGTCCTCTTATCTCTTAATCTTATCCAGGCAATCCTTTGTCTCTTAAAACTATAATTATCTAGCTCATAGCTCTGGTTATCAACTTATATAAAGAAGAAACATTGTAAATCAAAAATCAATAAACCTTATTATACAAGAGAATTTCAAGTTTGTCGTGAATCAGCGATTGAACCACAACAAACTGGTGGCAGCGGTGGGATCCGTTGACTGGTGAAGATCAAACCTACATAAATCTTCATCCCAAGGAAAATCAAGAAAATTTTATTTCTTCGATCGACTAACCTCTACAAGGACGAACCGACATGGACAATCAGCGATACTCAACGAGACATCCGCCAACTTCGCCTTTCTCAGCAACGGAGCGACAAACCCACAACTTCGAGGTTCACCCCGCATACTACCTCACGACTACAAGAAATCAACGACTGGAAACCAGCAGAACTTGCAGCCAGCCAACCTGTGAAAATGAGCTTTTGGTGAGTACGGTACCAATCATATCAGTAGCAATTTTATTTGTGAACATTGTAACCGCGAGCCCATAGCGTTCGTCGTACTAAATTTCTTCCATGTACCGTAATCCCGATAATTTAGACCGAACTCAATCTGAACCTAGTTTAACTCCCGCGTTACATAGTGTACCTCGACCAAATCGTGTTTCAATCACCCGAGAGATAGATAGTTGCATCTCTCATTTAGGGAATAGAACCTTACGTACTCTTCGGGAAACAGACGAAGGAACCCCATTTCGAAACGTAAATACGCGAAGACGGAATAGACTAACTATGGCTCACCGTGGCAACGCGAACAACGACGCCCCAGATTTAGACCATAGTTACACCGCAGAACGTCTGCCTATCAGAATAGAAGACGCACCAACAAACACGATTCCTCATGACGAAACCGTCCCTCCTAGCGCCATAGATGCTGAAATTAGAAGGTTACACAACAGCATAAGGCCCCGCGAAATTAACGCAATTGAAGAAGAAAACGCGAGACTGAGAGACGAACTCTCCAGACTACGCCAAGATTTTAATAGGCTCCCCGCGAGGACCTCCACGGCAAGACCGGCACAACGAACATCGTATGTGACTCCCTGCGAAAGACCTCGATACGTGCCAAATTTTGACGATGAGGAAGAAGAACCTCATCACTGATATGCTTCCCTACATGTAACTCTCGGAAGAATTCCAAAGTATAAAGGAGACCCAGACGAGCTAGAACCGTTTGTGAATTCTATAGTTATGGCAAATCAAAATCTACACCCGTTAGATAGAGACGAATTTCTACGGCAGGTTAGATTTACAATACTAAGAGGCAAAGCTTATACTGAAACTAAGCACAAAGTAATCGAAAATATCGAGCAACTAATACGAGAATTAGAAGAAGCATTCAAACCCCGACGGTCTACCGCGACCCTCCAAAATAGTTTAAATCGATGCCGACAAGGAAAAGACGAATCGGTACGGTCCTATGCTTCTCGACTAGAAGACATATTATCAGGTTTGAAAGAAAGATGCATCACGCCAGCAAATGACCCGGCTAAAAACGAAGCCATAGAAGAATTGTTAACGCAACAAGCGAAACATCAATTCATAAAAGGATTGAATTTTAAACTCCAAGTTATGGTAGCATCTTGCGAACGAGCAACTCTAAGAGAATCAATTGCTATCGCAATAGATCGTGAATCCTTGACTCGCTCCGACGAAGAGTACAGAACTCAACAGGGCTCGACCCATGGCAGACGCGATAACCAAGGACAACAACGACCCTCCGGACAACGGAATAATTTGCACCTCCATTGCAAACGCTGCGATAGGAAAGGACATGTAGCCGAAAAATGTTACGCGCGACTTAGCAACGCAAAACGGACTCAGAGTCACTCATCTTCCGTTAACAAAGTATCCACCTCTTGCAATTATTGCAAAAAACCAGGACACACCGTCCAAGAGTGCCGCACCCTAAAAGCAAAGCGAGAAAGAGAAGCTCAACAGAATGCAAATAACTCAGAACAACCAATTAACGAAAACTTGAATCGACCAACACCTGTAGGAAACCTAACCGCTAATATGGTATTACATACTCCTATAAAAAATTTGATCGAAGTACAAGCCGCTGAATTCATTCGAACGGCAACCTTACTCTTCGACACTGGAGCCGATGTCTCTATAATTAAAATAAGAGTCCTGCGCAAAGAAACAATAGCTGACAAAACTTCAATTACGCTAACAGGAATAAGTGGAACACCCGTGAAGACACTAGGGTCAGTTTACCTACACATAAAAGTGGGAAAATACACTATAACCCATAAATTTCAAATAGTACCAGACACCTTTTCGCTAATAGCCGACGGACTATTCGGCATGGATTTCTGGAAAAGAAACAGCTTCCATTATGAAAAGGATGTGTCCTTGACGATGCTGGGACACACCTGGCCAATGAAACAAGTAGTATCACGTACGGTGTCACTAAAACCGAGATCACAAAAATTAGTAGCCGCGTTAACTGATAGTAAACAAGACGGTATTGTATACGGACACCAAATACTACCTGGAGTGTATATAGGTAACTGTGCCACTAGGCCAACCAACTCTACCTGCTGCGTCAGCATTTTGAACATCACGGAGAAAGAACTCGAGATACCTTTGCCTACAGTTGTGTTAGAAGATATTCCGAGTCCACCGACTCAGGGCGACGACCCTTCTGTACCCATAACCGTATACGCTGTAAATAATTGCGCCAGCGATCGACTCGCCCGGCTAAAGTCTCAATTAGAACTAAATCATTTAAATCAGGAAGAATTGCGCACTCTAACAGAACTCTGTGAGGAATACAATGATATATTTCACTTAGAAGGTGACAAACTCCTCACCACTGAAGCGGTAAAACATACCATTACTTTGGTAGAAAATACCAAACCTATCTTTAAAAAACCCTATAGGTTACCTGAAAAGCATAAACAGGAAATTGATAAACAAATTTCTCAGCTAGAAGCTGACGGAATAGTACGGCCGAGCCGAAGCCAGTGGAACGCGCCACTGCTCGTGGTACCCAAGAAACCCGATGCACAAGGAAATATAAAAATGCGCATCGTCGTAGATTTTCGCAAACTAAACGAAGCTACTATAGGTGATGCCTATCCATTGCCAAACATCACCGAAATATTGGACCAACTAGGCCACTCGAATTATTTCACCACCCTTGACCTAGCCTCTGGATTTCACCAGATAGGCATGGCCGAAGAAGACAAGGAGAAAACAGCCTTCTCCACACCCCTAGGGCACTACGAATACAACCGCATGCCCTTTGGATTGAAAAACGCGCCAGCTACGTTTCAACGTTTAATGAACACCGTATTATCCAGACTCCAAGGGATCCAATGTTTCGTTTACCTTGACGACATAGTAATTCACGCCCCTACTCTAATAGAACACAATAAAAGACTGAAACAAGTGTTCATTCGACTGCGTGTAAATACTCTAAAGCTGCAACCGGAAAAATGCCGTTTCCTTCGCAAGGAAACTTGCTACCTGGGTCATATAATTACAGACAAAGGCATCTCTCCAGACCCAACTAAAATAGAAGCTGTAAAAAATTTTCCAGCACCCAAGAGCGTAAAGGACGTACAATCCTTTTTAGGCCTAGCAGGCTATTACCGAAGGTTCATTGACCATTTTGCTGACCTGTCGAAACCCATGACGAACCTATTAAAGAAAGGAGTGAAGTTCAACCGGACCTCCCTAGAACAATCATCATTTGAAAATCTAAAGGAAAGATTGACTACTGCACCACTTTTACAGTATCCAGACTTTCATCTTCCTTTCATTCTGACCACGGACGCCTCCAATAAAGCAATAGGAGCCGTGTTATCGCAAGGCGAGGTAGGCAAAGACCTCCCCGTTGCTTACGCCAGCAGAACGCTTAACAAGGCCGAAGTAAATTACAGCACCACGGAAAAAGAATTAGCAGCTATAGTTTGGGCTGTACAAAATTTTCGACCTTACTTATATGGTACTAGATTTACCATCATCACCGATCATCAACCACTCACTTGGCTTTTCAATGTAGAAAACCCAGGCTCCAGATTGATGCGTTGGAGATTAAAGTTAGCCGAGTACGATTACGAAATTAGATACAAACCAGGTACTCAGAATACAAACGCAGATGCGCTAAGTCGTATATACGTGACCACGCGCTCAAGAGCACGCAAGCCGCCCCAAGGCCAACCGACTCAAACGAAGATGCAACCTCAGCTAACTCCGACGCCGAGGAAGAAACAGCTGATGAGAAACCATCAACCTATACTCCCGCAATGATAAATCAAATCCTTTACGAGTATCACGATACTCCCTTCGGAGGACATGAAGGCGTAAATAAAACTCTGCAAAGAATTAAAATTAAACACGTCTGGCCAAATATGAAAAAGGACATTGAAGAATACATAAAAAAATGTGATAAGTGCCAGCGCAATAAAACAAGCAACGTGAAACGTGCACCAATGCAGATAACAGACACGCCAGTAGAACCCTTCGAAAAGGTCGCCCTAGATATAATAGGACCATACCCTGCGACCAAACAAGGAAACAAGTATGCCTTAACTTTCCAAGACCTTTTTACAAGATACAGCATAGCCTTACCAATTCAAGACCAGTCAGCCTCTACTGTGGCACGACTATTCGTTGAAAGGATCATTTTTTCTTACGGGTTACCCCAAAAGGTTTTAACTGACCAGGGTACTAACTTTCTAAGTAACCTCTTTAAGGACGTCTGTAAGCTATTAAAAATTGACAAAATACAGACCACGGCATACCACTCACAGTCGAATGGTGCGCTAGAAAGGTCGCACCGAACATTGGCGTCGTACTTAAAAAACTTTGTCAACGAAGATTTAGATAACTGGGACGAATGGTTACCCTACGCTATGTTCACCTATAACACTACGCCGCACACAGCCACAGGCCGAACGCCTTTTTCATTGCTATTCGGACGCGAGGTTGAATTACCGACCACGCTCAAATATCCGCTGCAACCTACATATACATTCGAAGATTACTATAACGAGCTTCGCGAAAGAATTCGCTCAACAGGTAACATAATGAAAGACCAATTAATACGGGAAAAAGAAAAATCGAAGATCTATTACGATCACAACACACAAGAATCAAATTACGAAGTAGGAGACCAAGTATTGTTAAAGCGAGAAATGATTCGCGCTGGAAGACCGAAGAATTTGGAACCCCTATACGACGGTCCCTATACCATAACCGCAAAACTAAGCGAATTAAATTACGAATTAGCAGTGGGTAAAAAGAAGATTGTAACCCACGTCAATAGGCTAAAGCCTTATCACGTGTAGTTACCGACTCGACCACACACACATACCATCCTCTCTCCTACACTTTCCCCTTCACCCTAATTTACTTCTTACTACAATTTCATTTCATAATTACTGTGACCATGTACTATTTTAAGATAGTACATGTTCACTAAAAAGATATATATATATCTATCTATAGAACATTGAGACATATTATGGTCATATTATCAAGGCCATAATATCATGTCCTATACGCTTGGCCTACCTATCATCGGAAATACCGTATAACGTTCGGTGATTGATAGGTCATAAAGTAAAGTAACGATCGTGGCCCATAAGTCGTATGTTAAATGGGTCTAACGAACTACGGCCTTCCGCGGCTCCCGAATATTCAAGTTGAATTTTCGGAAGAAGTTAGACCTTGGATCTGATTGGTAGTACCAATAGCTTAATCGGCTCCGCCAATTAGATTTAGAGTTACGAAGAGTTGGGGATAAGGGACCAACAGCTCGTTGCTGGTGTCTCCCGATTTTTGCGACACTCGTTATTTAGTCCTGGAGAGGATCAGACGTTATTTTGCGACACTCGTATCTTAGTTCTGAAAAGGATCAGACGTATTTTCGGCAACTCGTTATTTAGTCCTGGAGAGGACCAGACGTTATTTTGCGTGACTCGTATCTTAGTCCTGAAGAAGATCGGACGTGATTTTCGGCAACTCGTATTCCGGAAAAGACGTAGTGAATAACTGTGGAAGCTGCTCTGCTCTGCTCCTCGCTGCTCTGCCCTGCTCTGCTTCGACCTGCTCTGCTCATCTCGGCTCTACGCTGCTTGACGCTGCTCAGCTCCGCTCTGCTCTGCCCTGCTCGACGCTGCTCTGCGCTGTCCTGCTCTGCTCTGCCCTGCTCTGCTCTGCTCCGATCTGCTAGGCTCTGCTCTGCTCTGCTCCGATCTGCTCTGCTCTGCTCTGCTCATCTCTGCTCTGCTCTTCTCTGCTCTGCTCAGCTCTGCTCGACGCCGCTCTGCCCTGCTCGACGCCGCTCCGCTCTGCTCTGCTCTGCTTTATTCTGCTCAGCCGTCGTTCTCCAGCTCCAACGGAAAAGGTTAGCGGTAGTCCCAGCTCCTAGAAATCCTTATATCACGAGTAAACTTCGGAAAACGCACTTAATAGCCGTGAAATCGTCAAAAACCACGAATTACGAGTTAAACATACTACCAAAGTGCGTGGATTGGGAATTAGGGACATAAATGAGAAATTGGAACAATAGTCTAATATCGAGAAACTTTGAGATTCGCTAGTAATTCAAGGACACAGTCGTCTTTGGGTTTTCTGATATGAAATGTACATAATTTTTATCTATAACTTACGTTAAGTCCTTTGATCGATTACCGTGTATATAATGTCGTATTAAAGTATTGTATTTTCCGAGAAATTGGTTATGCGCTTACAGTATAGTTGATGGGTCGAATTCGGGTATAAAGAGTGACCGGGATATTCGTTCAATTTCGAATTTCAGTTACGTTTCGTACAGTTCGTCGCGTTTAACCAGGGGTGCATCCCGAGGTCGAATTCTCCCCGAAAGGAGCTACCTCGCTCGATCACCTCGTGGTAATACAGTTCGTTTTCTCGTCAGAAGGAACCCCGGAGGTGAATTCTCCCAGAAAGAGCTACTCCGTTCGGTTCTCTTCGCGAGAGTATAGTTTCGTTTAGTTAAAAGGTCGCAGGAGAAACACCTGCCTTGGGTAGGCCTTTATTTGATTAGTTAGTTGTTTAGTGAAGAAATTCGTTGGATTGATCCCGAGCACTCCGGAAAACCGTTTTCTACGCCATTTCGAGTTATAGTTTTGTAGAATACGAATAACGATCTATGCGCTATGAAGTCTGACAAATACAGCAATGTCTTTTTGGAAATATAGACACTTTATTATCGAATATAGTATGTAGTGATTTGACCCGAACTGCCAAATCCTTTTGCATTTCACGTTTCAGGAACTCACCCACTCTCCGCTTCCGCAATCCTACTCTTATATTCACTGAGCTAGTTGGCATTTTAGTTTGACGAATACAGTATTTTGCAGTCACTACAGTACAGTGGTTCTTTCGGGAACCTGGCGCCCAACTTACGTTACAGATTTTGATTTAGTTACAGCTTACGAATATCTTAGGGTCAGCCAAAATTTTTGTAGTGTAGCAAATTTTGGCGCCCAACGTGGGGCCCACAGAAGTTAGAATTTGATGAAATAGGCTTTTACAAATTCGACTTCAAATTATCGGGAGTAAAGTCTTATTTGCCGCGAATCATAACACCCGCATAGGGCAAATATGAGCTAGACTTTGGTGAAATAGTCTTTCGCAAATTCGGCTCACAATTATTTTAATTCGAGTCATATTATTTTTCATATCCGTCTCCTTTCGAACTCCTATTGTCTCCAATCCAAATCCTTTGTTTGGCAATTCGGAGTTATACAGTAGTTAGGCTTTCGAATCTCACGATTAATATTCAAATAATCAAATTTAATCGAAATTAACGTCTTCTCATATAGGATTATCGTAACGAGCATTAAGGATTTATGCTCATATTATTTCATGTGTTTATAGCCTTGCCGTATCTGTTATAAGATACGGATAATTCTAGTCGAATATTCCGGTCTTATTTCGAGCCGAAATAACCGTCTTTAATTTCTAATACGGAAGATTTCGACATAGGAAATCTACGTGTAGAAAAACTATTGAGGGGGAAACTAGGGGGACACCGCGAGTGCCCAGTCGCGCGGAACTAAGCCGATTAGCTCACGCTTCACTGACTTACCATTGTCTCGACATAGGACTTACAATATTCGACTATTATATGTATATATATATATTCGCAAAGCGAATTTAATTTTATTTCGATGTCTTTACGAAATTACTTTAGCATTTTTCCCTTTGTTTTTCGCGACTTTCAGGGGAGCTTGGATAACGGACACTTACGGAATATTGCGCCTGCTAATTAATAAATTAATTATTAATTATTAGTTATTAATTATTGATTATTAAATTATTTAATCGCGAATTACAATTAGTAATTTCATATTCAAGTTTATTTTGTTTTGGTTTGGGAAGGTTTGACTTCCGTACATTAGTCGGAGCTGCACTTCCGTAATCCTCCGAATATAAATAAAATCGCGAACATTGTCGTCTCGATTCCCAATTAGGATCTTATTTATTTCCGTATACCTTACCTTTTCTTTTCAGGAATTACTAATGGTTTAAACTGTATTTTTCCCATTTATATGTATATTCCTTTTCGGTAACGCGTAATCGGGTATCCTTTTGTTGCTTTTCCTTCGGTTTTATTCGGGAAATAGACATTTTCTATTAATTCTTTTCCGGTTTTCGCGCTCATTTTAGTGATGGCTACCGCGACTTACGGTAATTTAGATTGGATCGAGGGATTGACAGAGGATGAGGCTCGAAAGATCCTCAATCAATATCGCTTGGACGATAAGGGCATATTACCCACCCTTCGTCAAAGGCTTCGGAAACATTTTTCGCGGGAAAAGAGTTCGGCATTACCGCGTACCCCTCCGGGTACCCAGTCACACCAGACTACGCGTGCAGTCATGGATACTTCACAGCTTTTGGGGAAAGCTGCTAGTATCATACAACCCTTAGAATTAATTGACGATATGCCGCATCCAACTCGGGTTACGCGACCAGCTACTCCTACGCCAATTTTACAGGAGATTTATACCTCCATTCGTGCCGGGACACGTAGGAAAGAATATCAGGCACCTATCGAGTCTAGGGATGTCCGAGATCGGTCGCTCTCACCCCCACGAGGGTCGTCCACTCCCACTCGTGCAGATTTCGACGAGTTTAAACGGGACGTGCACGACATGATCGGTCAGCTGCGAGATGTGGTTTTGCAGATGCGTACTACATCCGCAGTCCCGACTGCTCCTGCTCCAAGGGAAGAGTACTTCCCAGAAGAGGAAGAGCCGAGGGAAATATACCGTCGCCCTAATAGAGGTCACTTTCAGACGCCGCGTTTTCCTCGATCTCTCGCGAATAGGGACTATGCCGCGCAGTTCAACCAACTACATTCTACCTTAAAAAGAATGAACGTTTCGTTTAGCGGCAAATCCGGTGAAGATGTAGAGGCTTTCTTAGCGCGTATTGCGGAAACTCGCATTATTTTCGATCTTCCAGATGCGGAACTATTAAAGTACCTCCCTTTGCTTTTATCGGACATGGCTCTCCACTGGTTTCGTAGTCACCAGCGAGATTGGGAGAATTGGGTACATTTTGAGCGTGCCTTTCGTTCGCGTTTCGGAGCTCGCTCACTCCAAGTATCTCTGCGCGTAGAAATAGCCCAACGTACGCAGGCAGAAGATGAACCCGTGGATCATTATCTCACGTGCATCCGCGTACTATTAGAAAGAGTCTCGCCGCCCATGTCGGAAGAAGAGTGGATCATTTGGGCTCACACTAATATGCTTTCGCGAATCCAAGCGCTAATCGATATTAATAACGTAGTATCTTTCGATGCGTTAGAATCCCGCGCTATACAGATTGAGAGTAGTTTAGCCCGGCAAAATAGGTATCGAGCTCCCCCATTACCAGAACACTCTCTTTTTCCGGATTTAGCCTTCGGACGACCTACTCGTCGTACACGTACCGCGATGACAGCCGAAGAACAACCTGTCCTGGCTGATCAGGAGAAGACTAAGAAGGAGAAACCTTCGCGAGATTCTCCACCCGTTCCGACCATCATACCGCCGGCTTCAGTCACTACGACTAACCCTTTCGTCGTGGAACCTTCGGAAGTCCAAACTTCTTTCACCGTAGATTCCCTCTGTTGGAATTGTCAGGAGAAAGGTCATCGTTATTCGGCCTGTCCGAAAACTCGGACTCGTTATTTCTGCCATAAGTGTGGTCGGGATGGATTTTCCGTGCGTAATTGTCCGAAGTGTACGGGAAACGGCCAAGGGACACGTTAAATACCGGATCGTGTCCGAAGATAGATATATCAAACGCAGAGTTTCCAGCGGTGCAATTAAATTCATGTCGACTTTCGCGAGAATTCTCGTCCGGTATCGAGAAAATATATTCGCTTTCTACCGCCCTTTTGTATATAGAAATTCAGGTTCAGGGCCACACCATTTTAGCTCTAGTTGATAGTGGCGCATCTCGTTCTTTTATTGGGAAGTCGGGCCTCTTGAAAATTACGACGGCCAATGTATCCGTATCTACAGTTTCGCCCATTTCGATAGTGACCGCGGATGGCCATCGGGAAAACTTAACGCAGTGTTATAGTCTCTCATATCAAATAGAAGGTCGTAGTCAAGTTATTCCTACCTTCTTCTTTCCGTCTCTCGCCGTACCCTTCATTTTCGGGATCGATGCCTTACAAATTTTTGGTATTATTATTAATTATGGAAACCGCACATGGAGTTATCGTGACGAACCGAATCGACAGTATAACTTCGTGGATGCTCGGGACAACGTGCCCTATTGCAACGCACTTCGAGTCCTTAATGATTGCGAATCGGTGCGTCTAAAAACGTTCTTAGACGAACGAATCCCGATTTTGAAACGGGCTCCGGGATTAACCTATCTAACTGAACCTTTTTACCGACCTGACGAACCAAAGAAAAGTGAGTTACTGTCGTGCGTTTCGTAGAGTCTTACGTCATTTTTATCCCGCGACAATTGAGTAACTTCAAGCTTTTCGTTTACCCTTCCGTGTACCTGTCTCAGTTTTTCGCTGTTCTCTATGTCGCTAGGATTAAGTTTCGTTTCCGTTACAGTTTCGAGATTTAGAGTATCTTTTCGTGCTCATGGGGCCAAATTTATTTTCGTGCGAACGCCGCCAAGATATCTCTAATTTTGCGTACAGTTCAATTTTTGATACCGTTATAGTTAAGATTTGCATATCGTTTGGATTAAGTTTTACGTATCGTTTCGTAGCGTTTCGCGTATTGCTTCGTAGAGCTTTGCGTATCGTTTCGTAAAGCTTCGCGTATCGTTTTGTCTCAGTAATCTTGTCCGTCCCTTCCTTTCATTGTTGTGTTGGGACTTACCGCTCTTACTTTTTATCTCCCAAACTATTGCCGATTTAACGACCCCAGTTTACCGTCCGTTACAGGGTAACCTCACAATCAAGTAGAGAGTGACGTTCCTTGTCCTATGACGACTATCTTTCGTTCTGTGTGTATATAATTGTCTTCTCTCCTTCGAATCCTCCAGATCAAGACATGTATATGAACTGTAACGAGTTTAGAGTCCATTTTATTTTTGACGCTGACAGCCACAACGACCTCTCGGAACTTCGCCAACCTCGGACTTATGCATCGGGAACTAATATCATTTTCTTCCCTACCGTAGCTATCGTTTACAGGTTTACCAGAATCACGGGGATCCTAACTTGAGATTACGGTGATTTCGAGACATTGATTCTTCTTTTGGAGCTTCTCTTTTTTTTTCTTTTTCCTCTTTTTCGTGACTATTCGAGATTCGATAGCGTAATTGCGTGAAATAGTATTTGCGACCCGTATATTGTGTTGGTTACGTGTAGATTCTCGTATAGTTCCTTGTACATACTTTCTCTTCTTTAGGTTACGTCTTCTTACGATTCTGAGTTTCGGTGAACTCTGTATCGTATTACTTTAGTTTGCTTTTGTACAGATTTCGATTCGTATCGTGTATATCGCTACAGTTAGTATAGATTAAGATTACGTTTTGTATGAAGTATATTCTTTATCGTGTATACCTTTTCGATTCCGTACAGTACCGTGTAGATAATTTCGTTTAGTATAGAACCTTACAGTGCGTATCACGCTTATTTTGTACAGATATTTTGCAGTACCGTGTATACCGCTTAGTATTAAGCTACCGTGATATTATCGTGTAAATAGCCCATCTCGAATATAGCGTTTCTTTTCGTTTTTGAAAATGCCGACTTACGACTACTACAGATTCACGTAGCACTTGGGACGAGGAGCTACCGATTCCGTATGACGTTTACGTCGAATCCAGTTACGTCCTCGCGTATCGCCGTTTAGTGAGGTGAGAGGTGTTCGACCTCGATTCGGTCTCTTTTTCGTGGGAGGATAGAGTTGTGACCATGTACTATTTTAAGATAGTACATGTTCACTAAAAAGATATATATACCCACAAAAAACAGACTTCGCCTGTATAAAAAGGCGGCAAGTACATAAACCATTTAGCATAAATAATATAGTAAAATTATCCAATTAAAAAAAGTAGTGAAATCCAAATATTAGGCAAGTATATTTTTTCACCTTAGCAAAAGTTAAATTTTTGAAAAAAAAGGAACAACAAAATTACTTGCCGGGCCCGTAATGTCCATGCACAGTGAGAAATAGAATCGTCTGTGGTTCGGCTAACTTCACTCTGTATTTCAACATGAAATTTGCTGTACTACGCTATAGCTGAATCTCACACACGATTCAATTTCCCACTGTGCATGGACATTACGGGCCCGGCAAGTAATTTTGTTGTTCCTTTTTTTTCAAAAATTTAACTTTTGCTAAGGTGAAAAAATATACTTGCCTAATATTTGGATTTCACTACTTTTTTTAATTGGATAATTTTACTATATTATTTATGCTAAATGGTTTATGTACTTGCCGCCTTTTTATACAGGCGAAGTCTGTTTTTTGTGGGATTTCATAACGTTTTGTAAGAGTATAATATTTAAAAAATTAAATAATTCTTTTAATTTTTCTACAGAATTTAAAGAAAATTTCCACACTTCTCGTTTTTTGAAACAGCAGAGCTTAACTAATAAAATAATATATATTAATATTGAAAAAATATCACAGTCAACGCATTGAATTTATTGATATTTGTAATGCATTCTGCATAAATGAACTTCATAATTAATGCCCCGGCTACTTGTTTAATGTTTTCAGTTTCACTATAATAAAAGTTTGATTAAATTTTTCATAATCAATAAACATACTTTCAACATAAAAATAATTAAGTAAAATGTATGTTTTAATTAATTTACATTTTCTGTTTATCAACATTTGACTTTTACCACCATCTGACCTTGCTAGACTTCACTAGTTTCATCAACTACTTGAGTTGATACTGGGGCAAGACTAGACAAGCAATTCGCAAAGCTTTAAATAAGCTACAATCAAGCATATATTCAAAGCTGACTATGTCGTTTTGCATACCACGTTTCTTTTTAGCACCAGTTACTATCACATTTATGCTGCTAATTCTTGACAAAGGTGATATAGGAGATATATTAGCGAGTCGTCCTTATAACATTCCCTGTGCCAGAGTCCTCAAATGTTCGTTTCGCTAATTTCTATACACTGTTGAAACTGGTCGGATTTCTGGTGCTGCAAAATGGAGTGGAAACCATTAATTTTTGGACTGAGTTTCAATTGAGAATAAATGTGCATTTTTTCATCCATACCAATGACTAGTATACTGCCTTTGGCCTAGAATACTAGCATAGGTAACAGAGGAAAACAATCAACAGTTATTAACTCAATTTTACAGAATTTCATCCAATGAATCTCATCCTTAAATTATGGCTGAGCAATGGATGACGATTATCGGAATATTGGCTTATTCTTACTTTGCCAATCTTTCAATGCTTTCATCCTTGCCTGTTTCAAATACCAGAATGCAGGAATGAAAAGCCCAATGATTGGTTCAACTCCAATATTCAGTATGTGAGCGAATCTTCTTCCTTGGTTTTCTAATTCAATTGTACCAAATGTATTTTAGTCAAAGCACAAGTATTACTATTTGCTATAATACACTTGCACAGTGACTGTAAAATGCTAAATGATAACATCTGAGTAAACCTAAAATCAAATTACTCATTTAAATATCTCAAATCTTCAAAGAAAATAATATTTTAAAGAAACATGAATCATTCCATTTGTTAATCAACATTTTACTTTTTACCAACATCTGACTTTGTGAAACTTCAGTAACTCCATCAGCTGCTTGAGGTGATACAGGGGCATGACTGGACAAGCAATTCGCAAAGCTTTGAATAAGCTAGAATTAAGCATATATTCAAAGCTGGCATTGTCGTTTTGCATACCACGTTTCTTTTTGGCACCAATCATTATTACATTTATGCTGGTAACTCTTGAAAAAGGTGGCATGGGAGATACATTGGCGAGTCGTCCTTATAACATTTCCTGTGCCAGAGTCCTCAAATGTTCGTTTCGCTAATTTCTATACACTGTTGAAACTGGTCGGACTTCTGGTGCTGCAAAATGGAGTAGAAACCATTAATTTTTGGACTGACTTTCAATTGAGAGTAACCGTTCATTTTTTCATCCATACCAACGACTAGTATACTGCCTTTGGCCTAGAATACTAGCATAGGTAACAGAGGAAAACTATCAACAGTTATTAACTCAATTTTACAGAATTTCATCCAATGAATCTCATCCTTAAATTATGGCTGAGCAATGGATGACGATTATCTGAATATTGGCTTATTCTTACTTTGCCAATCTTTCAATGCTTTCATCCTTGCCTGTTTCAAATACCAGAATGCAGGAATGAAAAGCCCAATGTTTGATTCAACTCCAATAGTCAGTATGTGAGCGAACCTTCTTCCTTGGTTTTCTAATTCAATTGTACCAAATGTATTTAAGTCAAAGCACAAGTATTACTATTTGCTATAATAAACTTGCACAGTGACTGTAAAATACTAAATGATAACACTATGCGTAAGCCTGAAATCAAATTCATCATTTAACCATCTTAATCTTCAAAGAAAATAAATATTTGAAGGAACATGAAACATCTCAGTTATACTTACCAGTATTTGATTTTGCCCCATCTCCATTTTCTTTATTGCTTGTTGACCTAACTTCTGTAATATTTGGTTGTATTCGCATCTTTTGTAAACATCTACTATCGTATAATTTGTTCCAATCCAAATACTGGTCAACTTGTATTTTACGTAAATAAAGATTTTTTGGAATGTTTCATATCTTTCAAATTAGCATTGCCATAATTTAATCTGAAATATTTGTTTATATATATATGATATAACCTATCGGATAATTACAATCAATATCAGTTTAAAGAAAACAAAAAGCAAAACATGCATTTGATTAATGATTTCAATACCTGAAAGTTTAGCATATGATTATTAAGTACCTTAACAATTTCTTTCAATTAATATCCTGCTGATAATGACCGATGCACATTACTGTTGAAAGTATATTTCTCATTGGCACAGACTTGTAAATATTAATTTTATTTAATCCAGTCAGCTCTATCCTCATCAATGAATATGAAAATATTCTGTCTTAATTTATCTGCAAAAAGAAATACCACAAAGTACCACAAAGTATATACTACATCCTGTATTGTAAAATATAATATTATACTTATCTAATTCGCGAATCCTTCAGTCACTGTTAATTGAATTATTTGTGATTGTAGAGATTAACAGATGCAATATCGCAACACGATGAATAACCTCACTGCATTAAATAAAAATAACCTCACATTACAATTTACACAGTTCAATATAGTCGCCGAATTGACAGTTCACAACCATACATAGTTTGATCGTTGAGTATATTATGTTGGAAGCGTTGTGAAAATGACGTCATTTTTCTTAGCGACCAACTTCAGCCCGAGACATACACTCTGGCTGGAGAAGAAGAAGATAACAGAAAGAAATTAAATTTGTTATATATATAGCTAACAGATTATGAGATCTCTGGATTGCGTGAACCAATTTTGATGTTTATGGGCTCAAATAAAAGCTTGTTCTAATCCATTTCAAGAAAAGCTTTACTGAAATCATGACAGTGTTTCATTTACGGAAAAAAATCGATTTAAAAATTGAGACGGCCAATCTTGCTGTATAAGATACAGTAGTGCCTGGACGGCGGTATAGACACGTCTATACCTACTTTTATGTACTTGCCGTCGAGACACTACCGTGTCTCTTGATTGATTTCTGGCATATTCTCTTTCAGATCAAAATCATTTTTATCTTCCTTTCAGCATTCTGTATCAGGAAATACCACAGAGAATATCATTGAAGCCTCAGTTTCTTAGAAATTCTACTGTCAATTTCCTACTTTCATCTACCGTATGCCTGTAATGTGATAAATGATAAATTGGTAGTATTTTCATAATTATAAGCTTCTAGATGTTCTGGTCATAATATTTGTAAACTATTAGCCTCATATTCTAAAGAATTTCAGTCCAAACTGAATTAGAAGCCCTTCATTTGTTAGGATTTGGCATTAAATTTACTCCTTTTTTCATATTTTTATTAACTCCAGGTCTCAACATCACCATTGAGTTCTGACATATCCTCTGCCAAACCAAGATCATTTTTATCTTCCCCTGGACCTTCTGTATCAGGAAATACCACAGAGAATTTCATTGAAGCCTCAGTTTCTTAGAAATTCTGCTGTCAATTTCCTACTTTCATCTACCATATGCCTCTAATGTGAAAAATGATAAATTAGTTGTATTTTCATAATTATAAGCTTTTAGATGTTTTGGTCATAATATTTGTTAACTATTTGCCTTATGTTCTAAAGAATTTCAGACCAAACTGAGTTACAAGCCTTTCATTTGTCAGAATTTGGCATTAAATATACTACTTTTTGATATTTTCAGAGACTATAGCTCTCAACATCACCATTGAGTTTTGACATATCCTGTGTCAAACCAAATCATTATTATCTTCCTCTAGAATTGAGCTTTCTGTGCCCATGGTAAATATCTGATGAAATATTTGTAATGCTTCATAACCAAAAAGGATATTAAACCATGGTCATTCAATGAATACGTAGAAACCGTTTCTCTTTCTGGTATACATCATTTTCTGTAATAAACTTGCGTAGTGACTGTAAAGTACTAAACGATGGCACTGATAGTAAGCCTAAAACCAATTAATCATTTAATAATCAAAATTCTTCAATAATAATAAATATTTGATGGAACATAAATCATCTCATTTACTTACCTGCATTTGACTTTGTACCACCTTCATTTCCTTTATTTCTTAGTGGCCTAACGTCCTTGAGATTAAAGATCTTTAATACTTGGGTATGTATTTGTTTCGTTTGTGAACATCTACTATTGTAAAATCCAAGCACTGGTCAACTTGGTTTCTACGTAAAGAGGGTTATTTGGAATGTTTCACATCTTTCAATCAAGCATTACTATAATTTAATTTGATATATTTGTTTGTATATATATCATATAACCTATCGGACAATTGAAACCCACATCAGTGTAAAGAAAAGAAACAGTTAAATATGCATTTTGTTAATGATTTCAATACTGGGAAGTTTAACATATGATTTTCAAATACCTTAATAATTTCTTGCAATTAATATGCTCCTGATAATCACTGATGCATATAAATGTTGAAAGTATACTTCTCTTTGGCATAGAATTGAAAATATGTAAATATTAATCTTACTTCATCCAGTAAGCTCTATCCTCAGCAACGATACAATAGTCACATTATATTTCTCTCTACACAGCTCGATCCTTAGCAGTCACAATAAACACATCACTATAATTTAATCTGAAATAAAATCCCACAAAGTACCACAAAATATATTACAATTTATATTATAAAATTCATTGTTATACTTATCTAATGTGTTGATTCCTTTAAGTAATTTTAAAAATCCTTTTAATGAGTATGATGAGTACGAGTATAACCTCATCGGTTTCAAATAAGAATAGCCTAATCATTTTCTTTCATTTATTTATTATAAAATTGGGTTCATTTTAAGGTTAATACTGTCAATCAAACTTGCAGCTTAACCTGATTTACCATATTAAACGAAATAAATCATATATCGCTGAGACACACACACACACACTATTTACGATTGTGTGCAACTATGTTTACGTTTACGTCTACTGACGTCACCAGCATCTACGTTAAGCAACCAACTTCAGCCCGAGACATACATTCTGGCTGGAAAAGAAGAAGAAGAAGATTATGGAGAAAAATCTGATTTTCGATATATATATAGCTAACATAGTATGAGTTCTCTGGATTGCATGAACCGATTTTCATGTTTATGGTCTCAAATGAAAGCTTGTTCAAAACCAGTTTAGGAAAAGCTTTAGTAAAATCATGACAATGGATTATTCACGGAGATAAATCGGTTTGAAAATTGGGACGGCCAAACTTGCTGTATAAGTTAACGGTAGTGCTCGGCGGTATAGACATGTCATTATCTACTTTTAAATGTACTTGCCGTCGAGACACTACCGTGTCTCTTGATATCTATCTATAGAACATTGAGACATATTATGGTCATATTATCAAGGCCATAATATCATGTCCTATACGCTTGGCCTACCTATCATCGGAAATACCGTATAACGTTCGGTGATTGATAGGTCATAAAGTAAAGTAACGATCGTGGCCCATAAGTCGTATGTTAAATGGGTCTAACGAACTACGGCCTTCCGCGGCTCCCGAATATTCAAGTTGAATTTTCGGAAGAAGTTAGACCTTGGATCTGATTGGTAGTACCAATAGCTTAATCGGCTCCGCCAATTAGATTTAGAGTTACGAAGAGTTGGGGATAAGGGACCAACAGCTCGTTGCTGGTGTCTCCCGATTTTTGCGACACTCGTTATTTAGTCCTGGAGAGGATCAGACGTTATTTTGCGACACTCGTATCTTAGTTATGAAAAGGATCAGACGTATTTTCGGCAACTCGTTATTTAGTCCTGGAGAGGACCAGACGTTATTTTGCGAGACTCGTATCTTAGTCCTGAAGAAGATTGGACGTGATTTTCGGCAACTCGTATTCCGGAAAAGACGTAGTGAATAACTGTGGAAGCTGCTCTGCTCTGCTCCTCGCTGCTCTGCCCTGCTCTACTTCGACCTGCTCTGCTCATCTCGGCTCTACGCTGCTTGACGCTGCTCAGCTCCGCTCTGCTCTGCCCTGCTCGACGCTGCTCTGCGCTGTCCTGCTCTGCTTTGCCCTGCTCTGCTCTGCTCCGATCTGCTAGGCTCTGCTCTGCTCTGCTCGACGCCGCTCTGCCCTGCTCGACGCCGCTCCGCTCTGCTCTACTCAGCTCTGCTCGACGCCGCTCTGCCCTGCTCGACGCCGCTCCGCTCTGCTCTGCTCTGCTTTATTCTGCTCAGCCGTCGTTCTCCAGCTCCAACGGAAAAGGTTAGCGGGAGTCCCAGCTCCTAGAAATCCTTATATCACGAGTAAACTTCGGAAAACGCGCTTAATAGCCGTGAAATCGTCAAAAACCACGAATTACGAGTTAAACATACTCCCAAAGTGCGTGGATTGGGAATTAGGGACATAAATGAGAAATTGGAACAATAGTCTAATATCGAGAAACTTTGAGATTCGCTAGTAATTCAAGGACACAGTCGTCTTTGGGTTTTCGTATATGAAATGTACATAATTTTTATCTATAACTTACGTTAAGTCCTTTGATCGATTACCGTGTATATAATGTCGTATTAAAGTATTGTATTTTCCGAGAAATTGGTTATGCGCTTACAGTATAGTTGATGGGTCGAATTCGGGTATAAAGAGTGACCGGGATATTCGTTCAGTTTCGAATTTCAGTTACGTTTCGTACAGTTCGTCGCGTTTAACCAGGGGTGCATCCCGAGGTCGAATTCTCCCCGAAAGGAGCTACCTCGCTCGATCACCTCGTGGTAATACAGTTCGTTTTCTCGTCAGAAGGAACCCCGGAGGTGAATTCTCCCAGAAAGAGCTACTCCGTTCGGTTCTCTTCGCGAGAGTATAGTTTCGTTTAATTAAAAGGTCGCAGGAGAAACACCTGCCTTGGGTAGGCCTTTATTTGATTAGTTAGTTGTTTAGTGAAGAAATTCGTCGGATTGATCCCGAGCACTCCGGAAAACCGTTTTCTACGCCATTTCGAGTTATAGTTTTGTAGAATACGAATAACGATCTATGCGCTATGAAGTCTGACAAATACAGCAATGTCTTTTTGGAAATATAGACACTTTATTATCGAATATAGTATGTAGTGATTTGACCCGAACTGCCAAATCCTTTTGCATTTCACGTTTCAGGAACTCACCCACTCTCCGCTTCCGCAATCCTACTCTTATATTCACTGAGCTAGTTGGCATTTTAGTTTGACGAATACAGTATTTTGCAGTCACTACAGTACAGTGGTTCTTTCGGGAACCTGGCGCCCAACTTACGTTACAGATTTTGATTTAGTTACAGCTTACGAATATCTTAGGGTCAGCCAAAATTTTTGTAGTGTAGCATTACCACTAAAATTTAATAATCACTATATACTAAAACTAGTTAACTATAATAATGAATTCTTCTACGAGTAATCAACCTTACCATATTTTTATATATCAAAATCAACTCTTAAATATTTTCATTACAATTAATAAGTAAAGCTCGATTCAAAAAAAAAAAGGGGAAAGAGATATATATACATAATTTTAATTCCTAAGATATTTTTATAACTTTTCCCCTCCCTTATTATTATTAGAATTTCTCTAATTTCTCCCTCCTTCCTCTTGCCCTAACTATCTCTAAAACTTAACTAACAGGGAAAGGTACTAAAATTAGAAATTAGACATACATTTTAAATAAATTGAAATTTATTCAAGAACAAAGGAATCACCTCACCGCCTCTGACAATTGTTAAACAAAAAATTGTTTAAATATAAATACATTTGTTTAAATTTTTAAGAAAAAAAAAAAAAAATTTTTTTTTTGCTAAATTAAGCCATGGTATCGGAGGACATCATTTTCCTCCAAGGGTGGACCCGTCCACCCCTCAACCTGCTGGTTGGGGTACCCCCAACCACGGTAGGGCTCCACCCCGGTGTACTGGAGCCACCTTATCCCAAACAGGTCGAAGACGACCCAGAAGCTATCCTCCAGGCAGTCATAATCCCACTCATGGTACCTCTGGATGCGGTCCGACTTTCGGCACATCCTCCGGAACTGCACCGCACCCACGTTGAAGATTATGACTAAATAAACAAAAGAAAAGGGATAGAAACAACGAAATTAAAATTAAATAGAAACAAAAACTAAAACAAAAAAAAAAGAGAGAGACACTCACCATTATCTAGCCTTAAGAAAAGGCGACGCCCCTGGCCGTCAATCTCCCCTCGGTCATACATATCCTTCCGCTTATAAACTTGTACAGCCATGTCACTGTCGGTTTCCGGAACTTTGAGAATCGAAATGAAATTCCCCGTACGGAAACCACTAATATATAGTCCATTCCCCACTTCGCGCAAATTCACGCAAAAACGCTGACCCAATGTCTACGAACCAGACGCACCTTCGCGACCGACTAAAATAACTCCCAGTAAAAAATAAAACATGTTAAAATTTTTCACATTAAAACTCCACAATTAACCACACTTACCCTTTATTATAGGTGCATGCTGACCCTTATGGTCATAACGATCCACGGAAACTCCCAGCAAGTCCAAAACATTCCCATCAAAGGTCAACCGGGACTATTTTATGAAAAATTCGGCACGGTCAATTTTTATAAAGAAAAATGGAAATTAGTAATAATCACCGACATAGTAGAATATCGCCAAAGACTCGCGCAACTAGACAAATTCCTATATGATCAAACCCTTTGCTACAAACAAGAAGGAAGAAAAATCTGTAAACACCCCGTCCTTCATACCGTCTACAAGCTAGAGACAGTTGAAAAGAACCTAGATGAAATAGATGAAATAACATTACACCAAGAGAGAAACAAACGAGGACTAGCAAACGGAGTAGGATCAATCGGAAAAATTTTATTCGGAATAATGGACAGTAACGACGAAGAAGAAATAAATAAACATCTACAAAGCATAGATCAAACAGTAGAGACCAACAAAATAGCACTCCTGAAACAAATACAAATTATCGACCAAACTATAGAAACTTATAATAACACGATACAAAAAATAGATGCGAACGAAAAAATGCTGATGAAAGCAGTACGTGATCTAGAAGCCCAAGCGGACGAGCGAGAAGCTCTATATAACATTAATCTTACATCCGAAGAATTAATGATAGACACGGAACACTTACTAAATTTCGTAATACAGGCGAGCCAAGGAGTAATAAATCCGAAAATTATACGATATACAAAAATTCTCGAATACCTTAAGGATGCGATCCCTCACATCCCTCCTGGCACGCAATTCCCTTTTCCATTAGAAACACTAAATATACATTTAATTTCAAAACTAATGAAACCCACAATTTATTCCAAAACCAACAAACTAATTGTAGTATTTCATATACCTCTAATAACGCCCAAAGAATTCGATCTTTTGCAAATATATCCAATTCCAATCCCTATTCAGAATTCTACAACACTACACTCCATAATAGATTTAAAACAGGAATACATAGCAATAGACAGCATTGCTGAACATTATACAGAGTATACCGAAGACGAACTACAAAAATGTTATACGATAAAAGATAATTATTTCTGCCCGACGGATAAACCATCCAACAAGATAAAAGCAGTTAATCCATGCGAAATTGCATTATACTTAAAATACATAGATATAAATACGTGCGAGCATAAACTTATACATTTAGTGCAACCGATGCTAATTCCCATGAAAAACCAAGCCTCGTGGATATACTCCACACCGCGATTAGAAATTGTAGAAGTAATCTGCAAACAGAAACCTACCTATAATATAGAATTAATGGGCTTCGGAGTAATTAATTTATATAAAAATTGTATCCTAACAGCTACTGATTTTGTTTTGGAACCCGTACAAACCTCCAAGCCCAACAAACATAAACACTATATCCCGCACTATAATTTCTCTTTGAGAGCCATAGATCCTGAAAACTACGTAGCAGCAATCAACACAACCAAAATTCCCAGGCTGCATAACATCCTGAACAAGGTCAACGACCTCAACACGCTCAGCATCCAGCTAAAACAGCTGAAAAGGGATGTACAAAACGAAGACCTAGGACAACACCACACCTATCAACATATGGCCATCTCATATTCTACTACAACGTTAATCATCATAGGATTAACCATCTACATAATCTGGCGATATCTTCACAGAAGACCAAAACCTAAGCCAAGGCTCAGGTCAATACAGGCATTGCCATCCAATGCCATCGTAACAGACGACGCCGCCGCCCCAGCAACGGACGACGCTGCCCCGACGCACTTGATTATCGTCACACCTGAGCAAGCAGCAAATCTTCAATACGACCCCAATTATTAGCCACCCACCCTCTTTTTCCAGGGGGGGAGGGGTGTTATGTACATAGAGTAAACATACATAACTCATTGTTACAATAAGCATAATATAATTAATATATTTAATATTATTTTCATTTGAAGACATAATTAATAAATCTAAATTATCATAGTTATACTAAAATACCAATAGCCTCATTGTAAAGGAGAAATACTCCTAATAGCGACAAATTCCTGAGTGTAATACGAAGCGCCAGACGCAGCTCGTTCACACTGTCGCCAAGGCTAAGTCCCGACACGTGGCAAATGCACTTCGACGGCAGTCGAATGTTCTAGAACAATGACGCATTTGACCATTGGTACCCGCAAATGTTACCATATAAGGTAATGTTTGACGCTGCACTTTAAGGGTAAGAGCCCCAAACGTGCAGCCCCAAAAATCAGTTCGAGTAAAAAGCTAGAAGGAACAAGTCGAGTCTCCTAGGACCTTCAGTCCTCTTATCTCTTAATCTTATCCAGGCAATCCTTTGTCTCTTAAAACTATAATTATCTAGCTCATAGCTCTTGTTATCAACTTATATAAAGAAGAAACATTGTAAATCAAAAATCAATAAACCTTATTATACAAGAGAATTCCAAGTTTGTCGTGAATCAGCGATTGAACCACAACATAGTAATGATTACTTTTATATGGTATAAATATTGTATTACTTACTGAAAAAAGTATTCATTACGTTTATATTAAAATTCTGTTTTATTTTTAGTCTAACATTTTTATTGTATTTATTTAAATAATGTATTTTTCAAATTGTCCAATTTTAATAAATGTTATTAATTTAAACATACTTCTGTATTACATTTTTCAGTAAAGAGAATTCGGTTACAAATGTTGTTTCTATTATTAGTAAAAAAAAATTTACTAAGATGTTATGAACCACCTCAAAAAGTAATATCCTACCAAAAAACACTACCGAGTAAAAAAATAAAAAGACGACATGTTATCAAAAGTAATTTTATTGAACAAAACAACTTTAAGACAAAAAATTTTCAAACTCAAATGTTACAGTAAAAAAATTTCTAAGTAAAAATTTTTCCTTCAAACACCAAATCTTTACAATAAAAAGTAATACATTAAAATCGAAATATTGCAGAGAAAGAATTGTAGACAAAAATACTATCACAAAAAGTAATGAGATCCCCACAAAAAACACTAACGTGTAAAAAAAAGACGGCAAGTAATTAAAAGTGATTCGATTGAACAAAAAAACCTTTAAAAGCAAAAAATTCTCAAAGTCAAATGTTATAGTCAAAAATTTCTAGGTAAAACTATTTCCTTCAACTGCCGAAACACCTTTACAATAAAAAAACAAAAAAATACATTAAAAACGATATATTGTACAAAACGAATTGTAGACAAAAATAATTGAAAAAAAAGACTATTTGCAGTTAAATATTTCAGATAAGCAAGTAGTTTTTCTGATTACTTAATAAATATATCTAGTAACATAAAGAATTGAGATCAAATAAATTCACCAGGCAAGTCAATCAATCGGCAACATAAAGTGTTGAGATCACATAAATTAGGCAAGTAAGTCAATCAATCGGCCACATAGAGCATTGAGATCGCATAAATTAGGCAAGTAAAAAAAGTGAATGAATAATTAATTATTATATAAGTTTTAAATACGTACTACTTGCTCGGACGGGTCAAAACGTGTAGAGCAGTAGATATTTCAAAATACAACTATAACGAAGACTTAAATATAATTTACACTTTTTGGCCCGTCCGAGCAAGTAGTACGTGTATAAAATTTATATAATAATTAATTATTCATTCACTTTTTTTACTTGCCTAATTTATGCGATCTCAATGCTTTATGTGGCCGATTGATTGACTTACTTGCTTAATTTATGTGATCCCAATACTTTATTTTGCCGATTGATTGACTTACTTGCCTAATTTATGTGATCTCAACACTTTATGTTGCCGATTGATTGACTTGCCTGGTGAATTTATTTGATCTCAATTCTTTATGTTACTAGATATAATTATTAAGTAATCAGAAAAACTACTTGCTTATCTGAAATAGTTAACTGCAAATAGTCTTTTTTTTCAATTATTTTTGTCTAAAATTCTTTTTCTACAATATATCGTTTTTAATGTATTTTTTTGTATTTTTATTGTAAAGGTGTTTCGGCAGTTGAAGGAAATAGTTTTACCTAGAAATTTTTGACTATAACATTTGACTTTGAGAATTTTTTGCTTTTAAAGGTTTTTTTGTTCAATGGAATCACTTTTAATTACTTGCCGTTTTGTTTTTACACGTTAGTGTCTTTTGTGGGGATAACCATAGAGTCAATAGGAACTTTTTATTCACCATGATGTGATCTACAAAAGTCTCCATTGGATCTATCGTCTATCTCGCCGCGATCCGATTATACATAGCTGGATACCTGAATATCGATTATGTAATCAGCTATGTATAATCGAATCGCGACGAGATAGACGATAGATCTAATGGAGACTTTTGTAGATCACATCATGGTGAATAAAAAGTTCCTATTGACTCTATAGTTATCTCGTCGCGATTCGATTATACATAGCTGATGACCTAATCGATTTTCAGGTATCCAGCTACGTATAATCGAATCGCGACGGATAGGCGATAGATCCAATGGAGACTTTTGTAGATCACATCATGGTGAATAAAAAGTTCCTATTGACTCTATGCTTATCTCGCCGCGATTCGATTATACATAGCTGGATACCTGAAAAACGTTTAGGTCATCAGCTATGTATAATCGAATCGTGACGAGATAGACGATAGATCCATTGGATACTTTTGTACATCACATCATGGGGAATAAAAAAGTTCCTATTGACTCTATGGTTATTTCGTCGCGATTCGATTATACGCAGCTTGATACCTGAATATCGATTATGTCATCAGCCATGTATAATCGAATCGCGACGAGATAGACGATAGATCCAATGGAGACTTTCGTAGATCACATCATGGTGAACAAAAAAGGTACTTTTGACTCTATGGTTATCTCGTCACGATTCGATTATACATAGCTGATGACCTAATCGATTTTCAGGTATGCAGCTACGTATAATCGAATCGCGACGGATAGGCGATAGATCCAATGGAGACTTTTGTAGATCACATCATGGGGAATAAAAAAGTTCCTATTGACTCTATGGTTATTTCGTCGCGATTCGATTATACAAAGCTGGATATCTGAATATCGATTATGTCATCAGCCATGTATAATCGAATCGCGACGAGATAGACGATAGATCCAATGGAGACTTTCGTAGAACACATCATGGTGAACAAAAAAGGTACTTTTGACTCTATGGTTATCTCGTCACGATTCGATTATACATAGCTGATGATCTAAACGTTTTTCAGGTATCCAGCTATGTATATTCGAATCGCGGCGAGATAAGCATAGAGTCAATAGGAACTTTTTATTCACCACGATGTGATCTACAAAAGTCTCCATTGGATCTATCGCCTATCCGTCGCGATTCGATTATACGTAGCTTGATACCTGAAAATCGATTAGGTCATCAACTATGTATAATCGAGTTGCGACCAGATAAGCATAGAGTCAATAGGAACGTTTTTATTCACCATGATGTGATCTACAAAAGTCTCCATTGGATCTATCCTCTATCTCGTAGTGATTCGATTATACATAGATGGATACCTGAAAATCGATTATGTCATCAGCTATGTATAATCGAATCGCTACGAGATAGACGATAGATCCAATGGAGACTATTGTAGATCACATCATGGTGAATAAAAACGTTCCTATTGACTCTATGGTTATCTAGTCGCAATTCGATTATACAAAGCTGGATACCTGAAAATCGATTATGTCATCAGCTATGTATAATCGAATCGCGACGAGATAGCCGAGATCCAATGGAGACTTTTGTTGATCACATCATGGTGAATAAAAACGTTCCTATTGACTCTATGGTTATCTGGTCGCAATTCGATTTACATAGCTGGATACCTGAAAATCGATTATGTCATCAGCTATGTATAATCGAATCGCGACGAGATAGCCATAGAGTCAATAGGAACTTTTTTATTCACAATTAGGTGATTTACATAAGTCTCCATTGGATCTATCCTCTATTTCGTCGCGATTCAATTATACATAGCTCATGACATAATCGATTTTCAGTTATCCATCTATGTATAATCGAATCGCTACGAGATTGACGATAGATCCAATGGAGAATTTTGTAGATCACATCATGGTGATTAAAAACGTTCTTATTGACTCTATGGTTATCTGGTCGCAATTCGATTATACAAAGCTGGATACCTGAAAATCGATTATGACATCAGCTATGTATAATCGAATCGCTACGAGAAAGACGATAGATCCAATGGAGACTTTTGTAGATCACATCATGGGGAATAAAAAAGTTCCTATTGACTCTATGGTTATCTGGTTGCGATTCGATTATACAAAGCTGGATACCTGAAAATCGATTATGTCATCAGCTATGTATAATCGAATCGCGACGAGATACCCGAGATCCAATGGAGACTTTTGTAGATCACACCATGGTGAATAAAAAAGTTCCTATTGACTCTATGGTTATCTCGTCGCGATTCGATTTTACAAAGCTGGATACCTGAAAATCGATTATGTCATCAGCTATGTATAATCGAATCGCGACGAGATAGCCATAGAGTCAATAGGAACTTTTTTATTCACAATTAGGTGATCTACAAAAGTCTCCATTGGATCTATCCTCTATTTCGTCGCTATTCGATTATACATAGCTGATGACATAATCGATTTTCAGCTATCCATCTATGTATAATCGAATCGCTTCGAGATAGACGATAGATCCAATGAAGACTTTTGTTGATCACATCATGGTGAATAAAAACGTTCCTATTGACTCTATGGTTATCTGGTCGCAATTCGATTTACAAAGCTGGATACCTGAAAATCGATTATGTCATCAGCTATGTATAATCGAATCGCGACGAGATAGCCATAGAGTCAATAGGAACTTTTTTATTCACCATTAAGTGATTTACATAAGTCTCCATTGGATCTATCCTCTATTTCGTCGCGATTCGATTATACATAGCTGATGACATAATCGATTTTCAGGTATCCATCTATGTATAATCGAATCGCTACGAGATAGACGATAGATCCAATGGAGACTTTTGTAGATCACATCATGTTGAATAAAAACGTTCTTATTGACTCTATGGTTATCTGGTCGCAATTCGATTATACAAAGCTGGATACCTAAAAAACGATTATGACATCAGCTATGTATAATCGAATCGCTACGAGAAAGACGATAGATCCAATGGAGACTTTTGTAGATCACATCATGGTGAATAAAAAAGTTCGTATTGACTTTATGGTTTTTTCGTCGCGATTCGATTATACACAGCTTGATACCTGAATATCGATTATATCATCAGCTATGTATAATCGAATCGCGACGAGATAGCCATAGAGTCAATAGGAACTTTTTTATTCACCATTAGGTGATCTACAAAAGTCTCCATTGGATCTATCCTCTATTTCGTCGCTATTCGATTATACATAGCTGATGACATAATCGATTTTCAGGTATCCATCTATGTATAATCGAATCGCTACGAGATAGACGATAGATCCAATGGAGACTTTTGTAGATCACATCATGGTGAATAAAAACGTTCTTATTGACTCTATGGTTTTCTGGTCGCAATTCGATTATACAAAGCTGGATACCTGAAAATCGATTATGACATCAGCTATGTATAATCGAATCGCGACGAGATAGCCGAGATCCAATGGAGACTTTTGTAGATCACACCATGGTGAATAAAAAAGTTCCTATTGACTCTATGGTTATCTCGTCGCGATTCGATTATACAAGGCTGGATACCTGAAAATCGATTATGTTATCAGCTATGTATAATCGAATCGCGACGAGATAGCCATAGAGTCAATAGGAACTTTTTTATTCACAATTAGGTGATCTACAAAAGTTTCCATTGGATCTATCCTCTATTTCGTCGCTATTCGATTATACATAGCTGATGACATAATCGATTTTCAGGTATCCATCTATTTATAATCGAATCGCTACGAGATAGACGATAGATCCAATGGAGACTTTTGTTGATCACATCATGGTGAATAAAAACGTTCCTATTGACTCTATGGTTATCTGGTCGCAATTCGATTATACAAAGCTGGATACCTGAAAATCGATTATGACATCAGCTATGTATAATCGAATCGCTACGAGATAGACGATAGATCCAATGGAGACTTTTGTAGATCACATCATTGTGAATAAAAACGTTCCTATTGACTCTATGGTTATCTAGTCGCAATTCGATTATACAAAGCTGGATACCTGAAAATCGATTATGTCATCAGCTATGTATGATCAAATCGCGACGAGATAGACGAGATCCAATCGAGACTTTTGTAGATCACACCATGGTGAATAAAAAAGTTCCTATTGACTCTATGGTTATCTCGTCGCTATTCGATTATACAAAGCTGGATACCTGAATATCGATTATGTCATCAGCTATGTATAATCGAATCGCGACGAGATAGACGATAGATCCAATGGACACTTTTGTAGATCACATCATGGGGAATAAAAAAGTTCCTATTGACTCTATGGTTATCTGGTTGCGATTCGATTATACAAAGCTGGATACCTGATAATCGATTATGTCATCAGCTATGTATAATCGAATCGCGACGAGATACCCGAGATCCAATGGAGACTTTTGTAGATCACACCATGGTGAATAAAAAAGTTCCTATTGACTCTATGGTTATCTCGTCGCGATTCGATTTTACAAAGCTGGATACCTGAAAATCGATTATGTCATCAGCTATGTATAATCGAATCGCGACGAGATAGCCATAGAGTCAATAGGAACTTTTTTATTCACAATTAGGTGATCTACAAAAGTCTCCATTGGATCTATCCTCTATTTCGTCGCTATTCGATTATACATAGCTGATGACATAATCGATTTTCTGGTATCCATCTATGTATAATCGAATCGCTTCGAGATAGACGATAGATCCAATGGAGACTTTTGTTGATCACATCATGGTGAATAAAAACGTTCCTATTGACTCTATGGTTATCTGGTCGCAATTCGATTTACAAAGCTGGATACCTGAAAATCGATTATGTCATCAGCTATGTATAATCGAATCGCGACGAGATAGCCATAGAGTCAATAGGAACTTTTTTATTCACAATTAGGTGATCTACAAAAGTCTCCATTGGATCTATCCTCTATTTCGTCGCGATTCGATTATACATAGCTGATGACATAATCGATTTTCAGGTATCCATCTATGTATAATCGAATCGCTACGAGAAAGACGATAGATCCAATGGAGACTTTTGTAGATCACTTCATGGTGAATAAAAACGTTCCTATTGACTCTATGGTTATCTGGTCGCAATTCGATTATACAAAGCTGGATACCTGAAAATCGATTATGACATCAGCTATGTATAATCGAATCGCTACGAGAAAGACGATAGATCCAATGGAGACTTTTGTAGATCACATCATGGTGAATAAAAACGTTCCTATTGACTCTATGGTTTTTTCGTCGCGATTCGATTATACACAGCTTGATACCTGAATATCGATTATGTCATCAGCCATGTATAATCGAATCGCGACGAAATAGACGATAGATCCAATGGAGACTTTCGTAGATCACATCATGGTGAACAAAAAAGGTACTTTTGACTCTATGGTTATCTCGTCACGATTCGATTATACATAGCTGATGACCTAAACGTTTTTCAGGTATCCAGCTATGTATAATCGAATCGCGGCGAGATCAGCATAGAGTCAATAGGAACTTTTTATTCACCATGATGTGATCTACAAAAGTCTCCATTTGATCTATCGTCTATCTCGTCGCGATTCGATTATACATAGCTTGATACCTGAATATCGATTATATCATCAGCTATGTATAATCGAATCGCGACGAGATAGCCATAGAATCAATAGGAACTTTTTTATTCACCATTAGGTGATCTACAAAAGTATCCATTGGATCTATCCTCTATTCCGTCGCTATTCGATTATACATAGCTGATGACATAATCGATTTTCAGGTATCCATCTATGTATAATCGAATCGCTACGAGATAGACGATAGATCCAATTGAGACTTTTGTAGATCACATCATGGTGAATAAAAACGTTCTTATTGACTCTATGGTTATCTGGTCGCAATTCGATTATACAAAGCTGGATACCTGAAAATCGATTATGACATCAGCTATGTATAATCGAATCGCTACGAGAAAGACGATAGATCCAATGGAGACTTTTGTAGATCACATCATGGTGAATAAAAACGTTCCTATTGACTCTATGGTTATCTGGTCGCAATTCGATTTACAAAGCTGGATACCTGAAAATCGATTATGTCATCAGCTATGTATAATCGAATCGCGACGAGATAGCCATAGAGTCAATAGGAACTTTTTTATTCACCATTAAGTGATTTACATAAGTCTCCATTGGATCTATCCTCTATTTCGTCGCGATTCGATTATACATAGCTGATGTCATAATCGATTTTCAGGTATCCATCTATGTATAATCGAATCGCTACGAGATAGACGATAGATCCAATGGAGACTTTTGTAGATCACATCATGTTGAATAAAAACGTTCTTATTGACTCTATGGTTATCTGGTCGCAATTCGATTATACAAAGCTGGATACCTGAAAAACGATTATGACATCAGCTATGTATAATCGAATCGCTACGAGAAAGACGATAGATCCAATGGAGACTTTTGTAGATCACATCATGGTGAATAAAAACGTTCCTATTGACTCTATGGTTATCTGGTCCCAATTCGATTATACAAAGCTGGATACCTGAAAATCGATTATGTCATCAGTTATGTATAATCGAATCTCGACGAGATAGACGATAGATCCAATGGAGACTTGTAGATCATATCATGGTGAATAAAAAAGTTCGTATTGACTTTATGGTTTTTTCGTCGCGATTCGATTATACACAGCTTGATACCTGAATATCGATTATATCATCAGCTATGTATAATCGAATCGTGACGAGATAGCCATAGAGTCAATAGGAACTTTTTTATTCACCATTAGGTGATCTACAAAAGTCTCCATTGGATCTATCCTCTATTTCGTCGCTATTCGATTATACATAGCTGATGACATAATCGATTTTCAGGTATCCATCTATGTATAATCGAATCGCGACGAGATAGACGATAGATCCAATGGACACTTTTGTAGATCACATCATGGAGAATAAAAAAGTTCCTATTGACTCTATGGTTATCTGGTTGCGATTCGATTATACAAAGCTGGATACCTGAAAATCGATTATGACATCAGCTATGTATAATCGAATCGCGACGAGATAGCCGAGATCCAATGGAGACTTTTGTAGATCACACCATGGTGAATAAAAAAGTTCCTATTGACTCTATGGTTATCTCGTCGCGATTCGATTATACAAGGCTGGATACCTGAAAATCGATTATGTTATCAGCTATGTATAATCGAATCGCGACGAGATAGCCATAGAGTCATTAGGAACTTTTTTATTCACAATTAGGTGATCTACAAAAGTCTCCATTGGATCTATCCTCTATTTCGTCGCTATTCGATTATACATAGCTGATGACATAATCGATTTTCAGGTATCCATCTATTTATAATCGAATCGCTACGAGATAGACGATAGATCCAATGGAGACTTTTGTTGATCACATCATGGTGAATAAAAACGTTCCTATTGACTCTATGGTTATCTGGTCGCAATTCGATTATACAAAGCTGGATACCTGAAAATCGATTATGACATCAGCTATGTATAATCGAATCGCTACGAGATAGACGATAGATCCAATGGAGACTTTTGTAGATCACATCATGGTGAATAAAAACGTTCCTATTGACTCTATGGTTATCTAGTCGCAATTCGATTATACAAAGCTGGATACCTGAAAATCGATTATGACATCAGCTATGTATGATCAAATCGCGACGAGATAGACGAGATCCAATCGAGACTTTTGTAGATCACACCATGGTGAATAAAAAAGTTCCTATTGACTCTATGGTTATCTCGTCGCTATTCGATTATACAAAGCTGGATACCTGAATATCGATTATGTCATCAGCTATGTATAATCGAATCGCGACGAGATAGACGATAGATCCAATGGACACTTTTGTTGATCACATCATGGTGAATAAAAACGTTCCTATTGACTCTATGGTTATCTGGTCGCAATTCGATTATACAAAGCTGGATACCTGAAAATCGATTATGACATCAGCTATGTATAATCGAATCGCTACGAGATAGACGATAGATCCAATGGAGACTTTTGTAGATCACATCATGGTGAATAAAAACGTTCCTATTGACTCTATGGTTATCTAGTCGCAATTCGATTATACAAAGCTGGATACCTGAAAATCGATTATGACATCAGCTATGTATGATCAAATCGCGACGAGATAGACGAGATCCAATCGAGACTTTTGTAGATCACACCATGGTGAATAAAAAAGTTCCTATTGACTCTATGGTTATCTCGTCGCTATTCGATTATACAAAGCTGGATACCTGAATATCGATTATGTCATCAGCTATGTATAATCGAATCGCGACGAGATAGACGATAGATCCAATGGACACTTTTGTAGATCACATCATGGGGAATAAAAAAGTTCCTATTGACTCTATGGTTATCTGGTTGCGATTCGATTATACAAAGCTGGATACCTGATAATCGATTATGTCATCAGCTATGTATAATCGAATCGCGACGAGATACCCGAAATCCAATGGAGACTTTTGTAGATCACACCATGGTGAATAAAAAAGTTCCTATTGACTCTATGGTTATCTCGTCGCGATTCGATTTTACAAAGCTGGATACCTGAAAATCGATTATGTCATCAGCTATATATAATCGAATCGCGACGAGATAGCCATAGAGTCAATAGGAACTTTTTTATTCACAATTAGGTGATCTACAAAAGTCTCCATTGGATCTATCCTCTATTTCGTCGCTATTCGATTATACATAGCTGATGACATAATCGATTTTCAGGTATCCATCTATGTATAATCGAATCGCTTCGAGATAGACGATAGATCCAATGGAGACTTTTGTTGATCACATCATGGTGAATAAAAACGTTCCTATTGACTCTATGGTTATCTGGTCGCAATTCGATTTACAAAGCTGGATACCTGAAAATCGATTATGTCATCAGCTATGTATAATCGAATCGCGACGAGATAGCCATAGAGTCAATAGGAACTTTTTTATTCACAATTAGGTGATCTACAAAAGTCTCCATTGGATCTATCCTCTATTTCGTCGCGATTCGATTATACATAGCTGATGACATAATCGATTTTCAGGTATCCATCTATGTATAATCGAATCGCTACGAGATAGACGATAGATCCAATGGAGACTTTTGTAGATCACATCATGGTGAATAAAAACGTTCCTATTGACTCTATGGTTTTTTCGTCGCGATTCGATTATACACAGCTTGATACCTGAATATCGATTATGTCATCAGCCATGTATAATCGAATCGCGACGAAATAGACGATAGATCCAATGGAGACTTTCGTAGATCACATCATGGTGAACAAAAAAGGTACTTTTGACTCTATGGTTATCTCGTCACGATTCGATTATACATAGCTGATGACCTAAACGTTTTTCAGGTATCCAGCTATGTATAATCGAATCGCGGCGAGATAAGCATAGAGGCAATAGGAACTTTTTATTCACCATGATGTGATCTACAAAAGTCTCCATTTGATCTATCGTCTATCTCGTCGCGATTCGATTATACATAGCTTGATACCTGAATATCGATTATATCATCAGCTATGTATAATCGAATCGCGACGAGATAGCCATAGAATCAATAGGAACTTTTTTATTCACCATTAGGTGATCTACAAAAGTATCCATTGGATCTATCCTCTATTCCGTCGCTATTCGATTATACATAGCTGATGACATAATCGATTTTCAGGTATCCATCTATTTATAATCGAATCGCTACGAGATAGACGATAGATCCAATGGAGACTTTTGTTGATCACATCATGGTGAATAAAAACGTTCCTATTGACTCTATGGTTATCTGGTCGCAATTCGATTATACAAAGCTGGATACCTGAAAATCGATTATGACATCAGCTATGTATAATCGAATCGCTACGAGATAGACGATAGATCCAATGGAGACTTTTGTAGATCACATCATGGTGAATAAAAACGTTCTTATTGACTCTATGGTTATCTGGTCGCAATTCGATTATACAAAGCTGGATACCTGAAAATCGATTATGACATCAGCTATGTATAATCGAATCGCGACGAGATAGCCGAGATCCAATGGAGACTTTTGTAGATCACACCATGGTGAATAAAAAAGTTCCTATTGACTCTATGGTTATCTCGTCGCGATTCGATTATACAAGGCTGGATACCTGAAAATCGATTATGTTATCAGCTATGTATAATCGAATCGCGACGAGATAGCCATAGAGTCATTAGGAACTTTTTTATTCACAATTAGGTGATCTACAAAAGTCTCCATTGGATCTATCCTCTATTTCGTCGCGATTCGATTATACATAGCTGATGACATAATCGATTTTCAGGTATCCATCTATGTATAATCGAATCGCTACGAGATAGACGATAGATCCAATGGAGACTTTTGTAGATCACATCATGGTGAATAAAAACGTTCCTATTGACTCTATGGTTTTTTCGTCGCGATTCGATTATACACAGCTTGATACCTGAATATCGATTATGTCATCAGCCATGTATAATCGAATCGCGACGAAATAGACGATAGATCCAATGGAGACTTTCGTAGATCACATCATGGTGAACAAAAAAGGTACTTTTGACTCTATGGTTATCTCGTCACGATTCGATTATACATAGCTGATGACCTAAACGTTTTTCAGGTATCCAGCTATGTATAATCGAATCGCGGCGAGATAAGCATAGAGGCAATAGGAACTTTTTATTCACCATGATGTGATCTACAAAAGTCTCCATTTGATCTATCGTCTATCTCGTCGCGATTCGATTATACATAGCTTGATACCTGAATATCGATTATATCATCAGCTATGTATAATCGAATCGCGACGAGATAGCCATAGAATCAATAGGAACTTTTTTATTCACCATTAGGTGATCTACAAAAGTATCCATTGGATCTATCCTCTATTCCGTCGCTATTCGATTATACATAGCTGATGACATAATCGATTTTCAGGTATCCATCTATTTATAATCGAATCGCTACGAGATAGACGATAGATCCAATGGAGACTTTTGTTGATCACATCATGGTGAATAAAAACGTTCCTATTGACTCTATGGTTATCTGGTCGCAATTCGATTATACAAAGCTGGATACCTGAAAATCGATTATGACATCAGCTATGTATAATCGAATCGCTACGAGATAGACGATAGATCCAATGGAGACTTTTGTAGATCACATCATGGTGAATAAAAACGTTCTTATTGACTCTATGGTTATCTGGTCGCAATTCGATTATACAAAGCTGGATACCTGAAAATCGATTATGACATCAGCTATGTATAATCGAATCGCGACGAGATAGCCGAGATCCAATGGAGACTTTTGTAGATCACACCATGGTGAATAAAAAAGTTCCTATTGACTCTATGGTTATCTCGTCGCGATTCGATTATACAAGGCTGGATACCTGAAAATCGATTATGTTATCAGCTATGTATAATCGAATCGCGACGAGATAGCCATAGAGTCATTAGGAACTTTTTTATTCACAATTAGGTGATCTACAAAAGTCTCCATTGGATCTATCCTCTATTTCGTCGCTATTCGATTATACATAGCTGATGACATAATCGATTTTCAGGTATCCATCTATTTATAATCGAATCGCTACGAGATAGACGATAGATCCAATGGAGACTTTTGTTGATCACATCATGGTGAATAAAAACGTTCCTATTGACTCTATGGTTATCTGGTCGCAATTCGATTATACAAAGCTGGATACCTGAAAATCTATTATGACATCAGCTATGTATAATCGAATCGCTACGAGATAGACGATAGATCCAATGGAGACTTTTGTAGATCACATCATGGTGAATAAAAACGTTCCTATTGACTCTATGGTTATCTAGTCGCAATTCGATTATACAAAGCTGGATACCTGAAAATCGATTATGTCATCAGCTATGTATGATCAAATCGCGACGAGATAGACGAGATCCAATCGAGACTTTTGTAGATCACACCATGGTGAATAAAAAAGTTCCTATTGACTCTATGGTTATCTCGTCGCTATTCGATTATACAAAGCTGGATACCTGAATATCGATTATGTCATCAGCTATGTATAATCGAATCGCGACGAGATAGACGATAGATCCAATGGACACTTTTGTAGATCACATCATGGGGAATAAAAAAGTTCCTATTGACTCTATGGTTATCTCGTCGCGATTCGATTTTACAAAGCTGGATACCTGAAAATCGATTATGTCATCAGCTATGTATAATCGAATCGCGACGAGATAGCCATAGAGTCAATAGGAACTTTTTTATTCACAATTAGGTGATCTACAAAAGTCTCCATTGGATCTATCCTCTATTTCGTCGCTATTCGATTATAAGTAGAGTAGCTAGGATGGTTCTGGGACCGCGTGGCGAGGGGGTCGGGGTCCCGCGGGGGCAAGGGAAGTAGGGGAATTGCCCCCTCTCCTCGAGCGGTTGTGCGCATGCGCATCCTCCTCCCCCGACGTTAAACTCGTAGGGTACACACGTGACCTCCCCCCCCCCCCCTCTAATGTTAAGCAGTGGACGCCTGAGAGAGAGAGAGAGAGAGAGAGAGAGATTCCAGCAGAATAAACTCGTAGGGTACACACGTGGTCCCCCTTACGTTTATCCGTACAAGAGAGAGAGCCCCCCATCCCCCTTACGTTAAGCCATACAAGAGAGAGAGAGTAGTGCGATGATGCGACCTCCCCCCTCTTACGTTAAGCAGTGTACGTCTAAGAGAGAGAGAGAGAGAGAGAGAGATTCCATCTTTGTTCCTCTGTAGCTGATTCTTTGCAATATTTCTAGTACGGGATACAGTGGATTGGTGGAGAGGTAATGTAATAGAAAAAAAAAACATAAATTTAAGGGAAAAAGCCTTTCGGCATAAAAAACCCTCTTTATTGAAATACATATGAAATATATATATATATATAGGTACCGCATTAAAAACAGCAACAGCATCTATAATTAAAAAGAAAAATTATTTATATTTATTATTAATATTTATTATTATTATTTTTTTGTATTAACTCTTACCGATTTGGTGGGGACTGCCTGTCACACACACACAACCTAGCAGCTCACATAGGCTACATATTAGGTAAACGTAATATTAATTGCAGCCTACGCGAGACTGCAGGTTGCTCCGCTGCAGACTGCTCCGCTGCAGGCTGCTCCGCTGCATGCAGCATCCGCAGGGCTATGGGCAGCGAATGTGGCCGCCGCAGTGGCTGCTGCTGTTCGGGTATCGTGCGATACCCTCTTCGCACTGACTGCTGCTGCCTCACAATTGGCCTCACTATTGCCACTGGTTTGGAGGAATGTTTTAGATCCTCCAGCGTCACTTTCTTGTCCGGTAAACTAACTTTCCTTGTGGAACTCATGATGGTTCACTGAAGACTGATTTGAAGAATGCTCTCCTCTACGTGTTCAAATTTTCTCTCTCTCTCTCTCTCTCTCTCTCTATACTCCAGATGAAGTTTATACATCTTTAACAATACATATTAGCCTTCTCTCCACTTCAGATCAAGTTTACATATTAGCCTTCTCTCCACTTCAGATCAAGTTTACATCTCATTGTCAATGCGGAGAGAAGTTTATATTCAATTATCAATACGTATTAGGTTTCGCGATCGACTTCTTTTAAGGCGAATAGTCCATCGTCGTAGATACTTATCATCCGCTCTGTAATTAGAGCGGAGCCTACGTGACCTTACCTAAAGAGAAGTGGTTGGGACGTATTTGAAACACTTGAAAAGATTTAGGAGCAGTGTTCAAGGGTTCTATTGGTGTGAAAATGGCTCTCAAGGCAATATAACTGGAAAATGGTTGCTGGCTTGCGAGTACCGTTATTTTTTTAAAAAAAAAAAAAACCTTATGGATAAAGAATTTTTAAAATGTAAATATTTTTCTTAATAAAAATTTTATAGGTATTTGAGCGATATAATTCCCATTTTGTTATTATTCAATAAAAAGGGAAATTGTTATGGATTGATGGAGAGGTAATTAAATAAAAAAAAAAAAAAAAAAATTGAAGGGAAAAAGCCTTTCGGCATAAAAAACCCTCTTTATTGAAATACATTATTGACTGATGATATATATATGTATTTGCTTGCTTCCACCGTGACGAAGTAAGTTGTACCTCAGGCTCGTAACTTGTGTTCCCCCGTGACGAAAGTCTCAGATTGCGCAGCCTCCAAAATTTCTCTCTTCAAAAACATATTTGAATTAATGTTGTTCTTCGTTTTCCTCCTCCTCATCTTCCTCCTCCTGCTCTTGCTCCGCTTGCTCTAGCCCTTCTTGTATTCGATTTCTGAGCTCCACTAGTTTTTCAACAATTACTATCAAATCTTCTTCCTCTTGCACTGCTTCCTCCATTTCACCCATTATCTCCACAAGTTCTTCAACCAAGGCGCTAAATTCAGGAATATCCTCCGGATTCCTCAACAAATCTTCGTCCTCTTCCTCTATTTGTTCCTCCATTTCACTTATTATCCCCACAAGCACTTCAATCAAGGCATCAAAATCAGGATTATCCTTAAAAATGTCTCGTTTTTTAGATGTATCACGGAACATTGTCACTGTCGTTGCTAGCGTTAAAATGATCTCAAGATTTTTCGTCACTAGTCGCTCAGATGCAAAACGATCTCCCAATGAAATATGAACTGACCGATTACGCACGTACATTTTAGTTAGTCAGATACCTTTCTTTATCAATACATATTAGTTAACTCTTTATCAAAACATATTAGCCTCCTATCCGAGAAGCGGAACGCAGTCAAAGAGAATTTCAATAGAGACCTGATACGACGAACGTTAATAATAATAATAATAATAGAAGGAGAAGGAGAAATAGAATTTTGAGGTTGTGAAATGAACGATATTTTTTTGTTTTTTTAATTAAAATTTATAAATATATTTTTAATAACATACATAAAAAAAAGTTATAATTGAATATAATAATAAAATATTATAAAAATGAAGTGGTAGTGAGAGTAGCAGTAGTAGGAGCGGTATCATCTACGAGAAAAAAAAATTAGGAAAAATTATACTACTTATCCAAGCACTTGATAGTTTTTTTTTTTTCATCGATTCTTACCGATTGTTGGAGGTTTCCGTAAATGAATTCGACTGTAGCTGGAGAACGTCATTATCCTCGTCGAACCGTATTATATTTTCTGGAGAAATTTCTTGCTCCCAAATTTCTGGCTCCCACTCCATTTCACTACTATAATCTAATAGATTAGCCTCATCATCATCATCATCATCATCATCAATATTTGATGTTGATTTTTGCCGCTGAAGCTTCTTCCTCAACATTCTGACAATCGCGGTCAACGCGTTGTTATTCACTTCACCCCAATCTCCTTCCAAATCTACTTCTTCTTCTTCCTCCACAAATTCATCCATATTCTGAATGTTTTCAATATTTTGTTCAATATTTTGTTCAGTAGTTAATCTGTACAATTTAATTGCACCCATTTTTTTTTTTTTTTTTTTTTTTTCTTGTTGAAACTATCACGTCAAGCAAACTCGGTAGACTGAGAATGGTAGAGATGTAAGCTCAATACGAAATGTATAATTATTATTATTTTCTCTATCAATACGTATTAGATTTCTCCACTTCACAATAGCTATTAACAGCCTCCTCCTCTTCTACTACCTCGTCCATACTTTGGATGATAACGTTTTTCACGTGAATTCAAGGTTGAGGAGCAGGGGTTTGCTAGTTGAACAATCGTTGTAGTTTTTTAAATAAAATTAATATATATTTTTAATAATATTTCTACAATAATTTTTAAACTATTCTATAAAAATTTAATAATAAAAGAAAAAGAAATTTGGTGATTCATCTTCCTTCTTAGTCTGCTTTGACACATTATCTTTTTCCTCCTCCTCTATTTTTTTCTCCTCTTCCTTCTTCATCTCCTTTGACTCAATATCTTCCCCGGTCTGTTTCTCTTCGTCTTTCTTCACTTTAATTTAAAAATACAAACAGGTAATAATTATGAAAAGGTAAAAAAGATAAAGTTAATACTTACATTCTTCCTCCTCTATTTTTTTCTCCTCTTTATCTTCTTCTTCCTTCTTCGTCTGCTTCGACTCAATATCTTTTTCCTCCTCCTCCTCTATTTTTTTCTCCTCTTTATCTTCTTCTTCCTTCTTCGTCTGCTTCGACTCAATATCTTTTTCCTCCTCCTCCTCTATTTTTTTCTCCTCTTTATCTTCTTCCTTCTTCGTCTCCTTTGACTCAATATCTTTTTCCTCAGTCTCTTCGTCTTTCTTCACTTTATTTTTTTCTTCTTCCTTCTTCATCTCCTTTGACTCAATATCTTCCCCGGTCTCTTCGTCTTTCTTCACTTTAATTTAAAAATACAAACAGGTAATAATTATGAAAAGGTAAAAAAGATAAAGTTAATACTTACATTCTTCCTCCTCCTCTATTTTTTTCTCCTCTTTATCTTCTTCTTCTTCCTTCTTCGTCTGCTTCGACTCAATATCTTTTTCCTCCTCCTCTATTTTTTTCTCCTCTTTATCTTCTTCCTTCTTCGTCTCCTTTGACTCAATATCTTTTTCCTCAGTCTCTTCGTCTTTCTTCACTTTATTTTTTGAAGAAAAAAAATACAAACAAATAATAAATATAAAAATATTAAATAAATAAATACTTACAGTTTTTATGCAAATAATGGTGCAGTTTCCGTTCATACTCTTCGAAGTAACGATTGAAGAAATCGTTAATTCGATTGACGTATTCCTCTGTCAATTCTCTGGGAAGAGTGGGTGAAAGAGGAACAATATCCTCTTGAATCATGATTAATTTACACTTTTCGCAGCTCATTTTTTCTTACTGTCACCGACGATGTTGTAACATTGAATGAGGCTGCGAGGACTTGTTTTCCCCTCTTTATTCCTCCGATGAATTTTAAAGAGTCACATTTTTGATTGTATCCACTTGGCAAAAACTGACACCTCCTCGTACGGGCAGTGGATACGTTCATTGTTCAAGTTCTTCTCTCGAACGTGTAAATTGCACGGTGTTTTTTCAAAATCATATAATTCAATTAAATCCTTAAACTTAGGGCAACCATACACTTCTAAATTAATATTATCCACATTCATCCTATTCAATAGATTTTTTTCAATGTTCCCTCCCTTGTAGGCTACTACGGGATTCTCGCACGTTAGGCAACCTCTAATAAAATCTTCCACATCCTCCTGCTCGTATTTCTCGAATCCCGTATCACTGTATTTTATACCATGCACCATATTTAGCAAAAACCACACAGTTTTTTTGTCTTTTTCACTAAGGTTTTTCATACTGTCACGCAAACGAAAAGATGCGTAAGAAATTTGATTACTTTTTAAATCAATTATAGCTATATCTTTATATTTAAGTTCTTTTTTATAAACTAAGAAACCTTCTATATCCATTATGTGAGTTATTCTATGCATTGTTGCGCTATTCTCGACGAAGATAAAAACTGAAATGAAGCATCTCCGAAGAAATATCTCCGTAGAGAGAGAAAGATTTTTTAAAAATATAAAGTTACATTCGATAAGGAGTCCATTGTTTCTTAATCTCTGGAAGATATTTTTTTTTTTTCCGAAGAAACTAACAATGGGAAAAAAATACATTCGATAAGGAGTCTTAATCTCTGGAAGATATTTTTTTCCGAAGAAACTAACAATGGGAAAAAAATTCTTAGAAAATATCCCCTCCTAAAAAAAAAACATTAAATTTTCTTAAATGTATCAAAAAAAAAAGATCGTTCAGTATTGCATCGAGCGACTGACGATAATGACACCGACATTCGTTGATTTTCAAGGTTTTGTATTGACCGACAAGAGTTTTATAGTTAAAGAATTTGCGGTGTTGCGTGATAATGAAGTGTATCACAATGTATTTTCACCACCATTTCAAGAAGCTTGGTTGAGCGATCTCGAGAGAGAACAGAATGAGTAAGTATTTTTTTTTTTAAATGTAATGTTTTGTATATAATTTTTTCTTTTTTAAAGTTGGCTTTATTTTAATCGACATGGATTCAATTGGACCGACGGTCATTCACCTTATTACAAGCATAAAGATGTAATAAGAAAGTATGTAACGTTGTACGATGAAGATTGGATTTTCGTGAAAGGACGGGAGAAATATGATTGGTTGAGAAAAATTTGCAACTTAGAAAATATATACAATGCGAAGGAGTGTGAGTGGGGTAAATTTTGTCTTGGATGGAGTAAAAATTTCGAACCACCGTTACCCAAGTGTATGAATCATTATGGTATATGTTCACTGCAAAATGTCTACTATATGAAATCTGTATATGATCAATATATAAAGGAATAAAAGACTTCTGAAAAAAAAAAAAAAAAAAAAACAATGTATATCAATGTCAGTATGCATCTCAGACGAAACAATGGGATGTGTAGATACCCCTACTTCCATTCTCTATTCGATATATATAAGCGTTACTCTTCGCGAGAGACGCATTCGCAATTATTAATTTATTGTTCACCGTATGACATAGTCATTTCTTTAAGAAAAACACCAAAATGTCTACGGAATTGCGAAGAAAATTTTTTACAATTAATAGTGCGAATGAGTACGATGCGTGGGTACTGGAATGTCGCGAGCATATTCGACGATTGAGCAACGCGGATCGAGCTTTACCCGTTGGAACGCGTCAAAAGAATTTCGCCGAAATCGCGTGTATAAAGTGTCTGTTGCTACGAGCGCAGAGGGAATTGAATTATATTAAATCGGGTGCTGGTTGTAGCAATGACGTACAAGGACTTACCTGGGAGGAGCTTGATTCGGCGTTTCGAAGTCGAATATGCAGCGGCATGGTAGTTAATAGTAATTATATAGAGCCTAAGGATTTTTTAGTAGACGCGGAAGTATTAGTGCGTACGCGTATAGATAAGGTATTTGTTAGTGCAAATAGTGTTAAGGTTAATTGTGTATTTAACGGACAATTCATCTCTAAGGACCAGAGTGATGATAAAAACATTAGTACGACTAATGCTACATTGTACAAGACTGATAATTTTAGTGATTGGTATAGGAAAAACATTTTAGACGTTATTATGAAAAAATTAAGTGAATTTCAAGAGCGTGATAGTGGATGGACTTTGCACAAAATTCATTATTTAATAGTTAACATTAATCGTTTTAACCCGTTGCACGCGGGTTGTAAAATTAATCTGCCATCCGCTATCACGAGTAGGAAAGCTCTGATAAATTTAGAAACCAGTGATAATGCATGTTTCGCGTGGTCCGTGACGGCGGCACTCTATCCAGCGAAACCTACGGCTCATCCAAATCGTACGTCCTCTTATCCACATTTTCGGACGGTTTTAGACGTCGGTAGCCTAACCTTTCCGACTACGCTAAAACAGATCCCGAAATTCGAGGTGGATAACGACGTGTCGGTGAACATCTTCACCTTGGAGAATGAAGAGCAAAATAGCGACGCAAAAATTGTGCCTCTTCAGGTGACGAAGAAGAAAAGATCGAGGCATGCTAATCTTCTTCTCGTCAACGATGAACAGGGAGCTGCACATTTTATGTGCATAAGGAATCTCTCGAGACTGGTGCGAAGCCAATTCACCAAGAGAGAAAATGCTCATTATGTATGCGATCGGTATGTATTAATAATGATACAAATATAACTGCATATGTTTTATTTTTTTTGTATAACTGCATATGTTTTATTTATTTTTTTTTAGATGTCTCCACTACTTCCGCACAGTGGAGAGGCTCGAGTCGCACGAGCAGGATTGCGCGCAGCTCAACGATAATCTCCGCTTGATGTTGCCGAGCAAAGCCGAGGATCGCTGGGTTTCCTTCAAGAACATCAAAAATGGGGAACGAGTACCATTCGTCGTATACGCGGATCTGGAGTGCATATTATCAAAAGTTGAACAATCGAACAGTAGTGATATTTATCAGAAGCATGAACCTATTAGTGTAGGCTATTATTTAAAAAGTGCTCGCGATGCGTCACTCTCGAAATACGATGCTCATCGGGGTGCCGACTGCATCGAATGGTTCGTACGCGAGCTCGAGGTCATTGCGCGCATCGCGAGCGAGAAACTGGGGACTGTCGTGCCCATGCATAATCTTAGTATTAGCGAACGATCGCGTCACTATAATGACCCCAATTGTCATATATGCAAAAAGCCGTTTCTTCCGAATCAACTACGAATTCGCGATCACGATCATCTGACCGGCAGATACAGAGGACCGGCTCACAATAATTGTAATTTAAATTTCAAAGATTCGCATGTCATTCCAGTAATTTTCCACAATTTTTCCGGCTATGATTCACATTTCATTTTCGAGACGATCGCTAATTTGTACGAGGGATCGGTATATCTGCTGCCTGTGCATAAGGAAAAATACATTTCATTCACCAAATATCTGCGAAATTATAATATACGGCTGAGATTTATCGATTCGTTCAAATTCATGACCTCCAGTTTGGACAAATTGAGCTCGTACTTGGCGGAATCTCAGCTGACAAATTTGAGGTCACAATTTTCGGAATTGAGCGTCGAGCACTTCGACTTGCTTACGAGGAAAGGTATTTTTCCTTACGACTATGTAGATAGTGCGGCTAGATTGGAAGAGACGGCTTTACCACCGCGCCAGTCGTTTCACAACAGACTGTCCGACAGCGATATCAGCGAGGAAGCATACAATCATGCCGTAGAGGTATGGACCAAATTCCACATGCGCACACTTGGGGAGTACAGTGACCTGTACCTGAAGACCGATGTCCTATTGTTGGCCGATGTTTTCGAAAGTTTTCGCGATAGTTGCATGCTAAATTATGAGTTGGATCCAGCCCATTATTATACGCTACCGGGCTTCACCTGGGACGCAATGTTGAAGCATACGGGAATCAGGCTGGAGCTTTTCACGGACGTGGATATGTTGCTGTTCGTGGAGCGCGGTATACGCGGTGGTTTGAGTCAGTGCTCCCATCGTTACGAGAGGGCCAACAATCGGTATATGCGGGACTACGATCCGGCGGAACCGTCGAAATATCTCATGTATTACGACGTAAACAATCTGTATGGGTGGGCAATGTGTCAGCCGCTGCCCACCCATGGATTCCAATGGATCGAGGACGCTGCCAATCTCGATGTCTCCGCTATACCCTCGGATCATTCCGAGGGTTATATTTTGGAGGTCGATTTGGAGTATCCGCGCGAGCTTCACGACAAACACGCGGACCTACCGTTCTGCATGGTGCGCGAGAAGCCGCCGGGCGCGAGCCAGGAGAAGCTGCTGGCCACTTTAAACGATAAGACCCGTTACGTAATACATTATCGCGCTCTGCAACAATGTATGCGTAATGGACTCTTACTGAAGCGTATACATCGCGGTTTAAAGTTTCAGCAGTCCACCTGGCTTCGCGATTACATCGAGCTGAACACGCGTTTGCGCACCGCGTCCACCAATGAATTTGAGAAGAATCTCTTCAAGCTGATGAACAACGCGGTTTTCGGTAAAACAATGGAGAACGTGAGGAATAGAGTTGACGTGAGGCTCGCAACCAAGTGGGAGGGAAGATACGGGGCGGAAAGCCTGATTTCCAAACCGAATTTTCACAGTCTCGCGATTTTCAACGAGAATTTGGTCGCGATTCAATTATCGAAATTATCCGCGAAATTTGATAAACCCATTTACGTGGGAATGAGTATTTTAGATATTTCAAAAATTTGCTTGTATGAATTCCACTATGACTATATGCTTCCTACATTCGGTAGTAAATGTAGAGCGATGTATACCGACACGGACAGTCTGATATACAGTGTCGAGTGCGACGACGTTTACTCGGTCATGAAACGCGATCTCGCGCGATTCGACACCAGCGATTATCCTGACGATAATCGGTATGACTTGCCACGCGTCAACAAAAAGATACCTGGTCTGATGAAGGACGAGAACAATGGTCGTATCATGACCGAGTTCGTAGGACTGAGGGCAAAAATGTATACTTTCAAGGTGCAGGACTGTGCGAAAATTACCAAAAAAGCCAAAGGTGTCAAAGGTTACGTTATCGATAGAAATATAACATTTGACGACTACAAGGATTGTTTGGACAATTTCACCGTACAGTCTCGCAGTCAAAATTTGATTCGATCGAGGCTGCACCAGGTTTTCTCGATCAGTCAGCGGAAGGTCGCCCTCAGTCCGTACGACGACAAGCGTTTCGTTACACCCGGCACCGCGGCGACTCTACCCTGGGGACATTATAGTCTGAAAGAATAATTTTTTTTTTTTTTTTTTTTTTTTTTTATTCGCTTTATTTAGTTATTTATGTATTTATTGTTTTTATTTATTCGCTTTATTTATTTATTTATTGTTTTTATTTATTCTATATTTTGATACATCTTAATAAAAGTTTTTATAAAACATTGCTCTTATTTATCCAGGAATTGTGCGTACTGTCGAATCCCAGCCACTTAACGAACACTTTGTCGCCCTTTCTGCGCAATACTCTCTCCACCAGATACACATCGGGATTGATGGTTTTCGAAAGCTCGTATTCGTAAAATCCACCCAACAGTTGCGTGCCCCTGGAATCCTTGAGGAGATACGTAGCGGGATTGGTACTCTGCACTTTCGCCACCTCGAATATTTCGGTCGTCCAATTTGGCGTGTAGCCTTTGGCGAACATCTGCTTGTATTTACTGATTCGTACGAAATCACCGACTTTGAACTTGGCACGACCTGCGACCTTGATGTGACTGTATACTGTCTTGAGTAGCTTATCTGCATGCTCGGGTTTCACATCCACGGGACGCATTCCCGTGGTACGATGCTTTCGCGCATTGTACGCATCCACCAACTCTTGCAGCATAGCGCGCCACTTGTAATTGCCGTTCAGCGTAAATCGTTTCCACATTTCCGTCTTCAACGTACGATTCCAGCGCTCGACTATCGACGCTTTCATCACGCTGTAGGTCGAGTAGTGATTTATCCCGCGTTTCCTCATCAACGCCCGAAAGTCACTGTTGTAAAACTCCTTGCCGTTGTCGGTCTGTAAATTTTTCGGACATCTACCGCCGTTCTTCAGTAGGATTCTCGTCATTGCCGTCGTCACTTCTCCGCCGCTCTTGGTCTTCAATGCCACCGCCCAAGCGTATTTCGAGAGGGTATCGATTACAGTGAGAATGTACTGGTGACCCGCATCGACGTAATTGCGCATATCAACAAGATCGGCCTGCCAGAGATCGTCGAAGCCGCACACGATGACTCTTCTGCGTGGAAAATTTATCCTCGCCGGTGCGTGGAGCTCCTCCACCAACTGTATCTTTTCTTTGCTCATTTTTTTTTTTTTTTTTTTTCGAAATTCCTAATGAAAAGTGTTGCTAAGTATTGCTCTTTCCAGATCTCTTTTACTCACTTTATCATCCAATTTTTCGCAAATTGTTTGAAAAATTTGGTCCATCTTTTTCTCAAATTGTTCATTATGTGTATTCAATGCCATTGTCAGATATTGCTTGAATTCAAGCAGTAAATGCTCTAAATTGGGTTCGTGTTTCCTACTCTCACCATCCAGTCCAATTCCAAATTTATTTATCGACATTTCAAATGCACTACTTTGTATTTCAAAAATCAGTCTCTTTTTCCTCGCTATTATTCCTCTTTTTGATGGCTCGTAATGTCGAGAGTAAACATTCTACGATGTATGTTAAACAAATGCAAATTTCACAACAGCAGGAATCAGACATTTAATTTTTTTTTTTTACCTCGTACTACCGAAAGACGTTGATATTACACTGAGGTAAGAGTGTAACGTGCAACTTTCTTTATACGATGAGATCCTCCTCGCGCAACTCCTCGATTATCGACTGTATCTCGTTGTGATGACTCGTATTACCGGCAGCCACCGACGCGATCAAAAGTCTCAAACGTTCGATCAATTCATTCGGATCGTTCCAATGTACGTAGTTGATTGGTCCCTCGGTGACACGCATTAGTCCTTTACCCCTTTTTTTCGATGCTGTTGATGCTGCACCTGACGGTTTACTTGCGCTAGACGGTTTACTTGCGCCCGATGTTGACGCGTCAGAAGTTGACGATTTTCTTGCGCGTGATGTTGATGGTAACCGATAAGGCGGTAAAATAGGTTTTCCCAATAGCAATGGTTTCATAATTTCTGTATATTTTGCACCTCTATTACCTTTGATTTGTTTTAGACTATCGTTTAACAGTTTATGCGCTTTAGTTTGATTGAGAATACTCTTGTATCGTTCCAAATCGTCGGGTTCTATAATGGCTCGATTGGGTTCTCTCATGAAAATTAGTTCATAAGTACCTCTTGTACCGGTGTATAACTTCTTATCGAGAATAATATCTCCCTCATGACTTATTTCAAATTTACATTTACCAAGCGTCAGTTGATCATCTTCATAACGAGGTCCAAAAGCATGATCAATCAAGTTCTCCCTATCAGTCAGAAGTAATTTAATATACTTGCCAGGGATCGGATGTAATTTAATATGTTGAAAGACATGTTGAAACAAGCCTGGTTCCTGTTTTTCATCAACATTTAATTTTTCTAGCAAACTTTTTTTTGAATCGGGCGATGGTTGATCGGTTATAGAAGACTCGTCGTCGTCGTCGTCGTCGGTCATGAAATCCAATGGATTCGTAATAGTTTCACTAATATTACTACTACTAAGATTCTTTGCTCGTTTATGCGGTGTCGATGTGAAGTAGGCTCCCCTCTTCAATTTATCGTTGTATTTGACAAATGAACTATTTGTGTTATCCTCCGTTTGCGAAACGAGTTTCTTCAATGGTTCGACTATCGGCTTGAATGTCTCATTCAAACTGCTCTCCATTATCGCCTTCTCCGATTTCAAGGCACGATGCTTGTCGCGAATGACCTCGCTCGTCTTGGCGATCCTCTTCAGAAGCGATTTTTCATCCATCGCGATGCTGTATAAAACAGCTATCCCCCGAATTGAACGGTTTTTAACCGACCTGTTGCGATGCTGTATACAACAGCTTTCCCCGAACCGACACGGGTTTTAACCGACCTGACGATCCGAACAGCCTGCGCTCCAGTATCAAACTGACACTCAAGGCCGTGATCGTGAAACCTTACCGGCATGACATTCACAAGGCCGAAACCTTACCGGCCTGTTCACTCGATCGTGGCGTACTCGTTGAAACCTTTGCGATAACGGCCGTTCCTCAGAGGGCTATCCTTGTCTATTACCAAGAAACCGTAATCGCGACTCCAACAGGTCGAACACAATGTGAGAAATTTCTCATACGACATATCACTGTTGACATGATCGTTGAAAATATGCTTCAGATTAGTTCCATCCTGCTTAAATATTATTAGCAAGTTTGCGTTATCTCGTATCAGATGCTTCGGTATTTTCGCATAAGTCTGACAGAGGTAGAAACAATCGATGTTGGAATGTCTACCCATGCAAAAGTAGTCCCTTATATTGTCCTGCTTGTCGTTGGCCACATCGTCGAATATGAAAATGGAATTCGGCTTTGCATCCGCGACGTTCACAACCTCGCAATTGTTGGAAAATTGAAAGTAACCAATTTCCTCCGTTTCCTGCAGAAGCTGCTCCAGATATCGATACTTCGGTTGCTGCAGCGACTTCGAGTAGACGTACAGGTTCTCGAATCTCACACCGTGCGGACTCTCTATGAGGCTCAGCAGCACGTTTGTCTTACCGCAATTCGACGGACCGCAAACTATGCAGCGTATCGTAGATGGTAATAGCGATCCGTGACGTTTTCTTATTTGCGCGGTAGCATTGTGAGCATCCAAATTTGTCACGCGAATAGTCGGCACGTGCTTCACGAAATGCATCCTCGCTATTGACCTTCGGCAACAGCCGTATCGTTCATTTATATTTCGCGATTCACGGAACTATTCGGTCAGTTGCCATTACGATGTCGTTCATGCTAGTCGTCGTCGATTCCCTGCAGAACTTGACGAATCATCAGCTCGAACACATACCGAAGATCGTATTGCTCGAGTACTTTCCAGACAGTATCGCGAGTGTGTGGGAAAGATTACCTCGGCACATTCGCGCGGACTCGGATGTGCAGCAATATCAATATTGTTTGCAACACTACAATCTACCTGATACCACTCACCACGACGGACCACCGAGACGGATAAAAGACTGTTACGTTTGTCAGCAAGAGAAGCAGTTGCTTTAAATGTCTGGATCGTTCTTCAATAAAGTCTTGAAAAAATTGCCATTTGAGCTGCACGTGCCCGGTTACAATTATTGCGGGCCCGGCACTCGACTTCGCGAAAGATTGGAGCGCGGCGATCGTGGTATAAATCCGCTGGACGAGGCCTGCCTCGATCACGACTTAGCATATTGGCACAACGAGGATCTACCGGAGCGTCATCAGGCCGATAAAGTGCTAGCGAGGAGAGCGCGTGAACGTATTACCGCAAGAGACGCGACCTTGGGTGAACGCGCGGTCGCCGCAGCCGTATGGGCATCGATGAATGCTAAGCGTAAACTTGGCTTGGGATTACATAATATTGTTGCGATGAAGAAAGCAGTAGCGGCTAAAAAAAAGAACAACAAGAAAAAAATTGGTATTACGAGGAAGAGAAGAATTCGAGTGCCGAGGAAACGGGGTGGTATAATACCTATACTTCCACTACTAGGTGCAGTCGGAGCACTTGCAGGTGGGGCATCGGGTATAGCGAGTGCTGTAAACCGTGCAAAAGCTGAGAGAGAAGGATTGCGGGAAATGCAACGTCACAATCGCGGGATGGAAGCGTCGCGCGAGAGAGGTCGAGAACTTTATCTGAAACCGTACAAGCGAGTCGTCGGAGAGGGTATCCGTGGAAAAAAAAAACAAAAAAAAAACGACAAAAAAACGGTCGAGGAAGAAAATGAATGAGGGAAAATTTCGTCGTGGCGATGCTTTCCCGGATTCAGGTCCTACTAGTAACGTACAATTGACACGCATCTGCCGACGCATACCATACTTCCGTGGAGTCTTTATGCGCACATCTCTGCCGCTAGACGGGCCGCGGTGCAACGAGTGCGCGATCGTGAATCTCGACGATCAATGCGGTCCTGGTACCCACTGGGTAGCCTACGTCAAGCGTAACGACATCGTCCTATACTTTGATTCCTTCGGAAATTTGAAACCGCCGAAAGAATGTGTGCGTTACTTTGGTCCTAACGTTACAATCTACTACAATCATGATCGATATCAATCGTACGATAAAAGCAATTGCGGTCAGTTGTGCGTGAAATTCCTGCGAGAACAGATACTTTGAAACAAAAATGTCTTTCACCGTGACATTATCGGATCGTAAATCAGTATTAAATTCAGATTTCTTTCCCCCCATCAATCTGCAAGACGATCGCTACGAGATCGGTCTCGTGGACATGCAAACGTTCAACTCGATAGCCAATGTGGACGAGACGAATAATAAGTTTTACTACGATAACGATAAGGTGCTGACGATACCCAGAGGCTGTTACAAGTTGAGTGCCATAAATGAATTTTTCCAGTCTGAAATTTCTGCGAGACATGAAATTAAAGACAACATTGACAGCGTCATTCTTCTACGAGCGAATAACAATACACTGAAGAGTGAAATATTCTGCAAATATTCGATTGACTTTGGAAAACCGAATAACATTGGCTCGCTACTGGGCTTCTCGTCGAATCGCGTAATCGAGCCGAACGTCCAGGCTGAATCCGACGATACCGTGGACATTGTGAAAACAAATATTCTACGCATCGAGTGCAACATTGCGGGTGGTGCGTACACCAACGGTAGACCACGACACATTATTCACGAGTTCTTTCCCAGCGTACCACCGGGCTATAAAATCTCGGAGGTACCGAAAACCGTCATTTATCTACCGGTCATCGTCAGAGTAATCGACCGTCTCACGTTACGTATCCTCGATCAGGACGATCGTCTCGTAGACTTTGGACGTGAAGAAATTACCATAAGATTACACATTAAGAAATGTTAATTTACAAAAGTAGTAGCGAGGATTATAAAGCGGTGAAACTGGATGAAACGTTCGCTAGTCGTTCGTCCTACGTGGAGTCGAATACACCGGCTCGGAGTGAAAATCGCGACAAGAGGAGCTTCCTGCTAACGAGAAGAAATATCGAATTTTTACAATCATTGGGATTCACCGTGAAGAGATTGGGCGAAGGTAGTACATAGTGGAACAATGGCAGATCCCTTGAACGTCACCGCACGGCTGACCTACGACAATCGCATCACGAAAATGGAGATGCATGCCTACAATCCGTATGCGAACGCCTCGTTGGCGAACAGCGACGAGATTCGCATTCCCATACAGCAGCAAGATTTGATACTCCTGCCGTGCGAGAGTTATCTCTACGTCGAGGGCCAGCTGGTGGAGGGTACGCGTGACGCGAGCGCCACCAACGACGATACAGTTACGCTCGACTGCAATTCCGCGGCTTTTCTCTTCGACGAGATTCGTTATGAATTGAACGGTATCGAGATCGACCGATGCAGAAACGTCGGTATTACCAGCACTCTGAAGAATCTCGTTTCCCTGAGCACCGAGGAGAGCGTCAGTCTACGTCATTCCGGATGGTTCGTCGCTACGGCCAGAGACCGGCTCAAAAAGGAGGCGGCTGTTAAGAATTTCAGCTTTTGCGTGCCCCTTAAAATGCTGCTGGGATTCTGCGAGGATTATCGGCGAGTCGTCGTTAACGCGCGTCACGAGCTCGTTCTCATTCGCGCGCGCGACGATACAAACGCCATTTACTCGGCGGTGAAAATCACCGATTCGTCGATCAAGCTGCTACGAGTGCAATGGAGAATACCCCATGTGACCCTGAACGAAATTACGAAACTCCAATTTCTCGGTATCGTCGAGCAGGACAAGAGTCTGTCACTCGCTTTTCGCGCCTGGGAACTTTACGAGTATCCCCTTCTGCCCAAGTCGCAGCGACACACGTGGTCCGTGAAAGCGTCCACGCAATTGGAGAAGCCGCGATACGTCATTCTGGCGTTCAGAACGAACAAGAAGAGTAATCAGCACGAGGATGTGCTGAGATTTAATCATTGCAAAGTCCTCGATGTCAAACTCTATCTGAATTCCGAATCCTATCCGTACGATCGTCTCGACACTGATTTCACGAAATCCCGCTACTCCGTCCTCTACGACATGTATGTAAAGTTTTTCACCTCCTATTACGCTGGTGAGAAACTCGGGAGACCCATGCTCGACTATACGGACTTTTTGACGTACGGGCCGCTCTTCGTCATCGACTGCTCGCATCAGAACGAGTCCATAAAAACCGGCACGGTCGACGTTAAACTCGAGATCGAGTGTATGGAAATCATTCCGGATAATACTACAGCCTATTGTTTAATCATACACGATAAAATTGTACAATATAATCCTCTTACGAATATTGTTAGAAATGTAAGTTAAAAAATTATTGTTAGAAATATAAGTTTATAAAAAAAAAAAAAAAAAAAAAAAATAAAATACTTTCTTAAAGTTCTTAATGTTTTATTCCTAAATTCTACATTATGGGAGATTAAACGTAGGGAATAAATAAATATTAATAATTATAAGCATCAATTAATTTTTTATTTTTAATACAAAATATCTATCAAACTTTACACTTAAATTCCACGTTGTGGTATTTTCCTCCTTTGTATAGCATTATTAAATTTTTGGCTGTTGCAGCCTTTTGCAGCTGCTGCAACTGCTCCGTATCCTCCGCCAATTTTGCCATTCTCCCTGGCAGGAATACCCAATCGGCTGTTGGCAGCTTTACAATAATTTTTATGCCATATTTTGTCTTAATTATTTCAACTTCAGATATTTCGTATTCGTCATTTTCCGTTAAGCTATCTAATTTAACGAATTTTTTTGGAATGACACTTCCCAATTCATTGATCTTATTGAAGTTCATTTTTATCTCTATGAAAAAATTAGTCTCATTAGAGTAAAAAAAAATCAATTAAATAATGCATTTACTAATCGAATGAAAAAGAAAATCCTTACCTTTTTTTATTTATGTAAGAATCAAGTTTATTTTTAATGCGTTCAAACACACACACAAACTTATTTTTTCTGAATAGTTCAAGCACGCGTGGTACGACTATGCAGCTCTCGTTTAACAGACTGACTTTTTATATGAACGATATTATCATATATTAAGCGTATGCAATGTTTGGAAGGGGTAATTTTTGTTTTTTTTTTCTTTCTTACTTGCGATGAATTTCCATTGTGATTGACCTATAGGTTTATCACAGTATAACACAGTAGGAAAAAATATCTATGGATATCACTATACGGGGATTATTCAGAGGGTATAGTGTATCCTTCTTAATTAAGAAAGAAATAATGGAAGGGTTAATTTTTTTTTTTTTTTATTTCCATTGTGATTGACCTGTAGGTTTATCACAGTATAACACAATAGGGAAAAATATCTATGGATATCTCTATATACGGGGAGGGTATAGTGTATCCTTTAAGAAAGAAAGAATGGACTTCTAATGTAATTTCATATTGAAAACAAACGATAAAGACTCTCTCTCTCTCTCTCTCTCTCTCTCTCTCTCTCGACGGGATTTCTTCAGAGGATTCATTCAGTCCTCGAACCTACAGCAGTACACGTTGAAAGAGCAAAATATTAAAAATGGAAAGTGAAAAGTGTTCTGTGACGATAAATCGTGCAGAAGAGGAGGAAACTGCAGCAGAATCTATGCAGGATTATATTAGGAGTATTAACGATTCTCATGAACGCTATTTTCGAGAATATGAAGCGATGCTTCAGCGAAATATGCATTGTAAGTACTTATTTTATTAATTTTTAAAAGAAGAAAACCCACCCATACATAGAATCATGAAATAATCTTACAACACACATACGAAAAAAAAAAAAAAATTTTAATTTTTTTTCCTTTTATTTTTTAGCAGCTATTAATTTAGAGAAGGAGGAGGAGGAGGAGGAGGAGGTGATTTTTGTAAGTATACTTGATTTGTAAAGTAGTTATTACAATATTAAAAAAAGTTTTCAAATATGTCCTAGGTGAAAAATAGTAGCACGCAGACGGAACCTATTTTCGCAAAAACAGAGGCTACACAAATGGAACCTGAAATGGATTTAACACCACATTATTGGTGTACTAATTGTGAAAAGTATGGTCACCTAAAAATTAATTGTACACTTCCAGAGTGGTGTTCCATTTGTAAACAATACATTCATCATACTATCGAATGTATGAAAAACTTTTAAAAATTGTAAATAAAACCAATAAATATATTTTTACTTAAATTTGTGTTTCTTCAATACCTTTCCATCCATCCACTTTACAAAATAATATTCTGCGTTCCTTAATACTTCAATAAATTATAATTAAAAAAAAAAAAAAAAAAAAGATTCCCTTTTTTCTAACTTACAAAAAAAAAAAATATGGGGGAGCGATCACTGGATCGCTCTCTACGAGTATTCTCTCTCTCTCTCTCTCTCTTTCTCCAAAGCGTCTACACTATTCGCCTTAAAAGAAGTCGGTCGCGCGGGCACCCAGGAGCGTAAAGACTCGGTTGGGCACCCCCCAACTCTCATCCCAGGAGCGTCAAGATTCGCTTGGGCACCGCTCTTTAAGGAATTTAAGGTAAAAGGGGGAGGCCACATTTGTACCCCCCCCCCCCCCCCCCCCACCAAAGGAGTCAGAGGGGGGATACACGCGACAACTATCGGTAGTTAGCGATACCGACAATCATCGATGGAATCTCTCTCTCTCTCTCTCTCTCTCTGTCTCTCTTTCTCTGCGTCCACTGCTTAACGTAAGAGTGGGCCCACGTGTGTACCCTACGAGTTTAACGTCGGGGGAGGAGGATGCGCATGCGCACAACCGCTCGAGGAGAGGGGGCAATTCCCCTACTTCCCTTGCCCCCGCGGGACCCCGACCCCCTCGCCACGCGGTCCCAGAACCATCCTAGCTACTCTACTATTATACATAGCTGATGACATAATCGATTTTCAGGTATCCATCTATGTATAATCGAATCGCTTCGAGATAGACGATAGATCCAATGGAGACTTTTGTTGATCACATCATGGTGAATAAAAACGTTCCTATTGACTCTATGGTTATCTGGTCGCAATTCGATTTACAAAGCTGGATACCTGAAAATCGATTATGTCATCAGCTATGTATAATCGAATCGCGACGAGATAGCCATAGAGTCAATAGGAACTTTTTTATTCACAATTAGGTGATCTACAAAAGTCTCCATTGGATCTATCCTCTATTTCGTCGCGATTCGATTATACATAGCTGATGACATAATCGATTTTCAGGTATCCATCTATGTATAATCGAATCGCTACGAGAAAGACGATAGATCCAATGGAGACTTTTGTAGATCACTTCATGGTGAATAAAAACGTTCCTATTGACTCTATGGTTATCTGGTCGCAATTCGATTATACAAAGCTGGATACCTGAAAATCGATTATGACATCAGCTATGTATAATCGAATCGCTACGAGAAAGACGATAGATCCAATGGAGACTTTTGTAGATCACATCATGGTGAATAAAAACGTTCCTATTGACTCTATGGTTTTTTCGTCGCGATTCGATTATACACAGCTTGATACCTGAATATCGATTATGTCATCAGCCATGTATAATCGAATCGCGACGAAATAGACGATAGATCCAATGGAGACTTTCGTAGATCACATCATGGTGAACAAAAAAGGTACTTTTGACTCTATGGTTATCTCGTCACGATTCGATTATACATAGCTGATGACCTAAACGTTTTTCAGGTATCCAGCTATGTATAATCGAATCGCGGCGAGATAAGCATAGAGTCAATAGGAACTTTTTATTCACCATGATGTGATCTACAAAAGTCTCCATTTGATCTATCGTCTATTTCGTCGCGATTCGATTATACATAGCTTGATACCTGAATATCGATTATATCATCAGCTATGTATAATCGAATCGCGACGAGATAGCCATAGAATCAATAGGAACTTTTTTATTCACCATTAGGTGATCTACAAAAGTATCCATTGGATCTATCCTCTATTCCGTCGCTATTCGATTATACATAGCTGATGACATAATCGATTTTCAGGTATCCATCTATGTATAATCGAATCGCTACGAGATAGACGATAGATCCAATGGAGACTTTTGTAGATCACATCATGGTGAATAAAAACGTTCTTATTGACTCTATGGTTATCTGGTCGCAATTCGATTATACAAAGCTGGATACCTGAAAATCGATTATGACATCAGCTATGTATAATCGAATCGCTACGAGAAAGACGATAGATCCAATGGAGACTTTTGTAGATTACATCATGGTGAATAAAAACGTTCCTATTGACTCTATGGTTATCTGGTCGCAATTCGATTTACAAAGCTGGATACCTGAAAATCGATTATGTCATCAGCTATGTATAATCGAATCGCGACGAGATAGCCATAGAGTCAATAGGAACTTTTTTATTCACCATTAAGTGATTTACATAAGTCTCCATTGGATCTATCCTCTATTTCGTCGCGATTCGATTATACATAGCTGATGACATAATCGATTTTCAGGTATCCATCTATGTATAATCGAATCGCTACGAGTTAGACGATAGATCCAATGGAGACTTTTGTAGATCACATCATGTTGAATAAAAACGTTCTTATTGACTCTATGGTTATCTGGTCGCAATTCGATTATACAAAGCTGGATACCTGAAAATCGATTATGACATCAGCTATGTATAATCGAATCGCTACGAGAAAGACGATAGATCCAATGGAGACTTTTGTAGATCACATCATGTTGAATAAAAACGTTCTTATTGACTCTATGGTTATCTGGTCGCAATTCGATTATACAAAGCTGGATACCTGAAAAACGATTATGACATCAGCTATGTATAATCGAATCGCTACGAGAAAGACGATAGATCCAATGGAGACATTTGTAGATCACATCATGGTGAATAAAAACGTTCCTATTGACTCTATGGTTATCTGGTCCCAATTCGATTATACAAAGCTGGATACCTGAAAATCGATTATGTCATCAGTTATGTATAATCGAATCTCGACGAGATAGACGATAGATCCAATGGAGACTTGTAGATCATATCATGGTGAATAAAAAAGTTCGTATTGACTTTATGGTTTTTTCGTCGCGATTCGATTATACACAGCTTGATACCTGAATATCGATTATATCATCAGCTATGTATAATCGAATCGTGACGAGATAGCCATAGAGTCAATAGGAACTTTTTTATTCACCATTAGGTGATCTACAAAAGTCTCCATTGGATCTATCCTCTATTTCGTCGCTATTCGATTATACATAGCTGATGACATAATCGATTTTCAGGTATCCATCTATGTATAATCGAATCGCTACGAGATAGACGATAGATCCAATGGAGACTTTTGTAGATCAAATCATGGTGAATAAAAACGTTCTTATTGACTCTATGGTTTTCTGGTCGCAATTCGATTATACAAAGCTGGATACCTGAAAATCGATTATGACATCAGCTATGTTTAATCGAATCGCGACGAGATAGCCGAGATCCAATGGAGACTTTTGTAGATCACACCATGGTGAATAAAAAAGTTCTTATTGACTCTATGGTTATCTCGTCGCGATTCGATTATACAAGGCTGGATACCTGAAAATCGATTATGTTATCAGCTATGTATAATCGAATCGCGACGAGATAGCCATAGAGTCAATAGGAACTTTTTTATTCACAATTAGGTGATCTACAAAAGTCTCCATTGGATCTATCCTCTATTTCGTCGCTATTCGATTATACATAGCTGATGACATAATCGATTTTCAGGTATCCATCTATTTATAATCGAATCGCTACGAGATAGACGATAGATCCAATGGAGACTTTTGTAGATCACATCATGGTGAATAAAAACGTTCCTATTGACTCTATGGTTATCTAGTCGCAATTCGATTATACAAAGCTGGATACCTGAAAATCGATTATGTCATCAGCTATGTATGATCAAATCGCGACGAGATAGACGAGATCCAATGGAGACTTTTGTAGATCACACCATGGTGAATAAAAAAGTTCCTATTGACTCTATGGTTATCTCGTCGCTATTCGATTATACAAAGCTGGATACCTGAATATCGATTATGTCATCAGCTATGTATAATCGAATCGCGACGAGATAGACGATAGATCCAATGGACACTTTTGTAGATCACATCATGGGGAATAAAAAAGTTCCTATTGACTCTATGGTTATCTCGTCGCGATTCGATTTTACAAAGCTGGATACCTGAAAATCGATTATGTCATCAGCTATGTATAATCGAATCGCGACGAGATAGCCATAGAGTCAATACGAACTTTTTTATTCACAATTAGGTGATCTACAAAAGTCTCCATTGGATCTATCCTCTATTTCGTCGCTATTCGATTATACATAGCTGATGACATAATCGATTTTCAGGTATCCATCTATGTATAATCGAATCGCTACGAGATAGACGATAGATCCAATGGAGACTTTTGTAGATCACATCATGGTGAATAAAAACGTTCTTATTGACTCTATGGTTATCTGGTCGCAATTCGATTATACAAAGCTGGATACCTGAAAATCGATTATGACATCAGCTATGTATATTCGAATCGCTACGAGAAAGACGATAGATCCAATGGAGACTTTTGTAGATCACATCATGGTGAATAAAAACGTTCCTATTGACTCTATGGTTATCTCGTCGCTATTCGATTATACAAAGCTGGATACCTGAATATCGATTAGGTCATCAGCTATGTATAATCGAATCGCGACGAGATAGACGATAGATCCAATGGACACTTTTGTAGATCACATCATGGGGAATAAAAAAGTTCCTATTGACTCTATGGTTATCTGGTCGCGATTCGATTATACAAAGCTGGATACCTGATAATCGATTATGTCATCAGCTATGTATAATCGAATCGCGACGAGATAGCCGAGATCCAATGGAGACTTTTGTAGATCACACCATGGTGAATAAAAAAGTTCCTATTGACTCTATGGTTATCTCGTCGCGATTCGATTTTACAAAGCTGGATACCTGAAAATCGATTATGTCATCAGCTATGTATAATCGAATCGCGACGAGATAGCCATAGAGTCAATAGGAACTTTTTTATTCACAATTAGGTGATCTACAAAAGTCTCCATTGGATCTATCCTCTATTTCGTCGCTATTCGATTATACATAGCTGATGACATAATCGATTTTCAGGTATCCATCTATGTATAATCGAATCGCTTCGAGATAGACGATAGATCCAATGGAGACTTTTGTTGATCACATCATGGTGAATAAAAACGTTTCTATTGACTCTATGGTTATCTGGTCGCAATTCGATTTACAAAGCTGGATACCTGAAAATCGATTATGTCATCAGCTATGTATAATCGAATCGCGACGAGATAGCCATAGAGTCAATAGGAACTTTTTTATTCACCAATAGGTGATTTACATAAGTCTCCATTGGATCTATCCTCTATTTCGTCGCGATTCGATTATACATAGCTGATGACATAATCGATTTTCAGGTATCCATCTATGTATAATCGAATCGCTGCGAGATAGACGATAGATCCAATGGAGACTTATGTAGATCACATCATGTTGAATAAAAACGTTCTTATTGACCCTATGGTTATCTGGTCGCAATTCGATTATACAAAGCTGGATACCTGAAAAACGATTATGACATCAACTATGTATAATCGAATCGCTACGAGAAAGACGATAGATCCAATGGAGACTTTTGTAGATCACATCATGGTGAATAAAAACGTTCCTATTGACTTTATGGTTTTTTCGTCGCGATTCGATTTTACACAGCTTGATACCTGAATATCGATTATGTCATCAGCCATGTATAATCGAATCGCGACGAAATAGACGATAGATCCAATGGAGACTTTCGTAGATCACATCATGGTGAACAAAAAAGGTACTTTTGACTCTATGGTTATCTCGTCACGATTCGATTATACATAGCTGATGATCTAAACGTTTTTCAGGTATCCAGCTATGTATAATCGAATCGCGGCGAGATAAGCATAGAGTCAATAGGAACTTTTTATTCACCATGATGTGATCTACAAAAGTCTCCATTGGATCTATCGCCTATCCGTCGCGATTCGATTATACGTAGCTGGATACCTGAAAATCGATTATGTCATCAGCTATGTATAATCGAATCGCGACGAGATAGCCATAGAGTCAATAGGAACTTTTTTATTCACCATTAGGTGATTTACATAAGTCTCCATTGGATCTATCCTCTATTTCGTCGCGATTCGATTATACGTAGCTGATGACATAATCGATTTTCAGGTATCCATCTATGTATAATCGAATCGCTGCGAGATAGACGATAGATCCAATGGAGACTTTTGTAGATCACTTCATGGTGAATAAAAACGTTCCTATTGACTCTATGGTTATCTGGTCGCAATTCGATTATACAAAGCTGGATACCTGAAAATCGATTATGACATCAGCTATGTATAATCGAATCGCTACGAGAAAGACGATAGATCCAATGGAGACTTTTGTAGATCACATCATGGTGAATAAAAACGTTCCTATTGACTCTATGGTTTTTTCGTCGCGATTCGATTATACACAGCTTGATACCTGAATATCGATTATGTCATCAGCCATGTATAATCGAATCGCGACGAAATAGACGATAGATCCAATGGAGACTTTCGTAGATCACATCATGGTGAACAAAAAAGGTACTTTTGACTCTATGGTTATCTCGTCACGATTCGATTATACATAGCTGATGACCTAAACGTTTTTCAGGTATCCAGCTATGTATAATCGAATCGCGGCGAGATAAGCATAGAGTCAATAGGAACTTTTTATTCACCATGATGTGATCTACAAAAGTCTCCATTTGATTTATCGTCTATCTCGTCGCGATTCGATTATACATAGCTTGATACCTGAATATCGATTATATCATCAGCTATGTATAATCGAATCGCGACGAGATAGCCATAGAATCAATAGGAATTTTTTTATTCACCATTAGGTGATCTACAAAAGTATCCATTGGATCTATCCTCTATTCCGTCGCTATTCGATTATACATAGCTCATGACATAATCGATTTTCAGGTATCCATCTATGTATAATCGAATCGCTACGAGATAGACGATAGATCCAATGGAGACTTCTGTAGATCACATCATGGTGAATAAAAACATTCTTATTGACTCTATGGTAATCTGGTCGCAATTCGATTATACAAAGCTGGATACCTGAAAATCGATTATGACATCAGCTATGTATAATCGAATCGCTACGAGAAAGACGATAGATCCAATGGAGACTTTTGTAGATCACATCATGGTGAATAAAAACGTTCCTATTGACTCTATGGTTATCTGGTCGCAATTCGATTTACAAAGCTGGATACCTGAAAATCGATTATGTCATCAGCTATGTATAATCGAATCGCGACGAGATAGCCATAGAGTCAATAGGAACTTTTTTATTCACCATTAAGTGATTTACATAAGTCTCCATTGGATCTATCCTCTATTTCGTCGCGATTCGATTATACATAGCTGATGACATAATCGATTTTCAGGTATCCATCTATGTATAATCGAATCGCTACGAGATAGACGATAGATCCAATGGAGACTTTTGTAGATCACATCATGTTGAATAAAAACGTTCTTATTGACTCTATGGTTATCTGGTCGCAATTCGATTATACAAAGCTGGATACCTGAAAAACGATTATGACATCAGCTATGTATAATCGAATCGCTACGAGAAAGACGATAGATCCAATGGAGACTTTTGTAGATCACATCATGGTGAATAAAAACGTTCCTATTGACTCTATGGTTATCTGGTCCCAATTCGATTATACAAAGCTGGATACCTGAAAATCGATTATGTCATCAGTTATGTATAATCGAATCTCGACGAGATAGACGATAGATCCAATGGAGACTTGTAGATCATATCATGGTGAATAAAAAAGTTCGTATTGACTTTATGGTTTTTTCGTCGCGATTCGATTATACACAGCTTGATACCTGAATATCGATTATATCATCAGCTATGTATAATCGAATCGTGACGAGATAGCCATAGAGTCAATAGGAACTTTTTTATTCACCATTAGGTGATCTACAAAAGTCTCCATTGGATCTATCCTCTATTTCGTCGCTATTCGATTATACATAGCTGATGACATAATCGATTTTCAGGTATCCATCTATGTATAATCGAATCGCGACGAGATAGACGATAGATCCAATGAACACTTTTGTAGATCACATCATGGGGAATAAAAAAGTTCCTATTGACTCTATGGTTATCTGGTTGCGATTCGATTATACAAAGCTGGATACCTGATAATCGATTATGTCATCAGCTATGTATAATCGAATCGCGACGAGATACCCGAGATCCAATGGAGACTTTTGTAGATCACACCATGGTGAATAAAAAAGTTCCTATTGACTCTATGGTTATCTCGTCGCGATTCGATTTTACAAAGCTGGATACCTGAAAATCGATTATGTCATCAGCTATGTATGATCAAATCGCGACGAGATAGACGAGATCCAATGGAGACTTTTGTAGATCACACCATGGTGAATAAAAAAGTTCCTATTGACTCTATGGTTATCTCGTCGCTATTCGATTATACAAAGCTGGATACCTGAATATCGATTATGTCATCAGCTATGTATAATCGAATCGCGACGAGATAGACGATAGATCCAATGGACACTTTTGTAGATCACATCATGGGGAATAAAAAAGTTCCTATTGACTCTATGGTTATCTCGTCGCGATTCGATTTTACAAAGCTGGATACCTGAAAATCGATTATGTCATCAGCTATGTATAATCGAATCGCGACGAGATAGCCATAGAGTCAATAGGAACTTTTTTATTCACAATTAGGTGATCTACAAAAGTCTCCATTGGATCTATCCTCTATTTCGTCGCGATTCGATTATACATAGCTGATGACATAATCGATTTTCAGGTATCCATCTATGTATAATCGAATCGCTACGAGAAAGACGATAGATCCAATGGAGACTTTTGTAGATCACTTCATGGTGAATAAAAACGTTCCTATTGACTCTATGGTTATCTGGTCGCAATTCGATTTACAAAGCTGGATACCTGAAAATCGATTATGTCATCAGCTATGTATAATCGAATCGCGACGAGATAGCCATAGAGTCAATAGGAACTTTTTTATTCACAATTAGGTGATCTACAAAAGTCTCCATTGGATCTATCCTCTATTCCGTCGCTATTCGATTATACATAGCTCATGACATAATCGATTTTCAGGTATCCATCTATGTATAATCGAATCGCTACGAGATAGACGATAGATCCAATGGAGACTTCTGTAGATCACATCATGGTGAATAAAAACATTCTTATTGACTCTATGGTAATCTGGTCGCAATTCGATTATACAAAGCTGGATACCTGAAAATCGATTATGACATCAGCTATGTATAATCGAATCGCTACGAGAAAGACGATAGATCCAATGGAGACTTTTGTAGATCACATCATGGTGAATAAAAACGTTCCTATTGACTCTATGGTTATCTGGTCGCAATTCGATTTACAAAGCTGGATACCTGAAAATCGATTATGTCATCAGCTATGTATAATCGAATCGCGACGAGATAACCATAGAGACATTCGGTATTTTTTATTCACCATGATTTGATCTACAAAAGTCTCCATTTGATCTATCGTCTATCTCGTCGCGATTCGATTATACATAGCTTGATACCTGAATATCGATTATATCATCAGCTATGTATAATCGAATCGCGACGAGATAGCCATAGAGTCAATAGGAACTTTTTTATTCACCATTAGGTGATCTACAAAAGTCTCCATTGGATCTATCCTCTATTTCGTCGCTATTCGATTATACATAGCTGGATACCTGAAAATCGATTATGACATCAGCTATGTATATTCGAATCGCTACGAGAAAGACGATAGATCCAATGGAGACTTTTGTAGATCACATCATGGTGAATAAAAACGTTCCTATTGACTCTATGGTTATCTCATCGCTATTCGATTATACAAAGCTGGATACCTGAATATCGATTAGGTCATCAGCTATGTATAATCGAATCGCGACGAGATAGACGATAGATCCAATGGACACTTTTGTAGATCACATCATGGGGAATAAAAAAGTTCCTATTGACTCTATGGTTATCTGGTCGCGATTCGATTATACAAAGCTGGATACCTGATAATCGATTATGTCATCAGCTATGTATAATCGAATCGCGACGAGATAGCCGAGATCCAATGGAGACTTTTGTAGATCACACCATGGTGAATAAAAAAGTTCCTATTGACTCTATGGTTATCTCGTCGCGATTCGATTTTACAAAGCTGGATACCTGAAAATCGATTATGTCATCAGCTATGTATAATCGAATCGCGACGAGATAGCCATAGAGTCAATAGGAACTTTTTTATTCACAATTAGGTGATCTACAAAAGTCTCCATTGGATCTATCCTCTATTTCGTCGCTATTCGATTATACATAGCTGATGACATAATCGATTTTCAGGTATCCATCTATGTATAATCGAATCGCTTCGAGATAGACGATAGATCCAATGGAGACTTTTGTTGATCACATCATGGTGAATAAAAACGTTCCTATTGACTCTATGGTTATCTGGTCGCAATTCGATTTACAAAGCTGGATACCTGAAAATCGATTATGTCATCAGCTATGTATAATCGAATCGCGACGAGATAGCCATAGAGTCAATAGGAACTTTTTTATTCACCATTAGGTGATTTACATAAGTCTCCATTGGATCTATCCTCTATTTCGTGGCGATTCGATTATACATAGCTGATGACATAATCGATTTTCAGGTATCCATCTATGTATAATCGAATCGCTGCGAGATAGACGATAGATCCAATGGAGACTTTTGTAGATCACTTCATGGTGAATAAAAACGTTCCTATTGACTCTATGGTTATCTGGTCGCAATTCGATTATACAAAGCTGGATACCTGAAAATCGATTATGACATCAGCTATGTATAATCGAATCGCTACGAGAAAGACGATAGATCCAATGGAGACTTTTGTAGATCACATCATGGTGAATAAAAACGTTCCTATTGACTCTATGGTTTTTTCGTCGCGATTCGATTATACACAGCTTGATACCTGAATATCGATTATGTCATCAGCCATGTATAATCGAATGGCGACGAAATAGACGATAGATCCAATGGAGACTTTCGTAGATCACATCATGGTGAACAAAAAAGGTACTTTTGACTCTATGGTTATCTCGTCACGATTCGATTATACATAGCTGATGACCTAAACGTTTTTCAGGTATCCAGCTATGTATAATCGAATCGCGGCGAGATAAGCATAGAGTCAATAGGAACTTTTTATTCACCATGATGTGATCTACAAAAGTCTCCATTTGATTTATCGTCTATCTCGTCGCGATTCGATTATACATAGCTTGATACCTGAATATCGATTATATCATCAGCTATGTATAATCGAATCGCGACGAGATAGCCATAGAATCAATAGGAATTTTTTTATTCACCATTAGGTGATCTACAAAAGTATCCATTGGATCTATCCTCTATTCCGTCGCTATTCGATTATACATAGCTCATGACATAATCGATTTTCAGGTATCCATCTATGTATAATCGAATCGCTACGAGATAGACGATAGATCCAATGGAGACTTCTGTAGATCACATCATGGTGAATAAAAACATTCTTATTGACTCTATGGTAATCTGGTCGCAATTCGATTATACAAAGCTGGATACCTGAAAATCGATTATGACATCAGCTATGTATAATCGAATCGCTACGAGAAAGACGATAGATCCAATGGAGACTTTTGTAGATCACATCATGGTGAATAAAAACGTTCCTATTGACTCTATGGTTATCTGGTCGCAATTCGATTTACAAAGCTGGATACCTGAAAATCGATTATGTCATCAGCTATGTATAATCGAATCGCGACGAGATAACCATAGAGACATTCGGTATTTTTTATTCACCATGATTTGATCTACAAAAGTCTCCATTTGATCTATCGTCTATCTCGTCGCGATTCGATTATACATAGCTTGATACCTGAATATCGATTATATCATCAGCTATGTATAATCGAATCGCGACGAGATAGCCATAGAGTCAATAGGAACTTTTTTATTCACCATTAGGTGATCTACAAAAGTCTCCATTGGATCTATCCTCTATTTCGTCGCTATTCGATTATACATAGCTGGATACCTGAAAATCGATTATGACATCAGCTATGTATATTCGAATCGCTACGAGAAAGACGATAGATCCAATGGAGACTTTTGTAGATCACATCATGGTGAATAAAAACGTTCCTATTGACTCTATGGTTATCTCGTCGCTATTCGATTATACAAAGCTGGATACCTGAATATCGATTAGGTCATCAGCTATGTATAATCGAATCGCGACGAGATAGACGATAGATCCAATGGACACTTTTGTAGATCACATCATGGGGAATAAAAAAGTTCCTATTGACTCTATGGTTATCTGGTCGCGATTCGATTATACAAAGCTGGATACCTGATAATCGATTATGTCATCAGCTATGTATAATCGAATCGCGACGAGATAGCCGAGATCCAATGGAGACTTTTGTAGATCACACCATGGTGAATAAAAAAGTTCCTATTGACTCTATGGTTATCTCGTCGCGATTCGATTTTACAAAGCTGGATACCTGAAAATCGATTATGTCATCAGCTATGTATAATCGAATCGCGACGAGATAGCCATAGAGTCAATAGGAACTTTTTTATTCACAATTAGGTGATCTACAAAAGTCTCCATTGGATCTATCCTCTATTTCGTCGCTATTCGATTATACATAGCTGATGACATAATCGATTTTCAGGTATCCATCTATGTATAATCGAATCGCTTCGAGATAGACGATAGATCCAATGGAGACTTTTGTTGATCACATCATGGTGAATAAAAACGTTCCTATTGACTCTATGGTTATCTGGTCGCAATTCGATTTACAAAGCTGGATACCTGAAAATCGATTATGTCATCAGCTATGTATAATCGAATCGCGACGAGATAGCCATAGAGTCAATAGGAACTTTTTTATTCACCATTAGGTGATTTACATAAGTCTCCATTGGATCTATCCTCTATTTCGTGGCGATTCGATTATACATAGCTGATGACATAATCGATTTTCAGGTATCCATCTATGTATAATCGAATCGCTGCGAGATAGACGATAGATCCAATGGAGACTTTTGTAGATCACTTCATGGTGAATAAAAACGTTCCTATTGACTCTATGGTTATCTGGTCGCAATTCGATTATACAAAGCTGGATACCTGAAAATCGATTATGACATCAGCTATGTATAATCGAATCGCTACGAGAAAGACGATAGATCCAATGGAGACTTTTGTAGATCACATCATGGTGAATAAAAACGTTCCTATTGACTCTATGGTTTTTTCGTCGCGATTCGATTATACACAGCTTGATACCTGAATATCGATTATGTCATCAGCCATGTATAATCGAATCGCGACGAAATAGACGATAGATCCAATGGAGACTTTCGTAGATCACATCATGGTGAACAAAAAAGGTACTTTTGACTCTATGGTTATCTCGTCACGATTCGATTATACATAGCTGATGACCTAAACGTTTTTCAGGTATCCAGCTATGTATAATCGAATCGCGGCGAGATAAGCATAGAGTCAATAGGAACTTTTTATTCACCATGATGTGATCTACAAAAGTCTCCATTTGATTTATCGTCTATCTCGTCGCGATTCGATTATACATAGCTTGATACCTGAATATCGATTATATCATCAGCTATGTATAATCGAATCGCGACGAGATAGCCATAGAATCAATAGGAACTTTTTTATTCACCATTAGGTGATCTACAAAAGTATCCATTGGATCTATCCACTATTCCGTCGCTATTCGATTATACATAGCTGATGACATAATCGATTTTCAGGTATCCATCTATGTATAATCGAATCGCTACGAGATAGACGATAGATCCAATGGAGACTTCTGTAGATCACATCATGGTGAATAAAAACATTCTTATTGACTCTATGGTAATCTGGTCGCAATTCGATTATACAAAGCTGGATACCTGAAAATCGATTATGACATCAGCTATGTATAATCGAATCGCTACGAGAAAGACGATAGATCCAATGGAGACTTTTGTAGATCACATCATGGTGAATAAAAACGTTCCTATTGACTCTATGGTTATCTGGTCGCAATTCGATTTACAAAGCTGGATACCTGAAAATCGATTATGTCATCAGCTATGTATAATCGAATCGCGACGAGATAACCATAGAGACATTCGGTACTTTTTATTCACCATGATTTGATCTACAAAAGTCTCCATTTGATCTATCGTCTATCTCGTCGCGATTCGATTATACATAGCTTGATACCTGAATATCGATTATATCATCAGCTATGTATAATCGAATCGCGACGAGAAAGCCATAGAGTCAATAGGAACTTTTTTATTCACCATTAGGTGATCTACAAAAGTCTCCATTGGATCTATCCTCTATTTCGTCGCTATTCGATTATACATAGCTGATGACATAATCGATTTTCAGGTATCCATCTATGTATAATCGAATCGCTACGAGATAGACGATAGATCCAATGGAGATTTTTGTAGATCACATCATGGTGAATAAAAACGTTCCTATTGACTCTATGGTTATCTGGTCGCAATTCGATTTACAAAGCTGGATACCTGAAAATCGATTATGTCATCAGCTATGTATTATCGAATCGCGACGAGATAGCCATAGAGTCAATAGGAACTTTTTTATTCACCATTAGGTGATTTACATAAGTCTCCATTGGATCTATCCTCTATTTCGTCGCGATTCGATTATACATAGCTGATGACATAATCGATTTTCAGGTATCCATCTATGTATAATCGAATCGCTGCGAGATAGACGATAGATCCAATGGAGACTTTTGTAGATCACATCATGGTGAATAAAAAAGTTCCTATTGACTCTATGGTTATCTCGTCGCGATTCGATTTTACAAAGCTGGATACCTGAAAATCGATTATGTCATCAGCTATGTATAATCGAATCGCGACGAGATAGCCATAGAGTCAATAGGAACTTTTTTATTCACAATTAGGTGATCTACAAAAGTCTCCATTGGATCTATCCTCTATTTCGTCGCTATTCGATTATACATAGCTGATGACATAATCGATTTTCAGGTATCCATCTATGTATAATCGAATCGCTTCGAGATAGACGATAGATCCAATGGAGACTTTTGTTGATCACATCATGGTGAATAAAAACGTTCCTATTGACTCTATGGTTATCTGGTCGCAATTCGATTTACAAAGCTGGATACCTGAAAATCGATTATGTCATCAGCTATGTATAATCGAATCGCGACGAGATAGCCATAGAGTCAATAGGAACTTTTTTATTCACCATTAGGTGATTTACATAAGTCTCCATTGGATCTATCCTCTATTTCGTGGCGATTCGATTATACATAGCTGATGACATAATCGATTTTCAGGTATCCATCTATGTATAATCGAATCGCTGCGAGATAGACGATAGATCCAATGGAGACTTTTGTAGATCACTTCATGGTGAATAAAAACGTTCCTATTGACTCTATGGTTATCTGGTCGCAATTCGATTATACAAAGCTGGATACCTGAAAATCGATTATGACATCAGCTATGTATAATCGAATCGCTACGAGAAAGACGATAGATCCAATGGAGACTTTTGTAGATCACATCATGGTGAATAAAAACGTTCCTATTGACTCTATGGTTTTTTCGTCGCGATTCGATTATACACAGCTTGATACCTGAATATCGATTATGTCATCAGCCATGTATAATCGAATCGCGACGAAATAGACGATAGATCCAATGGAGACTTTCGTAGATCACATCATGGTGAACAAAAAAGGTACTTTTGACTCTATGGTTATCTCGTCACGATTCGATTATACATAGCTGATGACCTAAACGTTTTTCAGGTATCCAGCTATGTATAATCGAATCGCGGCGAGATAAGCATAGAGTCAATAGGAACTTTTTATTCACCATGATGTGATCTACAAAAGTCTCCATTTGATTTATCGTCTATCTCGTCGCGATTCGATTATACATAGCTTGATACCTGAATATCGATTATATCATCAGCTATGTATAATCGAATCGCGACGAGATAGCCATAGAATCAATAGGAACTTTTTTATTCACCATTAGGTGATCTACAAAAGTATCCATTGGATCTATCCTCTATTCCGTCGCTATTCGATTATACATAGCTGATGACATAATCGATTTTCAGGTATCCATCTATGTATAATCGAATCGCTACGAGATAGACGATAGATCCAATGGAGACTTCTGTAGATCACATCATGGTGAATAAAAACATTCTTATTGACTCTATGGTAATCTGGTCGCAATTCGATTATACAAAGCTGGATACCTGAAAATCGATTATGACATCAGCTATGTATAATCGAATCGCTACGAGAAAGACGATAGATCCAATGGAGACTTTTGTAGATCACATCATGGTGAATAAAAACGTTCCTATTGACTCTATGGTTATCTGGTCGCAATTCGATTTACAAAGCTGGATACCTGAAAATCGATTATGTCATCAGCTATGTATAATCGAATCGCGACGAGATAACCATAGAGACATTCGGTACTTTTTATTCACCATGATTTGATCTACAAAAGTCTCCATTTGATCTATCGTCTATCTCGTCGCGATTCGATTATACATAGCTTGATACCTGAATATCGATTATATCATCAGCTATGTATAATCGAATCGCGACGAGATAGCCATAGAGTCAATAGGAACTTTTTTATTCACCATTAGGTGATCTACAAAAGTCTCCATTGGATCTATCCTCTATTTCGTCGCTATTCGATTATACATAGCTGATGACATAATCGATTTTCAGGTATCCATCTATGTATAATCGAATCGCTACGAGATAGACGATAGATCCAATGGAGATTTTTGTAGATCACATCATGGTGAATAAAAACGTTCTTATTGACTCTATGGTTATCTGGTCGCAATTCGATTATACAAAGCTGGATACCTGAAAATCGATTATGACATCAGCTATGTATATTCGAATCGCTACGAGAAAGACGATAGATCCAATGGAGACTTTTGTAGATCACATCATGGTGAATAAAAACGTTCCTATTGACTCTATGGTTATCTCGTCGCTATTCGATTATACAAAGCTGGATACCTGAAAATCGATTATGACATCAGCTATGTATAATCGAATCGCTACGAGAAAGACGATAGATCCAATGGAGACTTTTGTAGATCACATCATGGTGAATAAAAACGTTCCTATTGACTCTATGGTTTTTTCGTCGCGATTCGATTATACACAGCTTGATACCTGAATATCGATTATGTCATCAGCCATGTATAATCGAATCGCGACGAAATAGACGATAGATCCAATGGAGACTTTCGTAGATCACATCATGGTGAACAAAAAAGGTACTTTTGACTCTATGGTTATCTCGTCACGATTCGATTATACATAGCTGATGACCTAAACGTTTTTCAGGTATCCAGCTATGTATAATCGAATCGCGGCGAGATAAGCATAGAGTCAATAGGAACTTTTTATTCACCATGATGTGATCTACAAAAGTCTCCATTTGATTTATCGTCTATCTCGTCGCGATTCGATTATACATAGCTTGATACCTGAATATCGATTATATCATCAGCTATGTATAATCGAATCGCGACGAGATAGCCATAGAATCAATAGGAACTTTTTTATTCACCATTAGGTGATCTACAAAAGTATCCATTGGATCTATCCTCTATTCCGTCGCTATTCGATTATACATAGCTGATGACATAATCGATTTTCAGGTATCCATCTATGTATAATCGAATCGCTACGAGATAGACGATAGATCCAATGGAGACTTCTGTAGATCACATCATGGTGAATAAAAACATTCTTATTGACTCTATGGTAATCTGGTCGCAATTCGATTATACAAAGCTGGATACCTGAAAATCGATTATGACATCAGCTATGTATAATCGAATCGCTACGAGAAAGACGATAGATCCAATGGAGACTTTTGTAGATCACATCATGGTGAATAAAAACGTTCTTATTGACTCTATGGTTTTCTGGTCGCAATTCGATTATACAAAGCTGGATACCTGAATATCGATTATGTCATCAGCTATGTATAATCGAATCGCGACGAGATAGACGATAGATCCAATGGACACTTTTGTAGATCACATCATGGGGAATAAAAAAGTTCCTATTGACTCTATGGTTATCTCGTCGCGATTCGATTTTACAAAGCTGGATACCTGAAAATCGATTATGCCATCAGCTATGTATAATCGAATCGCGACGAGATAGCCATAGAGTCAATAGGAACTTTTTTATTCACAATTAGGTGATCTACAAAAGTCTCCATTGGATCTATCCTCTATTTCGTCGCTATTCGATTATACATAGCTGATGACATAATCGATTTTCAGGTATCCATCTATGTATAATCGAATCGCTACGAGATAGACGATAGATCCAATGGAGACTTTTGTAGATCACATCATGGTGAATAAAAACGTTCTTATTGACTCTATGGTTATCTGGTCGCAATTCGATTATACAAAGCTGGATACCTGAAAATCGATTATGACATCAGCTATGTATATTCGAATCGCTACGAGAAAGACGATAGATCCAATGGAGACTTTTGTAGATCACATCATGGTGAATAAAAACGTTCCTATTGACTCTATGGTTATCTCGTCGCTATTCGATTATACAAAGCTGGATACCTGAATATCGATTAGGTCATCAGCTATGTATAATCGAATCGCGACGAGATAGACGATAGATCCAATGGACACTTTTGTAGATCACACCATGGTGAATAAAAAAGTTCCTATTGACTCTATGGTTATCTCGTCGCGATTCGATTTTAAAAAGCTGGATACCTGAAAATCGATTATGTCATCAGCTATGTATAATCGAATCGCGACGAGATAGCCATAGAGTCAATAGGAACTTTTTTATTCACAATTAGGTGATCTACAAAAGTCTCCATTGGATCTATCCTCTATTTCGTCGCTATTCGATTATACATAGCTGATGACATAATCGATTTTCAGGTATCCATCTATGTATAATCGAATCGCTTCGAGATAGACGATAGATCCAATGGAGACTTTTGTTGATCACATCATGGTGAATAAAAACGTTCCTATTGACTCTATGGTTATCTGGTCGCAATTCGATTTACAAAGCTGGATACCTGAAAATCGGTTATGTCATCAGCTATGTATAATCGAATCGCGACGAGATAGCCATAGAGTCAATAGGAACTTTTTTATTCACCAATAGGTGATTTACATAAGTCTCCATTGGATCTATCCTCTATTTCGTCGCGATTCGATTATACATAGCTGATGACATAATCGATTTTCAGGTATCCATCTATGTATAATCGAATCGCTGCGAGATAGACGATAGATCCAATGGAGACTTATGTAGATCACATCATGTTGAATAAAAACGTTCTTATTGACCCTATGGTTATCTGGTCGCAATTCGATTATACAAAGCTGGATACCTGAAAAACGATTATGACATCAACTATGTATAATCGAATCGCTACGAGAAAGACGATAGATCCAATGGAGACTTTTGTAGATCACATCATGGTGAATAAAAACGTTCCTATTGACTTTATGGTTTTTTCGTCGCGATTCGATTTTACACAGCTTGATACCTGAATATCGATTATGTCATCAGCCATGTATAATCGAATCGCGACGAAATAGACGATAGATCCAATGGAGACTTTCGTAGATCACATCATGGTGAACAAAAAAGGTACTTTTGACTCTATGGTTATCTCGTCACGATTCGATTATACATAGCTGATGATCTAAACGTTTTTCAGGTATCCAGCTATGTATAATCGAATCGCGGCGAGATAAGCATAGAGTCAATAGGAACTTTTTATTCACCATGATGTGATCTACAAAAGTCTCCATTTGATCTATCGTCTATCTCGTCGCTATTCGATTATACATAGCTGATGACATAATCGATTTTCAGGTATCCATCTATGTATAATCGAATCGCTTCGAGATAGACGATAGATCCAATGGAGACTTTTGTAGATCACTTCATGGTGAATAAAAACGTTCCTATTGACTCTATGGTTATCTGGTCGCAATTCGATTATACAAAGCTGGATACCTGAAAATCGATTATGACATCAGCTATGTATAATCGAATCGCGACGAAATAGACGATAGATCCAATGGAGACTTTCGTAGATCACATCATGGTGAACAAAAAAGGTAGTTTTGACTCTATGGTTATCTCGTCACGATTCGATTATACATAGCTGATGACCTAAACGTTTTTCAGGTATCCAGCTATGTATAATCGAATCGCGGCGAGATAAGCATAGAGTCAATAGGAACTTTTTATTCACCATGATGTGATCTACAAAAGTCTCCATTTGATTTATCGTCTATCTCGTCGCGATTCGATTATACATAGCTTGATACCTGAATATCGATTATATCATCAGCTATGTATAATCGAATCGCGACGAGATAGCCATAGAATCAATAGGAACTTTTTTATTCACCATTAGGTGATCTACAAAAGTATCCATTGGATCTATCCTCTATTCCGTCGCTATTCGATTATACATAGCTGATGACATAATCGATTTTCAGGTATCCATCTATGTATAATCGAATCGCTACGAGATAGACGATAGATCCAATGGAGACTTCTGTAGATCACATCATGGTGAATAAAAACATTCTTATTGACTCTATGGTAATCTGGTCGCAATTCGATTATACAAAGCTGGATACCTGAAAATCGATTATGACATCAGCTATGTATAATCGAATCGCTACGAGAAAGACGATAGATCCAATGGAGACTTTTGTAGATCACATCATGGTGAATAAAAACGTTCCTATTGACTCTATGGTTATCTGGTCGCAATTCGATTTACAAAGCTGGATACCTGAAAATCGATTATGTCATCAGCTATGTATAATCGAATCGCGACGAGATAACCATAGAGACATTCGGTACTTTTTATTCACCATGATTTGATCTACAAAAGTCTCCATTTGATCTATCGTCTATCTCGTCGCGATTCGATTATACATAACTTGATACCTGAATATCGATTATATCATCAGCTATGTATAATCGAATCGCGACGAGATAGCCATAGAGTCAATAGGAACTTTTTTATTCACCATTAGGTGATCTACAAAAGTCTCCATTGGATCTATCCTCTATTTCGTCGCTATTCGATTATACATAGCTGATGACATAATCGATTTTCAGGTATCCATCTATGTATAATCGAATCGCTACGAGATAGACGATAGATCCAATGGAGACTTTTGTAGATCACATCATGGTGAATAAAAACGTTCTTATTGACTCTATGGTTATCTGGTCGCAATTCGATTATACAAAGCTGGATACCTGAAAATCGATTATGACATCAGCTATGTATATTCGAATCGCTACGAGAAAGACGATAGATCCAATGGAGACTTTTGTAGATCACATCATGGGTAATAAAAAAGTTCCTATTGACTCTATGGTTATCTGGTCGCAATTCGATTTACAAAGCTGGATACCTGAAAATCGATTATGTCATCAGCTATGTATAATCGAATCGCGACGAGATAGCCATAGAGTCAATAGGAACTTTTTTATTCACCATTAAGTGATTTACATAAGTCTCCATTGGATCTATCCTCTATTTCGTCGCGATTCGATTATACATAGCTGATGACATAATCGATTTTCAGGTATCCATCTATGTATAATCGAATCGCTACGAGATAGACGATAGATCCAATGGAGACTTTTGTAGATCACATCATGTTGAATAAAAACGTTCTTATTGACTCTATGGTTATCTGGTCGCAATTCGATTATACAAAGCTGGATACCTGAAAAACGATTATGACATCAGCTATGTATAATCGAATCGCTACGAGAAAGACGATAGATCCAATGGAGACATTTGTAGATCACATCATGGTGAATAAAAACGTTCCTATTGACTCTATGGTTATCTGGTCCCAATTCGATTATACAAAGCTGGATACCTGAAAATCGATTATGTCATCAGTTATGTATAATCGAATCTCGACGAGATAGACGATAGATCCAATGGAGACTTGTAGATCATATCATGGTGAATAAAAAAGTTCGTATTGACTTTATGGTTTTTTCGTCGCGATTCGATTATACACAGCTTGATACCTGAATATCGATTATATCATCAGCTATGTATAATCGAATCGTGACGAGATAGCCATAGAGTCAATAGGAACTTTTTTATTCACCATTAGGTGATCTACAAAAGTCTCCATTGGATCTATCCTCTATTTCGTCGCTATTCGATTATACATAGCTGATGACATAATCGATTTTCAGGTATCCATCTATGTATAATCGAATCGCTACGAGATAGACGATAGATCCAATGGAGACTTTTGTAGATCACATCATGGTGAATAAAAACGTTCCTATTGACTCTATGGTTATCTGGTCGCAATTCGATTTACAAAGCTGGATACCTGAAAATCGATTATGTCATCAGCTATGTATAATCGAATCGCGACGAGATAGCCATAGAGTCAATAGGAACTTTTTTATTCACCATTAGGTGATCTACAAAAGTCTCCATTGGATCTATCCTCTATTTCGTCGCTATTCGATTATACATAGCTGATGACATAATCGATTTTCAGGTATCCATCTATGTATAATCGAATCGCTACGAGATAGACGATAGATCCAATGGAGACTTTTGTAGATCACATCATGGTGAATAAAAACGTTCCTATTGACTCTATGGTTATCTCGTCGCTATTCGATTATACAAAGCTGGATACCTGAATATCGATTAGGTCATCAGCTATGTATAATCGAATCGCGACGAGATAGACGATAGATCCAATGGACACTTTTGTAGATCACATCATGGGGAATAAAAAAGTTCCTATTGACTCTATGGTTATCTGGTCGCGATTCGATTATACAAAGCTGGATACCTGATAATCGATTATGTCATCAGCTATGTATAATCGAATCGCGACGAGATAGCCGAGATCCAATGGAGACTTTTGTAGATCACACCATGGTGAATAAAAAAGTTCCTATTGACTCTATGGTTATCTCGTCGCGATTCGATTTTAAAAAGCTGGATACCTGAAAATCGATTATGTCATCAGCTATGTATAATCGAATAGCGACGAGATAGCCATAGAGTCAATAGGAACTTTTTTATTCACAATTAGGTGATCCACAAAAGTCTCCATTGGATCTATCCTCTATTTCGTCGCTATTCGATTATACATAGCTGATGACATAATCGATTTTCAGGTATCCATCTATGTATAATCGAATCGCTTCGAGATAGACGATAGATCCAATGGAGACTTTTGTTGATCACATCATGGTGAATAAAAACGTTCCTATTGACTCTATGGTTATCTGGTCGCAATTCGATTTACAAAGCTGGATACCTGAAAATCGATTATGTCATCAGCTATGTATAATCGAATCGCGACGAGATAGCCATAGAGTCAATAGGAACTTTTTTATTCACCAATAGGTGATTTACATAAGTCTCCATTGGATCTATCCTCTATTTCGTCGCGATTCGATTATACATAGCTGATGACATAATCGATTTTCAGGTATCCATCTATGTATAATCGAATCGCTGCGAGATAGACGATAGATCCAATGGAGACTTATGTAGATCACATCATGTTGAATAAAAACGTTCTTATTGACCCTATGGTTATCTGGTCGCAATTCGATTATACAACGCTGGATACCTGAAAAACGATTATGACATCAACTATGTATAATCGAATCGCTACGAGAAAGACGATAGATCCAATGGAGACTTTTGTAGATCACATCATGGTGAATAAAAACGTTCCTATTGACTTTATGGTTTTTTCGTCGCGATTCGATTTTACACAGCTTGATACCTGAATATCGATTATGTCATCAGCCATGTATAATCGAATCGCGACGAAATAGACGATAGATCCAATGGAGACTTTCGTAGATCACATCATGGTGAACAAAAAAGGTACTTTTGACTCTATGGTTATCTCGTCACGATTCGATTATACATAGCTGATGATCTAAACGTTTTTCAGGTATCCAGCTATGTATAATCGAATCGCGGCGAGATAAGCATAGAGTCAATAGGAACTTTTTATTCACCATGATGTGATCTACAAAAGTCTCCGTTGGATCTATCGCCTATCCGTCGCGATTCGATTATACGTAGCTGGATACCTGAAAATCGATTTTGTCATCAGCTATGTATAATCGAATCGCGACGAGATAACCATAGAGTCATTCGGAACTTAGTATTCACCATGATGTGATCTACAAAAGTCTCCATTTGATCTATCGTCTATCTCGTCGCTATTCGATTATACATAGCTGATGACATAATCGATTTTCAGGTATCCATCTATGTATAATCGAATCGCTTCGAGATAGACGATAGATCCAATGGAGACTTTTGTAGATCACTTCATGGTGAATAAAAACGTTCCTATTGACTCTATGGTTATCTGGTCGCAATTCGATTATACAAAGCTGGATACCTGAAAATCGATTATGACATCAGCTATGTATAATCGAATCGCTACGAGAAAGACGATAGATCCAATGGAGACTTTTGTAGATCACATCATGGTGAATAAAAACGTTCCTATTGACTCTATGGTTTTTTCGTCGCGATTCGATTATACACAGCTTGATACCTGAATATCGATTATGTCATCAGCCATGTATAATCGAATCGCGACGAAATAGACGATAGATCCAATGGAGACTTTCGTAGATCACATCATGGTGAACAAAAAAGGTACTTTTGACTCTATGGTTATCCCGTCACGATTCGATTATACATAGCTGATGACCTAAACGTTTTTCAGGTATCCAGCTATGTATAATCGAATCGCGGCGAGATAAGCATAGAGTCAATAGGAACTTTTTATTCACCATGATGTGATCTACAAAAGTCTCCATTTGATTTATCGTCTATCTCGTCGCGATTCGATTATACATAGCTTGATACCTGAATATCGATTATATCATCAGCTATGTATAATCGAATCGCGACGAGATAGCCATAGAATCAATAGGAACTTTTTTATTCACCATTAGGTGATCTACAAAAGTATCCATTGGATCTATCCTCTATTCCGTCGCTATTCGATTATACATAGCTGATGACATAATCGATTTTCAGGTATCCATCTATGTATAATCGAATCGCTACGAGATAGACGATAGATCCAATGGAGACTTCTGTAGATCACATCATGGTGAATAAAAACATTCTTATTGACTCTATGGTAATCTGGTCGCAATTCGATTATACAAAGCTGGATACCTGAAAATCGATTATGACATCAGCTATGTATAATCGAATCGCTACGAGAAAGACGATAGATCCAATGGAGACTTTTGTAGATCACATCATGGTGAATAAAAACGTTCTTATTGACTCTATGGTTTTCTGGTCGCAATTCGATTATACAAAGCTGGATACCTGAAAATCGATTATGACATCAGCTATGTATAATCGAATCGCGACGAGATAGCCGAGATCCAATGGAGACTTTTGTAGATCACACCATGGTGAATAAAAAAGTTCCTATTGACTCTATGGTTATCTCGTCGCGATTCGATTATACAAGGCTGGATACCTGAAAATCGATTATGTTATCAGCTATGTATAATCGAATCGCGACGAGATAGCCATAGAGTCAATAGGAACTTTTTTATTCACAATTAGGTGATCTACAAAAGTCTCCATTGGATCTATCCTCTATTCCGTCGCTATTCGATTATACATAGCTGATGACATAATCGATTTTCAGGTATCCATCTATGTATAATCGAATCGCTACGAGATAGACGATAGATCCAATGGAGACTTCTGTAGATCACATCATGGTGAATAAAAACATTCTTATTGACTCTATGGTAATCTGGTCGCAATTCGATTATACAAAGCTGGATACCTGAAAATCGATTATGACATCAGCTATGTATAATCGAATCGCTACGAGAAAGACGATAGATCCAATGGAGACTTTTGTAGATCACATCATGGTGAATAAAAACGTTCTTATTGACTCTATGGTTTTCTGGTCGCAATTCGATTATACAAAGCTGGATACCTGAAAATCGATTATGACATCAGCTATGTATAATCGAATCGCGACGAGATAGCCGAGATCCAATGGAGACTTTTGTAGATCACACCATGGTGAATAAAAAAGTTCCTATTGACTCTATGGTTATCTCGTCGCGATTCGATTATACAAGGCTGGATACCTGAAAATCGATTATGTTATCAGCTATGTATAATCGAATCGCGACGAGATAGCCATAGAGTCAATAGGAACTTTTTTATTCACAATTAGGTGATCTACAAAATTCTCCATTGGATCTATCCTCTATTTCGTCGCTATTCGATTATACATAGCTGATGACATAATCGATTTTCAGGTATCCATCTATTTATAATCGAATCGCTACGAGATAGACGATAGATCCAATGGAGACTTTTGTAGATCACATCATGGTGAATAAAAACGTTCCTATTGACTCTATGGTTATCTAGTCGCAATTCGATTATACAAAGCTGGATACCTGAAAATCGATTATGTCATCAGCTATGTATGATCAAATCGCGACGAGATAGACGAGATCCAATGGAGACTTTTGTAGATCACACCATGGTGAATAAAAAAGTTCCTATTGACTCTATGGTTATCTCGTCGCTATTCGATTATACAAAGCTGGATACCTGAATATCGATTATGTCATCAGCTATGTATAATCGAATCGCGACGAGATAGACGATAGATCCAATGGACACTTTTGTAGATCACATCATGGGGAATAAAAAAGTTCCTATTGACTCTATGGTTATCTCGTCGCGATTCGATTTTACAAAGCTGGATACCTGAAAATCGATTATGCCATCAGCTATGTATAATCGAATCGCGACGAGATAGCCATAGAGTCAATAGGAACTTTTTTATTCACAATTAGGTGATCTACAAAAGTCTCCATTGGATCTATCCTCTATTTCGTCGCTATTCGATTATACATAGCTGATGACATAATCGATTTTCAGGTATCCATCTATGTATAATCGAATCGCTACGAGATAGACGATAGATCCAATGGAGACTTTTGTAGATCACATCATGGTGAATAAAAACGTTCTTATTGACTCTATGGTTATCTGGTCGCAATTCGATTATACAAAGCTGGATACCTGAAAATCGATTATGACATCAGCTATGTATATTCGAATCGCTACGAGAAAGACGATAGATCCAATGGAGACTTTTGTAGATCACATCATGGTGAATAAAAACGTTCCTATTGACTCTATGGTTGTCTCGTCGCTATTCGATTATACAAAGCTGGATACCTGAATATCGATTAGGTCATCAGCTATGTATAATCGAATCGCGACGAGATAGACGATAGATCCAATGGACACTTTTGTAGATCACATCATGGGGAATAAAAAAGTTCCTATTGACTCTATGGTTATCTGGTCGCGATTCGATTATACAAAGCTGGATACCTGATAATCGATTATGTCATCAGCTATGTATAATCGAATCGCGACGAGATAGCCGAGATCCAATGGAGACTTTTGTAGATCACACCATGGTGAATAAAAAAGTTCCTATTGACTCTATGGTTATCTCGTCGCGATTCGATTTTAAAAAGCTGGATACCTGAAAATCGATTATGTCATCAGCTATGTATAATCGAATCGCGACGAGATAGCCATAGAGTCAATAGGAACTTTTTTATTCACAATTAGGTGATCTACAAAAGTCTCCATTGGATCTATCCTCTATTTCGTCGCTATTCGATTATACATAGCTGATGACATAATCGATTTTCAGGTATCCATCTATGTATAATCGAATCGCTTCGAGATAGACGATAGATCCAATGGAGACTTTTGTTGATCACATCATGGTGAATAAAAACGTTCCTATTGACTCTATGGTTATCTGGTCGCAATTCGATTTACAAAGCTGGATACCTGAAAATCGATTATGTCATCAGCTATGTATAATCGAATCGCGACGAGATAGCCATAGAGTCAATAGGAACTTTTTTATTCACCAATAGGTGATTTACATAAGTCTCCATTGGATCTATCCTCTATTTCGTCGCGATTCGATTATACATAGCTGATGACATAATCGATTTTCAGGTATCCAGCTTTGTAAATCGAATCGCGGCGAGATAAGCATAGAGTCAATAGGAACTTTTTATTCACCATGATGTGATCTACAAAAGTCTCCATTTGATTTATCGTCTATCTCGTCGCGATTCGATTATACATAGCTTGATACCTGAATATCGATTATATCATCAGCTATGTATAATCGAATCGCGACGAGATAGCCATAGAATCAATAGGAACTTTTTTATTCACCATTAGGTGATCTACAAAAGTATCCATTGGATCTATCCTCTATTCCGTCGCTATTCGATTATACATAGCTGATGACATAATCGATTTTCAGGTATCCATCTATGTATAATCGAATCGCTACGAGATAGACGATAGATCCAATGGAGACTTCTGTAGATCACATCATGGTGAATAAAAACATTCTTATTGACTCTATGGTAATCTGGTCGCAATTCGATTATACAAAGCTGGATACCTGAAAATCGATTATGACATCAGCTATGTATAATCGAATCGCTACGAGAAAGACGATAGATCCAATGGAGACTTTTGTAGATCACATCATAGTGAATAAAAACGTTCCTATTGACTCTATGGTTATCTGGTCGCAATTCGATTTACAAAGCTGGATACCTGAAAATCGATTATGTCATCAGCTATGTATAATCGAATCGCGACGAGATAACCATAGAGACATTCGGTACTTTTTATTCACCATGATTTGATCTACAAAAGTCTCCATTTGATCTATCGTCTATCTCGTCGCGATTCGATTATACATAACTTGATACCTGAATATCGATTATATCATCAGCTATGTATAATCGAATCGCGACGAGATAGCCATAGAGTCAATAGGAACTTTTTTATTCACCATTAGGTGATCTACAAAAGTCTCCATTGGATCTATCCTCTATTTCGTCGCTATTCGATTATACATAGCTGATGACATAATCGATTTTCAGGTATCCATCTATGTATAATCGAATCGCTACGAGATAGACGATAGATCCAATGGAGATTTTTGTAGATCACATCATGGTGAATAAAAACGTTCTTATTGACTCTATGGTTATCTGGTCGCAATTCGATTATACAAAGCTGGATACCTGAAAATCGATTATGACATCAGCTATGTATATTCGAATCGCTACGAGAAAGACGATAGATCCAATGGAGACTTTTGTAGATCACATCATGGTGAATAAAAACGTTCCTATTGACTCTATGGTTATCTCGTCGCTATTCGATTATACAAAGCTGGATACCTGAATAACGATTATGTCATCAGCTATGTATAATCGAATCGCGACGAGATAGACGATAGATCCAATGGACACTTTTGTAGATCACATCATGGGTAATAAAAAAGTTCCTATTGACTCTATGGTTATCTGGTCGCGATTCGATTATACAAAGCTGGATACCTGAAATTCGATTATGTCATCAGCTATGTATAATCGAATCGCGACGAGATAGCCATAGAGTCAATAGGAACTTTTTTATTCACAATTAGGTGATCTACAAAAGTCTCCATTGGATCTATCCTCTATTTCGTCGCTATTCGATTATACATAGCTGATGACATAATCGATTTTCAGGTATCCATTTATGTATAATCGAATCGCTTCGAGATAGACGATAGATCCAATGGAGACTTTTGTTGATCACATCATGGTGAATAAAAACGTTCCTATTGACTCTATGGTTATCTGGTCGCAATTCGATTTACAAAGCTGGATACCTGAAAATCGATTATGTCATCAGCTATGTATTATCGAATCGCGACGAGATAGCCATAGAGTCAATAGGAACTTTTTTATTCACCATTAGGTGATTTACATAAGTCTCCATTGGATCTATCCTCTATTTCGTCGCGATTCCATTATACATAGCTGATGACATAATCGATTTTCAGGTATCCATCTATGTATAATCGAATCGCTGCGAGATAGACGATAGATCCAATGGAGACTTTTGTAGATCACATCATGGTGAATAAAAACGTTCTTATTGACTCTATGGTTATCTGGTCGCAATTCGATTATACAAAGCTGGATACCTGAACATCGATTATGACATCAGCTATGTATAATCGAATCGCTACGAGAAAGACGATAGATCCAATGGAGACTTTTGTAGATCACATCATGGTGAATAAAAACGTTCCTATTGACTCTATGGTTATCTGGTCGCAATTTGATTTACAAAGCTGGATACCTGAAAATCGATTATGTCATCAGCTATGTATAATCGAATCGCGACGAGATAACCATAGAGTCATTCGGTACTTTTTATTCACCATGATTTGATCTACAAAAGTCTCCATTTGATCTATCGTCTATCTCGTCGCGATTCGATTATACATAGCTTGATACCTGAATATCGATTATATCATCTGCTATGTATAATCGAATCGCGACGAGATAGCCATAGAGTCAATAGGAACTTTTTTATTCACCATTAGGTGATCTACAAAAGTCTCCATTGGATCTATCCTCTATTTCGTCGCTATTCGATTATACATAGCTGATGACATAATCGATTTTCAGGTATCCATCTATGTATAATCGAATCGCTACGAGATAGACGATAGATCCAATGGAGACTTTTGTAGATCACATCATGGTGAATAAAAACGTTCTTATTGACTCTATGGTTATCTGGTCGCAATTCGATTATACAAAGCTGGATACCTGAAAATCGATTATGACATCAGCTATGTATATTCGAATCGCTACGAGAAAGACGATAGATCCAATGGAGACTTTTGTAGATCACATCATGGTGAATAAAAACGTTCCTATTGACTCTATGGTTATCTCGTCGCTATTCGATTATACAAAGCTGGATACCTGAATATCGATTAGGTCATCAGCTATGTATAATCGAATCGCGACGAGATAGACGATAGATCCAATGGACACTTTTGTAGATCACATCATGGGGAATAAAAAAGTTCCTATTGACTCTATGGTTATCTGGTCGCGATTCGATTATACAAAGCTGGATACCTGATAATCGATTATGTCATCAGCTATGTATAATCGAATCGCGACGAGATAGCCGAGATCCAATGGAGACTTTTGTAGATCACACCATGGTGAATAAAAAAGTTCCTATTGACTCTATGGTTATCTCGTCGCGATTCGATTTTACAAAGCTGGATACCTGAAAATCGATTATGTCATCAGCTATGTATAATCGAATCGCGACGAGATAGCCATAGAGTCAATAGGAACTTTTTTATTCACAATTAGGTGATCTACAAAAGTCTCCATTGGATCTATCCTCTATTTCGTCGCTATTCGATTATACATAGCTGATGACATAATCGATTTTCAGGTATCCATCTATGTATAATCGAATCGCTTCGAGATAGACGATAGATCCAATGGAGACTTTTGTTGATCACATCATGGTGAATAAAAACGTTCCTATTGACTCTATGGTTATCTGGTCGCAATTCGATTTACAAAGCTGGATACCTGAAAATCGATTATGTCATCAGCTATGTATAATCGAATCGCGATGAGATAGCCATAGAGTCAATAGGAACTTTTTTATTCACCAATAGGTGATTTACGTAAGTCTCCATTGGATCTATCCTCTATTTCGTCGCGATTCGATTATACATAGCTGATGACATAATCGATTTTCAGGTATCCATCTATGTATAATCGAATCGCTGCGAGATAGACGATAGATCCAATGGAGACTTATGTAGATCACATCATGTTGAATAAAAACGTTCTTATTGACCCTATGGTTATCTGGTCGCAATTCGATTATACAAAGCTGGATACCTGAAAAACGATTATGACATCAACTATGTATAATCGAATCGCTACGAGAAAGACGATAGATCCAATGGAGACTTTTGTAGATCACATCATGGTGAATAAAAACGTTCCTATTGACTTTATGGTTTTTTCGTCGCGATTCGATTATACACAGCTTGATACCTGAACATCGATTATGTCATCAGCCATGTATAATCGAATCGCGACGAAATAGACGATAGATCCAATGGAGACTTTCGTAGATCACATCATGGTGAACAAAAAAGGTACTTTTGACTCTATGGTTATCTCGTCACGATTCGATTATACATAGCTGATGATCTAAACGTTTTTCAGGTATCCAGCTATGTATAATCGAATCGCGGCGAGATAAGCATAGAGTCAATAGGAACTTTTTATTCACCATGATGTGATCTACAAAAGTCTCCATTGGATCTATCGCCTATCCGTCGCGATTCGATTATACGTAGCTGGATACCTGAAAATCGATTTTGTCATCAGCTATGTATAATCGAATCGCGACGAGATAACCATAGAGTCATTCGGAACTTAGTATTCACCATGATGTGATCTACAAAAGTCTCCATTTGATCTATCGTCTATCTCGTCGCTATTCGATTATACATAGCTGATGACATAATCGATTTTCAGGTATCCATCTATGTATAATCGAATCGCTTCGAGATAGACGATAGATCCAATGGAGACTTTTGTTGATCACATCATGGTGAATAAAAACGTTCCTATTGACTCTATGGTTATCTGGTCGCAATTCGATTTACAAAGCTGGATACCTGAAAATCGATTATGTCATCAGCTATGTATAATCGAATCGCGACGAGATAGCCATAGAGTCAATAGGAACTTTTTTATTCACCATTAGGTGATTTACATAAGTCTCCATTGGATCTATCCTCTATTTCGTCGCGATTCGATTATACATAGCTGATGACATAATCGATTTTCAGGTATCCATCTATGTATAATCGAATCGCTGCGAGATAGACGATAGATCCAATGGAGACTTTTGTAGATCACTTCATGGTGAATAAAAACGTTCCTATTGACTCTATGGTTATCTGGTCGCAATTCGATTATACAAAGCTGGATACCTGAAAATCGATTATGACATCAGCTATGTATAATCGAATCGCTACGAGAAAGACGATAGATCCAATGGAGACTTTTGTAGATCACATCATGGTGAATAAAAACGTTCCTATTGACTCTATGGTTTTTTCGTCGCGATTCGATTATACACAGCTTGATACCTGAATATCGATTATGTCATCAGTCATGTATAATCGAATCGCGACGAAATAGACGATAGATCCAATGGAGACTTTCGTAGATCACATCATGGTGAACAAAAAAGGTACTTTTGACTCTATGGTTATCTCGTCACGATTCGATTATACATAGCTGATGACCTAAACGTTTTTCAGGTATCCAGCTATGTATAATCGAATCGCGGCGAGATAAGCATAGAGTCAATAGGAACTTTTTATTCACCATGATGTGATCTACAAAAGTCTCCATTTGATTTATCGTCTATCTCGTCGCGATTCGATTATACATAGCTTGATACCTGAATATCGATTATATCATCAGCTATGTATAATCGAATCGCGACGAGATAGCCATAGAATCAATAGGAACTTTTTTATTCACCATTAGGTGATCTACAAAAGTATCCATTGGATCTATCCTCTATTCCGTCGCTATTCGATTATACATAGCTGATGACATAATCGATTTTCAGGTATCCATCTATGTATAATCGAATCGCTACGAGATAGACGATAGATCCAATGGAGACTTCTGTAGATCACATCATGGTGAATAAAAACATTCTTATTGACTCTATGGTAATCTGGTCGCAATTCGATTATACAAAGCTGGATACCTGAAAATCGATTATGACATCAGCTATGTATAATCGAATCGCTACGAGAAAGACGATAGATCCAATGGAGACTTTTGTAGATCACATCATGGTGAATAAAAACGTTCCTATTGACTCTATGGTTATCTCGTCGCTATTCGATTATACAAAGCTGGATACCTGAATAACGATTATGTCATCAGCTATGTATAATCGAATCGCGACGAGATAGACGATAGATCCAATGGACACTTTTGTAGATCACATCATGGGTAATAAAAAAGTTCCTATTGACTCTATGGTTATCTGGTCGCGATTCGATTATACAAAGCTGGGTACCTGATAATCGATTATGTCATCAGCTATGTATAATCGAATCGCGACGAGATAGCCGAGATCCAATGGAGACTTTTGTAGATCACACCATGGTGAATAAAAAAGTTCCTATTGACTCTATGGTTATCTCGTCGCGATTCGATTTTACAAAGCTGGATACCTGAAAATCGATTATGTCATCAGCTATGTATAATCGAATCGCGACGAGATAGCCATAGAGTCAATAGGAACTTTTTTATTCACAATTAGGTGATCTACAAAAGTCTCCATTGGATCTATCCTCTATTTCGTCGCTATTCGATTATACATAGCTGATGACATAATCGATTTTCAGGTATCCATTTATGTATAATCGAATCGCTTCGAGATAGACGATAGATCCAATGGAGACTTTTGTTGATCACATCATGGTGAATAAAAACGTTCCTATTGACTCTATGGTTATCTGGTCGCAATTCGATTTACAAAGCTGGATACCTGAAAATCGATTATGTCATCAGCTATGTATTATCGAATCGCGACGAGATAGCCATAGAGTCAATAGGAACTTTTTTATTCACCATTAGGTGATTTACATAAGTCTCCATTGGATCTATCCTCTATTTCGTCGCGATTCCATTATACATAGCTGATGACATAATCGATTTTCAGGTATCCATCTATGTATAATCGAATCGCTGCGAGATAGACGATAGATCCAATGGAGACTTTTGTAGATCACATCATGGTGAATAAAAACGTTCTTATTGACTCTATGGTTATCTGGTCGCAATTCGATTATACAAAGCTGGATACCTGAACATCGATTATGACATCAGCTATGTATAATCGAATCGCTACGAGAAAGACGATAGATCCAATGGAGACTTTTGTAGATCACATCATGGTGAATAAAAACGTTCCTATTGACTCTATGGTTATCTGGTCGCAATTTGATTTACAAAGCTGGATACCTGAAAATCGATTATGTCATCAGGTATGTATAATCGAATCGCGACGAGATAACCATAGAGTCATTCGGTACTTTTTATTCACCATGATTTGATCTACAAAAGTCTCCATTTGATCTATCGTCTATCTCGTCGCGATTCGATTATACATAGCTTGATACCTGAATATCGATTATATCATCTGCTATGTATAATCGAATCGCGACGAGATAGCCATAGAGTCAATAGGAACTTTTTTATTCACCATTAGGTGATCTACAAAAGTCTCCATTGGATCTATCCTCTATTTCGTCGCTATTCGATTATACATAGCTGATGACATAATCGATTTTCAGGTATCCATCTATGTATAATCGAATCGCTACGAGATAGACGATAGATCCAATGGAGACTTTTGTAGATCACATCATGGTGAATAAAAACGTTCTTATTGACTCTATGGTTATCTGGTCGCAATTCGATTATACAAAGCTGGATACCTGAAAATCGATTATGACATCAGCTATGTATATTCGAATCGCTACGAGAAAGACGATAGATCCAATGGAGACTTTTGTAGATCACATCATGGTGAATAAAAACGTTCCTATTGACTCTATGGTTATCTCGTCGCTATTCGATTATACAAAGCTGGATACCTGAATATCGATTAGGTCATCAGCTATGTATAATCGAATCGCGACGAGATAGACGATAGATCCAATGGACACTTTTGTAGATCACATCATGGGGAATAAAAAAGTTCCTATTGACTCTATGGTTATCTGGTCGCGATTCGATTATACAAAGCTGGATACCTGATAATCGATTATGTCATCAGCTATGTATAATCGAATCGCGACGAGATAGCCGAGATCCAATGGAGACTTTTGTAGATCACACCATGGTGAATAAAAAAGTTCCTATTGACTCTATGGTTATCTCGTCGCGATTCGATTTTACAAAGCTGGATACCTGAAAATCGATTATGTCATCAGCTATGTATAATCGAATCGCGACGAGATAGCCATAGAGTCAATAGGAACTTTTTTATTCACAATTAGGTGATCTACAAAAGTCTCCATTGGATCTATCCTCTATTTCGTCGCTATTCGATTATACATAGCTGATGACATAATCGATTTTCAGGTATCCATCTATGTATAATCGAAACGCTTCGAGATAGACGATAGATCCAATGGAGACTTTTGTTGATCACATCATGGTGAATAAAAACGTTCCTATTGACTCTATGGTTATCTGGTCGCAATTCGATTTACAAAGCTGGATACCTGAAAATCGATTATGTCATCAGCTATGTATAATCGAATCGCGATGAGATAGCCATAGAGTCAATAGGAACTTTTTTATTCACCAATAGGTGATTTACGTAAGTCTCCATTGGATCTATCCTCTATTTCGTCGCGATTCGATTATACATAGCTGATGACATAATCGATTTTCAGGTATCCATCTATGTATAATCGAATCGCTGCGAGATAGACGATAGATCCAATGGAGACTTATGTAGATCACATCATGTTGAATAAAAACGTTCTTATTGACCCTATGGTTATCTGGTCGCAATTCGATTATACAAAGCTGGATACCTGAAAAACGATTATGACATCAACTATGTATAATCGAATCGCTACGAGAAAGACGATAGATCCAATGGAGACTTTTGTAGATCACATCATGGTGAATAAAAACGTTCCTATTGACTTTATGGTTTTTTCGTCGCGATTCGATTATACACAGCTTGATACCTGAACATCGATTATGTCATCAGCCATGTATAATCGAATCGCGACGAAATAGACGATAGATCCAATGGAGACTTTCGTAGATCACATCATGGTGAACAAAAAAGGTACTTTTGACTCTATGGTTATCTCGTCACGATTCGATTATACATAGCTGATGATCTAAACGTTTTTCAGGTATCCAGCTATGTATAATCGAATCGCGGCGAGATAAGCATAGAGTCAATAGGAACTTTTTATTCACCATGATGTGATCTACAAAAGTCTCCATTGGATCTATCGCCTATCCGTCGCGATTCGATTATACGTAGCTGGATACCTGAAAATCGATTTTGTCATCAGCTATGTATAATCGAATCGCGACGAGATAACCATAGAGTCATTCGGAACTTAGTATTCACCATGATGTGATCTACAAAAGTCTCCATTTGATCTATCGTCTATCTCGTCGCTATTCGATTATACATAGCTGATGACATAATCGATTTTCAGGTATCCATCTATGTATAATCGAATCGCTTCGAGATAGACGATAGATCCAATGGAGACTTTTGTTGATCACATCATGGTGAATAAAAACGTTCCTATTGACTCTATGGTTATCTGGTCGCAATTCGATTTACAAAGCTGGATACCTGAAAATCGATTATGTCATCAGCTATGTATAATCGAATCGCGACGAGATAGCCATAGAGTCAATAGGAACTTTTTTATTCACCATTAGGTGATTTACATAAGTCTCCATTGGATCTATCCTCTATTTCGTCGCGATTCGATTATACATAGCTGATGACATAATCGATTTTCAGGTATCCATCTATGTATAATCGAATCGCTGCGAGATAGACGATAGATCCAATGGAGACTTTTGTAGATCACTTCATGGTGAATAAAAACGTTCCTATTGACTCTATGGTTATCTGGTCGCAATTCGATTATACAAAGCTGGATACCTGAAAATCGATTATGACATCAGCTATGTATAATCGAATCGCTACGAGAAAGACGATAGATCCAATGGAGACTTTTGTAGATCACATCATGGTGAATAAAAACGTTCCTATTGACTCTATGGTTTTTTCGTCGCGATTCGATTATACACAGCTTGATACCTGAATATCGATTATGTCATCAGTCATGTATAATCGAATCGCGACGAAATAGACGATAGATCCAATGGAGACTTTCGTAGATCACATCATGGTGAACAAAAAAGGTACTTTTGACTCTATGGTTATCTCGTCACGATTCGATTATACATAGCTGATGACCTAAACGTTTTTCAGGTATCCAGCTATGTATAATCGAATCGCGGCGAGATAAGCATAGAGTCAATAGGAACTTTTTATTCACCATGATGTGATCTACAAAAGTCTCCATTTGATTTATCGTCTATCTCGTCGCGATTCGATTATACATAGCTTGATACCTGAATATCGATTATATCATCAGCTATGTATAATCGAATCGCGACGAGATAGCCATAGAATCAATAGGAACTTTTTTATTCACCATTAGGTGATCTACAAAAGTATCCATTGGATCTATCCTCTATTCCGTCGCTATTCGATTATACATAGCTGATGACATAATCGATTTTCAGGTATCCATCTATGTATAATCGAATCGCTACGAGATAGACGATAGATCCAATGGAGACTTCTGTAGATCACATCATGGTGAATAAAAACATTCTTATTGACTCTATGGTAATCTGGTCGCAATTCGATTATACAAAGCTGGATACCTGAAAATCGATTATGACATCAGCTATGTATAATCGAATCGCTACGAGAAAGACGATAGATCCAATGGAGACTTTTGTAGATCACATCATGGTGAATTAAAACGTTCCTATTGACTCTATGGTTATCTGGTCGCAATTCGATTTACAAAGCTGGATACCTGAAAATCGATTATGTCATCAGCTATGTATAATCGAATCGCGACGAGATAACCATAGAGACATTCGGTACTTTTTATTCACCATGATTTGATCTACAAAAGTCTCCATTTGATCTATCGTCTATCTCGTCGCGATTCGATTATACATAGCTTGATACCTGAATATCGATTATATCATCAGCTATGTATAATCGAATCGCGACGAGATAGCCATAGAGTCAATAGGAACTTTTTTATTCACCATTAGGTGATCTACAAAAGTCTCCATTGGATCTATCCTCTATTTCGTCGCTATTCGATTATACATAGCTGATGACATAATCGATTTTCAGGTATCCATCTATGTATAATCGAATCGCTACGAGATAGACGATAGATCCAATGGAGATTTTTGTAGATCACATCATGGTGAATAAAAACGTTCTTATTGACTCTATGGTTATCTGGTCGCAATTCGATTATACAAAGCTGGATACCTGAAAATCGATTATGACATCAGCTATGTATATTCGAATCGCTACGAGAAAGACGATAGATCCAATGGAGACTTTTGTAGATCACATCATGGTGAATAAAAACGTTCCTATTGACTCTATGGTTATCTCGTCGCTATTCGATTATACAAAGCTGGATACCTGAATATCGATTATGTCATCAGCTATGTATAATCGAATCGCGACGAGATAGACGATAGATCCAATGGACACTTTTGTAGATCACATCATGGGTAATAAAAAAGTTCCTATTGACTCTATGGTTATCTGGTCGCGATTCGATTATACAAAGCTGGGTACCTGATAATCGATTATGTCATCAGCTATGTATAATCGAATCGCGACGAGATAGCCGAGATCGAATGGAGACTTTTGTAGATCACACCATGGTGAATAAAAAAGTTCCTATTGACTCTATGGTTATCTCGTCGCGATTCGATTTTACAAAGCTGGATACCTGAAAATCGATTATGTCATCAGCTATGTATAATCGAATCGCGACGAGATAGCCATAGAGTCAATAGGAACTTTTTTATTCACAATTAGGTGATCTACAAAAGTCTCCATTGGATCTATCCTCTATTTCGTCGCTATTCGATTATACATAGCTGATGACATAATCGATTTTCAGGTATCCATTTATGTATAATCGAATCGCTTCGAGATAGACGATAGATCCAATGGAGACTTTTGTTGATCACATCATGGTGAATAAAAACGTTCCTATTGACTCTATGGTTATCTGGTCGCAATTCGATTTACAAAGCTGGATACCTGAAAATCGATTATGTCATCAGCTATGTATTATCGAATCGCGACGAGATAGCCATAGAGTCAATAGGAACTTTTTTATTCACCATTAGGTGATTTACATAAGTCTCCATTGGATCTATCCTCTATTTCGTCGCGATTCGATTATACATAGCTGATGACATAATCGATTTTCAGGTATCCATCTATGTATAATCGAATCGCTGCGAGATAGACGATAGATCCAATGGAGACTTTTGTAGATCACATCATGGTGAATAAAAACGTTCTTATTGACTCTATGGTTATCTGGTCGCAATTCGATTATACAAAGCTGGATACCTGAAAATCGATTATGACATCAGCTATGTATAATCGAATCGCTACGAGAAAGACGATAGATCCAATGGAGACTTTTGTAGATCACATCATGGTGAATAAAAACGTTCCTATTGACTCTATGGTTATCTGGTCGCAATTTGATTTACAAAGCTGGATACCTGAAAATCGATTATGTCATCAGCTATGTATAATCGAATCGCGACGAGATAACCATAGAGTCATTCGGTACTTTTTATTCACCATGATTTGATCTACAAAAGTCTCCATTTGATCTATCGTCTATCTCGTCGCGATTCGATTATACATAGCTTGATACCTGAATATCGATTATATCATCTGCTATGTATAATCGAATCGCGACGAGATAGCCATAGAGTCAATAGGAACTTTTTTATTCACCATTAGGTGATCTACAAAAGTCTCCATTGGATCTATCCTCTATTTCGTCGCTATTCGATTATACATAGCTGATGACATAATCGATTTTCAGGTATCCATCTATGTATAATCGAATCGCTACGAGATAGACGATAGATCCAATGGAGACTTTTGTAGATCACATCATGGTGAATAAAAACGTTCTTATTGACTCTATGGTTATCTGGTCGCAATTCGATTATACAAAGCTGGATACCTGAAAATCGATTATGACATCAGCTAAGTATATTCGAATCGCTACGAGAAAGACGATAGATCCAATGGAGACTTTTGTAGATCACATCATGGTGAATAAAAACGTTCCTATTGACTCTATGGTTATCTCGTCGCTATTCGATTATACAAAGCTGGATACCTGAATATCGATTATGTCATCAGCTATGTATAATCGAATCGCGACGAGATAGACGATAGATCCAATGGACACTTTTGTAGATCACATCATGGGTAATAAAAAAGTTCCTATTGACTCTATGGTTATCTGGTCGCGATTCGATTATACAAAGCTGGATACCTGATAATCGATTATGTCATCAGCTATGTATAATCGAATCGCGACGAGATAGCCGAGATCCAATGGAGACTTTTGTAGATCACACCATGGTGAATAAAAAAGTTCCTATTGACTCTATGGTTATCTCGTCGCGATTCGATTTTACAAAGCTGGATACCTGAAAATCGATTATGTCATCAGCTATGTATAATCGAATCGCGACGAGATAGCCATAGAGTCAATAGGAACTTTTTTATTCACAATTAGGTAATCTACAAAAGTCTCCATTGGATCTATCCTCTATTTCGTCGCTATTCGATTATACATAGCTGATGACATAATCGATTTTCAGGTATCCATCTATGTATAATCGAATCGCTTCGAGATAGACGATAGATCCAATGGAGACTTTTGTTGATCACATCATGGTGAATAAAAACGTTCCTATTGACTCTATGGTTATCTGGTCGCAATTCAATTTACAAAGCTGGATACCTGAAAATCGATTATGTCATCAGCTATGTATAATGGAATCGCGACGAGATAGCCATAGAGTCAATAGGAACTTTTTTATTCACCAATAGGTGATTTACATAAGTCTCCATTGGATCTATCCTCTATTTCGTCGCGATTCGATTATACATAGCTGATGACATAATCGATTTTCAGGTATCCATCTATGTATAATCGAATCGCTGCGAGATAGACGATAGATCCAATGGAGACTTTTGTAGATCACATCATGTTGAATAAAAACGTTCTTATTGACTCTATGGTTATCTGGTCGCAATTCGATTATACAAAGCTGGATACCTGAAAAACGATTATGACATCAGCCATGTATAATCGAATCGCTACAAGAAAGACGATAGATCCAATGGAGACTTTTGTAGATCACATCATGGTGAATAAAAACGTTCCTATTGACTCTATGGTTATCTGGTCGCAATTCGATTATACAAAGCTGGATACCTGAAAATCGATTATGTCATCTGTTATGTATAATCGAATCTCGACGAGATAGACGATAGATCCAAGGAGACTTGTAGATCATATCATGGTGAATAAAAAAGTTCGTATTGACTTTATGGTTTTTTCGTTGCGATTCGATTATACACAGCTTGATACCTGAATATCGATTATGTCATCAGCCATGTATAATCGAATCGCGACGAGATAACCATAGAGTCATTCGGTACTTTTTATTCACCATGATTTGATCTACAAAAGTCTCCATTTGATCTATCGTCTATCTCGTCGCGATTCGATTATACATAGCTTGATACCTGAATATCGATTATATCATCAGCTATGTATAATCGAATCGCGACGAGATAGCCATAGAGTCAATAGGAACTTTTTTATTCACCATTAGGTGATCTACAAAAGTCTCCATTGGATCTATCCTCTATTTCGTCGCTATTCGATTATACATAGCTGATGACATAATCGATTTTCAGGTATCCATCTATGTATAATCGAATCGCTACGAGATAGACGATAGATCCAATGGAGACTTTTGTAGATCACATCATGGTGAATAAAAACGTTCTTATTGACTCTATGGTTATCTGGTCGCAATTCGATTATACAAAGCTGGATACCTGAAAATCGATTATGACATCAGCTATGTATATTCGAATCGCTACGAGAAAGACGATAGATCCAATGGAGACTTTTGTAGATCACATCATGGTGAATAAAAACGTTCCTATTGACTGTATGGTTATCTCGTCGCTATTCGATTATACAAAGCTGGATACCTGAATATCGATTATGTCATCAGCTATGTATAATCGAATCGCGACGAGATAGACGATAGATCCAATGGACACTTTTGTAGATCACATCATGGGTAATAAAAAAGTTCCTATTGACTCTATGGTTATCTGGTCGCGATTCGATTATACAAAGCTGGATACCTGATAATCGATTATGTCATCAGCTATGTATAATCGAATCGCGACGAGATAGCCGAGATCCAATGGAGACTTTTGTAGATCACACCATGGTGAATAAAAAAGTTCCTATTGACTCTATGGTTATCTCGTCGCGATTCGATTTTACAAAGCTGGATACCTGAAAATCGATTATGTCATCAGCTATGTATAATCGAATCGCGACGAGATAGCCATAGAGTCAATAGGAACTTTTTTATTCCCAATTAGGTGATCTACAAAAGTCTCCATTGGATCTATCCTCTATTTCGTCGCTATTCGATTATACATAGCTGATGACATAATCGATTTTCAGGTATCCATCTATGTATAATCGAATCGCTTCGAGATAGACGATAGATCCAATGGAGACTTTTGTTGATCACATCATGGTGAATAAAAACGTTCCTATTGACTCTATGGTTAACTGGTCGCAATTCAATTTACAAAGCTGGATACCTGAAAATCGATTATGTCATCAGCTATGTATAATGGAATCGCGACGAGATAGCCATAGAGTCAATAGGAACTTTTTTATTCACCAATAGGTGATTTACATAAGTCTCCATTGGATCTATCCTCTATTTCGTCGTGATTCGATTATACATAGCTGATGACATAATCGATTTTCAGGTATCCATCTATGTATAATCGAATCGCTGCGAGATAGACGATAGATCCAATGGAGACTTTTGTAGATCACATCATGTTGAATAAAAACGTTCTTATTGACTCTATGGTTATCTGGTCGCAATTCGATTATACAAAGCTGGATACCTGAAAAACGATTATGACATCAGCCATGTATAATCGAATCGCTACGAGAAAGACGATAGATCCAATGGAGACTTTCGTAGATCACATCATGGTGAACAAAAAAGGTACTTTTGACTCTATGGTTATCTCGTCACGATTCGATTATACATAGCTGATGACCTAAACGTTTTTCAGGTATCCAGCTATGTATAATCGAATCGCGGCGAGATAAGCATAGAGTCAATAGGAACTTTTTATTCACCATGATGTGATCTACAAAAGTCTCCATTGGATCTAACGCCTATCCGTCGCGATTCGATTATACGTAGCTGGATACCTGAAAATCGATTTTGTCATCAGCTATGTATAATCGAATCGCGACGAGATAACCATAGAGTCATTCGGAACTTTTTATTCACCATGATGTGATCTACAAAAGTCTCCATTTGATCTATCGTCTATCTCGTCGCGATTCGATTATACATAGCTTGATACCTGAATATCGATTATATCATCAGCTATGTATAATCGAATCGCGACGAGATAGCCATAGAGTCAATAGGAACTTTTTTATTCACCATTAAGTGATCTACAAAAGTTTCCATTGGATCTATCCTCTATTTCGTCGCTATTCGATTATACATAGCTGATGACATAATCGATTTTCAGGTATCCATGTATGTATAATCGAATCGCGACGAAATAGACGATAGATCCAATGGAGACTTGTAGATCATATCATGGTGAATAAAAAAGTTCGTATTGACTTTATGGTTTTTTCGTCGCGATTCGATTATACACAGCTTGATACCTGAATATCGATTATATCATCAGCTATGTATAATCGAATCGCGACGAGATAGCCATAGAGTCAATACGAACTTTTTTATTCACCATTAGGTGATCTACAAAAGTCTCCATTGGATCTATCCTCTATTTCGTCGCTATTCGATTATACATAGCTGATGACATAATCGATTTTCAGGTATCCATCTATGTATAATCGAATCGCTACGAGATAGACGATAGATCCAATGGAGACTTTTGTAGATCACATCATGGTGAATAAAAACGTTCTTATTGACTCTATGGTTATCTGGTCGCAATTCGATTATACAAAGCTGGATACCTGAAAATCGATTATGACATCAGCTATGTATAATCGAATCGCGACGAGATAGCCGAGATCCAATGGAGACTTTTGTAGATCACACCATGGTGAATAAAAAAGTTCCTATTGACTCTATGGTTATCTCGTCGCGATTCGATTATACAAGGCTGGATACCTGAAAATTGATTATGTTATCAGCTATGTATAATCGAATCGCGACGAGATAGCCATAGAGTCAATAGGAACTTTTTTATTCACCATTAGGTGATTTACATAAATCTCCATTGGATCTATCCTCTATTTCGTCGCGATTCGATTATACATAGCTGATGACATAATCGATTTTCAGGTATCCATCTATGTATAATCGAATCGCTACGAGAAAGACGATAGATCCAATGGAGACTTTTGTAGATCACATCATGGTGAATAAAAACGTTCCTATTGACTCTATGGTTATCTGGTCCCAATTCGATTATACAAAGCTGGATACCTGAAAATCGATTATGTCATCAGTTATGTATAATCGAATCTCGACGAGATAGACGATAGATCCAATGGAGACTTGTAGACCATATCATGGTGAATAAAAAAGTTCGTATTGACTTTATGGTTTTTTCGTCGCGATTCGATTATACACAGCTTGATACCTGAATATCGATTATGTCATCAGCCATGTATAATCGAATCGCGACGAGATAGACGATAGATCCAATGGAGACTTTCGTATATCACATCATGGTGAACAAAAAAGGTACTTTTGACTCTATGGTTATCTCGTCACGATTCGATTATACATAGCTGATGACCTAAACGTTTTTCAGGTATCCAGCTATGTTTAATCGAATGGCGGCGAGATAAGCTTAGAGTTAATAGGAACTTTTTATTCACCATGATGTGATCTACAAAAGTCTCCATTGGATCTATCGCCTATCCGTCGCGATTCGATTATACGTAGCTGGATACATGAAAATCGATTTTGTCATCAGCTATGTATAATCGAATCGCTACGAGAAAGACGATAGATCCAATGGAGACTTTTGTAGATCACATCATAGGGAATAAAAAAGTTCCTATTGACTCTATGGTTATCTGGTCGCGATTCGATTATACAAAGCTGGATACCTGAAAATCGATTATGTCATCAGCTATGTATAATCGAATCGCGACGAGATAGCCATAGAGTCAATAGGAACTTTTTTATTCAACATTAGGTGATTTACATAAGTCTCTATTGGATCTATCCTCTATTTCGTCGCGATTCGATTATACATAGCTGATGACATAATCGATTCTCAGGTATCCATTGTTACGCGGCAAAAATCCCTGGTGGATAAAACTTGCCGCGTAGAGCAAAATAACGGCTACTCTACAAAACGGTATTCGGGGAAACGATACCATACAGCCGAAAACTAATACGCGATGATTCCTGCGTCTTTCTCCACATGCTCTAAATAAACTCTATGAACGGTATGTTGGGCGCCAGGTCCACATAGACCAGTTTTCTTTAGTACATTGCTCTCTGCATCATTCACCTGTTCGATATAGCGATATTTTCCCCAAAATGCGGGGCTAGCTCGGTCCCGATCTGGATAATGGAGAGGGGTCTGGTTAGGAGAGGCTTTCGATAAAGCGGCTAAGGTAATTTTTAACTAAGGAGGCAAAATCCGAATAAAGGAAAAGGCACGGTTTACCTATGAAAACTCTGAGGTTTATTCACAAAATAAGATATTTACAACGATTGATAACACCTCAGAATCAAATTATACGAACAAAAGTCGAAATTCGTAAATCGATTGGCCCGCCACACTCTATGACAATTTATGATAGTTTTCCAGAGTATTACACGTATCCACTCTTTACCGAGACATACAAGCGAAAGGCTAGTACAATACAGAATGTATCCTGCCGACACAAGATGGCATAAGGTAGAGGTACATGAGGAGGATACAATTCACTTTAGAGAAAAGGTGGTGAACCTTGTCTATGATCACGGCCAATCACCCATACCGACAATTAATCGACGCGAATCTTTACGCAAACAGGACTCTACCCATCTCACACGCCTCAAAAGCGGAGAACGTATTCTTCAGCTGAAAGTGAGCTGGAGACGGAATTGATGCCCGGCGACACTCAATCTTGGACTATCAATCCGTTAAACGATACAAAACTCGGGCAATTTTGTCCCGGCAAGACTCTATAAAGATATCGAAAATTATGTCGAGCCTACAACAGGCAGGCCTCGATGCGCGACACCGCCAACGATAAATAACTAAAATACTACGGAAAATAATTCGTTTCTCTCCAGCTGGCTTCTCGGGACTCTACTTTAATAATTCCTCAATGCATCGGTATTGAATTCCGGGCCATGATCCCACGCAAAGCTAAAATTAAAGGTTTTCTGGCAACTACGAGAATTGACTCGATATAACGCAAATTAGGCAATTACTGGCATGGTCGACCCGAGGGAGGCACTCACCGATCAGCTCAATTTCCCAGAACCTTCACCTCAAACTCTTCCTCTCGAATACGGCAGCTTTTCCTCAGGACAATGTTGGTCCGATAGATTCCACCCGGCTCCTGGAGGCGGCCACCGGTCAGGTTCGGAGAGCTCCAGGTTCACTTCGGATTCCAACAAGGGCCAAATTTCGACTGCGATAGCGGCACGGTAATCTCGGTACCTCTCGATCATCCCCACCTAGTCATTAGTAGGTTCGGATGTCGATCGGATTATCGAAGATTCCCGAGGATCCGCCAGGCTAGGCTATCCTCTTCTCTAGCTCTTTTCTCTTCTTTCCCGTCGTCAGGTGGAAGTTCCGTCCTGAACGACTCCAAATATCGTTGTTGGCGGCAGCGGTAGCGATAGATGTTCGCAGCGATGGCGGCTAGGCGCTAAATACTCCATCCGGATATGATCCTTCTTTACGTTCTGAGTAATCTACGTTAACTCAGGCTTAGTGGGCATAGCGCATCGACCTATAGAGCTTCTCTTCTAGCCCCAATCTGGTTGAGTTGGGAGGCGACGACTATCGGGAGTCCGGAAAGCGAGAGGGCGAAGCTGAAGGGTCTATGGGTCACGATCCTGGTGATGCCGGTGTTCTTCCTTGAGGTGGCAGAGGAGTATGAGAGCGGAGAGGCAAGGCTCCACACTCCGGTCGACACGCCGGACAAGCGACTACAGGTTATACGGAGCGCCGGGTACGCAAAGAAAGCCGGAAAACGTAACATACTAGGGAACTAACGATTACCGGTCGGTAGCGGTATAAAAATGAATAAATAAATGGAGAAATGGGATCTCTAACCTTGGTTGATGGCGGGGTTCCGCAGCGATCCTGGAGTCTCCCTCCGACCTTGGGCTGAAAAGCTCAGTCTAACGTGCTCATAAATTAGCTTATTGGCCGATTTCTAGCCTACTTTTAAAACAGTCTATCTCGAGGGGGGGGGGGGGGGGTAGGCGATAGCGAGAGGAGGGCTTTTAGCCATTAAGTTTGTGACGCCATCCAACCGCGTAGGATTGGCCACGTCACACCATCTATGTATAATCGAATCGCTACGAGATAGACGATAGATCCAATGGAGACTTTTGTAGATCACATCATGGTGAATAAAAACGTTCCTATTGACTCTATGGCTATCTCGTCGCGATTCGATTATACATAGCTGATGACATAATCGATTTTCAGGTATCCAGCTTTGTGGAATCGAATTGGGACCAGATAACCATAGAGTCAATAGGAACGTTTTTATTCACCATGATGTGATCTACAAAAGTCTCCATTGGATCTATCGTCTATCTCGTAGCGATTCGATTATACATAGATGGATACCTGAAAATCGATTATGTTATCAGCTATGTATAAATCGAATCGCGACGAAATAGACGATAGATCCAATGGAGACTTGTAGATCATATCATGGTGAATAAAAAAGTTCGTATTGACTTTATGGTTTTTTCGTCGCGATTCGATTATACACAGCTTGATACCTGAATATCGATTATATCATCAGCTATGTATAATCGAATCGCGACGAGATAGCCATAGAGTCAATACGAACTTTTTTATTCACAATTAGGTGATCTACAAAAGTCTCCATTGGATCTATCCTCTATTTCGTCGCTATTCGATTATACATAGCTGATGACATAATCGATTTTCAGGTATCCATCTATTTATAATCGAATCGCTACGAGATAGACGATAGATCCAATGGAGACTTTTGTTGATCACATCATGGTGAATAAAAACGTTCAATGGACTCTATGGTTATCTGGTCGCAATTCGATTTACAAAGCTGGATACCTGAAAATCGATTATGTCATCAGCTATGTATAATCGAATCGCGACGAGATAGCCATAGAGTCAATAGGAACTTTTTTATTCACCAATAGGTGATTTACATAAGTCTCCATTGGATCTATCCTCTATTTTGTCGCGATTCGATTATACATAGCTGATGACATAATCGATTTTCAGGTATCCATCTATGTATAATCGAATCGCTGCGAGATAGACGATAGATCCAATGGAGACTTTTGTAGATCACATCATGTTGAATAAAAACGTTCTTATTGACTCTATGGTTATCTGGTCGCAATTCGATTATACAAAGCTGGATACCTGAAAAACGATTATGACATCAGTTATGTATAATCGAATCTCGACGAGATAGACGATAGATCCAATGGAGACTTGTAGATCATATCATGGTGAATAAAAAAGTTCGTATTGACTTTATGGTTTTTTCGTCGCGATTCGATTATACACAGCTTGATACCTGAATATCGATTATGTCATCAGCCATGTATAATCGAATCGCGACGAAATAGACGATAGATCCAATGGAGACTTTCGTAGATCACATCATGGTGAACAAAAAAGGTACTTTTGACTCTATGGTTATCTCGTCACAATTCGATTATACATAGCTGATGACCTAAACGTTTTTCAGGTATCCAGCTATGTATAATCGAATCGCGGCGAGATAAGCATAGAGTCAATAGGAACTTTTTATTCACCATGATGTGATCTACAAAAGTCTCCATTGGATCTAACGCCTATCCGTCGCGATTCGATTATACGTAGCTGGATACCTGAAAATCGATTTTGTCATCAGCTATGTATAATCGAATCGCGACGAGATAACCATAGAGTCATTCGGAACTTTTTATTCACCATGATGTGATCTACAAAAGTCTCCATTTGATCTATCGTCTATCTCGTCGCGATTCGATTATACATAGCTTGATACCTGAATATCGATTATATCATCAGCTATGTATAATCGAATCGCGACGAGATAGCCATAGAGTCAATAGGAACTTTTTTATTCACCATTAAGTGATCTACAAAAGTCTCCATTGGATCTATCCTCTATTTCGTCGCTATTCGATTATACATAGCTGATGACATAATCGATTTTCAGGTATCCATGTATGTATAATCGAATCGCTACGAGATAGACGATAGATCCAATGGAGACTTTTGTAGATCACCTAATGGTGAATAAAAAAGTTCCTATTGACTCTATGGTTATCTGGTCGCAATTCGATTATACAAAGCTGGATACCTGAAAATCGATTATGACATCAGCTATGTATAGTCGAATCGCTACGAGAAAGACGATAGATCCAATGGAGACTTTTGTAGATCACATCATGGTGAATAAAAACGTTCCTATTGACTCTATGGTTATCTGGTCGCAATTCGATTATACAAAGCTGGATACCTGAAAATCGATTATGACATCAGCTATGTATAATCGAATCGCGACGAGATAGACGAGATCCAATGGAGACTTTTGTAGATCACACCATGGTGAATAAAAACGTTCTTATTGACTCTATGGTTATCTGGTCGCAATTCGATTATACAAAGCTGGATACCTGAAAATCGATTATGACATCAGCTATGTATAATCGAATCGCTACAAGAAAGACGATAGATCCAATGGAGACTTTTCTAGGTCACATCATGGTGAATAAAAACTTTCCTATTGACTCTATGGTTATCTGGTCGCAATTCGATTATACAAAGCTGGATACCTGAAAATCGATTATGACATCAGCTATGTATAATCGAATCGCTACGAGATAGACGATAAATCCAATGGAGACTTTTGTAGATCACATCATGATGAATAAAAACGTTCCTATTGACTCTATGGTTATCTGGTCGCAATTCGATTTACAAAGCTGGATACCTGAAAATCGATTATGTCATCAGCTATGTATAATCGAATCGCGACGAGATAACCATAGAGTCATTCGGTACTTTTTATTCACCATGATGTGATCTACAAAAGTCTCCATTTGATCTATCGTCTATCTCGTCGCGATTCGATTATACATAGCTTGATACCTGAATATCGATTATATCATCAGCTATGTATAATCGAATCGCGACGAGATAGCCATAGAGTCAATAGGAACTTTTTTATTCACCATTAGGTGATCTACAAAAGTCTCCATTGGATCTATCCTCTATTTCGTCGCTATTCGATTATACATAGCTGATGACATAATCGATTTTCAGGTATCCATCTATGTATAATCGAATCGCTACGAGATAGACGATAGATCCAATGGAGACTTTTGTAGATCACATCATGGTGAATAAAAACGTTCTTATTGACTCTATGGTTATCTGGTCGCAATTCGATTATACAAAGCTGGATACCTGAAAATCGATTATGACATCAGCTATGTATATTCGAATCGCTACGAGAAAGACGATAGATCCAATGGAGACTTTTGTAGATCACATCATGGTGAATAAAAACGTTCCTATTGACTCTATGGTTATCTCGTCGCTATTCGATTATACAAAGCTGGATACCTGAATATCGATTATGTCATCAGCTATGTATAATCGAATCGCGACGAGATAGACGATAGATCCAATGGACACTTTTGTAGATCACATCATGGGGAATAAAAAAGTTCCTATTGACTCTATGGTTATCTGGTCGCGATTCGATTATACAAAGCTGGATACCTGATAATCGATTATGTCATCAGCTATGTATAATCGAATCGCGACGAGATAGCCGAGATCCAATGGAGACTTTTGTAGATCACACCATGGTGAATAAAAAAGTTCCTATTGACTCTATGGTTATCTCGTCGCGATTCGATTTTACAAAGCTGGATACCTGAAAATCGATTATGTCATCAGCTATGTATAATCGAATCGCGACAAGATAGCCATAGAGTCAATAGGAACTTTTTTATTCACAATTAGGTGATCTACAAAAGTCTCCATTGGATCTATCCTCTATTTCGTCGCTATTCGATTATACATAGCTGATGATATAATCGATTTTCAGGTATCCATCTATGTATAATCGAATCGCTTCGAGATAGACGATAGATCCAATGGAGACTTTTGTTGATCACATCATGGTGAATAAAAACGTTCCTATTGACTCTATGGTTATCTGGTCGCAATTCGATTTACAAAGCTGGATACCTGAAAATCGATTATGTCATCAGCTATGTATAATCGAATCGCGACGAGATAGCCATAGAGTCAATAGGAACTTTTTTATTCACCAATAGGTGATTTACATAAGTCTCCATTGGATCTATCCTCTATTTCGTCGCGATTCGATTATACATAGCTGATGACATAATCGATTTTCAGGTATCCATCTATGTATAATCGAATCGCTGCGAGATAGACGATAGATCCAATGGAGACTTTTGTAGATCACATCATGTTGAATAAAAACGTTCTTATTGACTCTATGGTTATCTGGTCGCAATTCGATTATACAAAGCTGGATACCTGAAAAATGATTATGACATCAGCTATGTATAATCGAATCGCTACGAGAAAGACGATAGATCCAATGGAGACTTTTGTAGATCACATCATGGTGAATAAAAACGTTCCTATTGACTCTATGGTTATCTGGTCGCAATTCAATTATACAAAGCTGGATACCTGAAAATAGATTATGTCATCAGTTATGTATAATAGAATCTCGACGAGATAGACGATAGATCCAATGGAGATTTGTAGATCATATCATGGTGAATAAAAAAGTTCGTATTGACTTTATGGTTTTTTCGTCGCGATTCGATTATACACAGCTTGATACCTGAATATCGATTATGTCATCAGCTATGTATAATCGAATCGCGACGAGATAGCCATAGAGTCAATAGGAACTTTTTTATTCACCATTAGGTGATTAACATAAGTCTCCATTGGATCTATCCTCTATTTCGTCGAGATTCGATTATACATAGCTGATGACATAATCGATTTTCAGGTATCCATCTATGTATAATCGAATCGCTTCGAGATAGACGATAGATCCATTGGAGACTTTTGTTGATCACATCATGGTGAATAAAAAAGTTCCTATTGACTCTATGGCTATCTCGTCGCGATTCGATTATACATAGCTGACGACATAATCGATTTTCAGGTATCCAGCTTTGTATAATCGAATTGCGATCAGATAACCATAGAGTCAATAGGAACTTTTTTATTCACCATGGTGTGATCTACAAAAGTCTCCATTGGATTTCGGCTATCTCGTCGCGATTCGATTATACATAGCTGATGACATAATCGATTTTCAGGTATCCAGCTTTGTATAATCGCATCGCGACCAGATAACCATAGAGTCAATAGGAACGTTTTTAATCACCATGACGTGATCTACAAAAGTCTCCATTGGATCTATCGTCTATCTCGTAGCGATTCGATTATACATAGATGGATACCTGAAAATCGATTATGTCATCAGCTATGTATAATCGAATCGCGACGAAATAGAGGATAGATCCAATGGAGACTTTTGTGGATCACCTAATGGTGAATAAAAAAGTTCCTATTGACTCTATGGCTATCTCGTCGCGATTCGATTATACATAGCTGATGACATAATCGATTTTCAGGTATCCAGCTTTGTATAATCGATTTGCGATCAGATAACCATAGAGTCAATAGGAACGTTTTTATTCACCATGATGTGATCTACAAAAGTCTCCATTGGATCTATCGTCTATCTCGTAGCGATTCGATTATACATAGATGGATACCTGAAAATCGATTATGCCATTAGCTATGTATAATCGAATCGCGACGATATAGAGGATAGATCCAATGGAGACTCTTGTAGATCACCTAATGGTGAATAAAAAAGTTCCTATTGACTCTATGGCTATCTCGTCGCGATTCGATTATACATAGCTGATGACATAATTGATTTTCAGGTATCCAGCTTTGTATAATCGAATCGCGACGAGATAACCATAGAGTCAATAGGAACTTTTTTATTCACCATGGTGTGATCTACAAAAGTCTTCATTGGATCTCGTCTATCTCGTCGCGATTCGATTATACATAGCTGATGACATAATCGATTTTCAGGTATCTAGCTTTGTATAATCGCATCGCGACCAGATAACCATAGAGTCAATAGGAACGTTTTTATTCACCATGATGTGATCTACAAAAGTCTCCATTGGATCTATCGTCTATATCGTAGCGATTCGATTATACATAGATGGATACCTGAAAATCGATTATGTCACCAACCACGTATATACGAATCACGACGATATAACCTTAGAGTCAATAGGCCCTTTTTTATTCACCATATTGTGATCTACAAAAGTCTCCATTGGATCTATCGTCTATCTCGTTGCGATTCGAATATACATAGCTGATGACATAATCGATTTTCAGGTATCCAGCTTTGTATAATCGAATTGCGACCAGATAACCATAGAGTCAATAGGAACGTTTTTATTCACCATGATGTGATCTACAAAAGTCTCCATTAGATCTATCATTTATCTTGTCGCGATTCGATTATACACCGCTGGATACCTGAAAATCGATTATGTCACCAACCACGTATATACGAATCACGACGATATAACCTTAGAGTCAATAGGCCCTTTTTTATTCACCATATTGTGATCTACAAAAGTCTCCATTGGATCTATCGTCTATCTCGTTGCGATTCGAATATACATAGCTGATGACATAATCGATTTTCAGGTATCCAGCTTTGTATAATCGAATTGCGACCAGATAACCATAGAGTCAATAGGAACGTTTTTATTCACCATGATGTGATCTACAATAGTCTCCATTGGATCTATCGTCTATCTCGTAGCGATTCGATTATACATAGATGGATACCTGAAAATCGATTATGCCATCAGCTATGTATAATCGAATCGCGACGATATAGAGGATAGATCCAATGGAGACTCTTGTAGATCACCTAATGGTGAATAAAAAAGTTCCTATTGACTCTATGGCTATCTCGTCGCGATTCGATTATACATAGCTGATGACATAATCGATTTTCAGGTTTCCAGCTTTGAGGAATCGAATTGCGACCAGATAACCATAGAGTCAATAGGAACGTTTTTATTCACCATGATGTGATCTACAAAAGTCTCCATTGGATCTATCGTCTATTTCGTAGCGATTCGATTATACATAGATGGATACCTGAATATTGATTATGTTATCAGCTATGTATAAATCGAATCGCGACGAAATAGAGGATAGATCCAATGGAGACTTTTTTAGATCACCTAATGGTGAATAAAAAAGTTCCTATTGACTCTATGGCTATCTCGCCGCGATTCGATTATACATAGCTGACGACATAATCGATTTTCAGGTATCCAGCTTTGTATAATCGAATTGCGATCAGATAACCATAGAGTCAATAGGAACTTTTTTATTCACCATGGTGTGATCTACAAAAGTCTCCATTGGATTTCGGCTATCTCGTCGCGATTCGATTATACATAGCTGATGACATAATCGATTTTCAGGTATCCAGCTTTGTATAATCGCATCGCGACCAGATAACCATAGAGTCAATAGGAACGTTTTTATTCACCATGACGTGATCTACAAAAGTATCCATTGGATCTATCGTCTATCTCGTAGCGATTCGATTATACATAGATGGATACCTGATAATCGATTATGTCATCAGCTATGTATAAATTGAATCGCGACGAAATAGAGGATAGATCCAATGGAGACTTTTGTAGATCACCTAATGGTGAATAAAAAAGTTCCTATTGACTCTATGGCTATCTCGTCGCGATTCGATTATACATAGCTGATGACATAATTGATTTTCAGGTATCCAGCTTTGTATAATCGAATCGCGACGAGATAGCCATAGAGTCAATAGGAACTTTTTTATTCACCATTAGGTGATCTACAAAAGTCTCCATTGGATCTATCCTCTATTTCGTCGCTATTCGATTATACATAGCTGATGACATAATCGATTTTCAGGTATCCATCTATGTATAATCGAATCGCTACGAGATAGACGATAGATCCAATGGAGACTTTTGTAGATCACATCATGGTGAATAAAAACGTTCTTATTGACTCTAGGGTTATCTGGTCGCAATTCGATTATACAAAGCTGGATACCTGAAAATCGATTATGACATCAGCTATGTATATTCGAATCGCTACGAGAAAGACGATAGATCCAATGGAGACTTTTGTAGATCACATCATGGTGAATAAAAACGTTCCTATTGACTCTATGGTTATCTCGTCGCTATTCGATTATACAAAGCTGGATACCTGAATATCGATTATGTCATCAGCTATGTATAATCGAATCGCGACGAGATAGACGATAGATCCAATGGACACTTTTGTAGATCACATCATGGGGAATAAAAAAGTTCCTATTGACTCTATGGTTATCTGGTCGCGATTCGATTATACAAAGCTGGATACCTGATAATCGATTATGTCATCAGCTATGTATAATCGAATCGCGGCGAGATAGCCGAGATCCAATGGAGACTTTTGTAGATCACACCATGGTGAATAAAAAAGTTCCTATTGACTCTATGGTTATCTCGTCGCGATTCGATTTTACAAAGCTGGATACCTGAAAATCGATTATGTCATCAGCTATGTATAATCGAATCGCGACAAGATAGCCATAGAGTCAATAGGAACTTTTTTATTCACAATTAGGTGATCTACAAAAGTCTCCATTGGATCTATCCTCTATTTCGTCGCTATTCGATTATACATAGCTGATGACATAATCGATTTTCAGGTATCCATCTATGTATAATCGAATCGCTTCGAGATAGACGATAGATCCAATGGAGACTTTTGTAGATCACATCATGGTGAATAAAAACGTTCTTATTGACTCTATGGTTATCTGGTCGCAATTCGATTATACAAAGCTGGATACCTGAAAATCGATTATGACATCAGCTATGTATATTCGAATCGCTACGAGAAAGACGATAGATCCAATGGAGACTTTTGTAGATCACATCATGGTGAATAAAAACGTTCCTATTGACTCTATGGTTATCTCGTCGCTATTCGATTATACAAAGCTGGATACCTGAATATCGATTATGTCATCAGCTATGTATAATCGAATCGCGACGAGATAGACGATAGATCCAATGGACACTTTTGTAGATCACATCATGGGGAATAAAAAAGTTCCTATTGACTCTATGGTTATCTGGTCGCGATTCGATTATACAAAGCTGGATACCTGATAATCGATTATGTCATCAGCTATGTATAATCGAATCGCGGCGAGATAGCCGAGATCCAATGGAGACTTTTGTAGATCACACCATGGTGAATAAAAAAGTTCCTATTGACTCTATGGTTATCTCGTCGCGATTCGATTTTACAAAGCTGGATACCTGAAAATCGATTATGTCATCAGCTATGTATAATCGAATCGCGACAAGATAGCCATAGAGTCAATAGGAACTTTTTTATTCACAATTAGGTGATCTACAAAAGTCTCCATTGGATCTATCCTCTATTTCGTCGCTATTCGATTATACATAGCTGATGACATAATCGATTTTCAGGTATCCATCTATGTATAATCGAATCGCTTCGAGATAGACGATAGATCCAATGGAGACTTTTGTTGATCACATCATGGTGAATAAAAACGTTCCTATTGACTCTATGGTTATCTGGTCGCAATTCGATTTACAAAGCTGGATACCTGAAAATCGATTATGTCATCAGCTATGTATAATCGAATCGCGACGAGATAGCCGAGATCCAATGGAGACTTTTGTAGATCACACCATGGTGAATAAAAAAGTTCCTATTGACTCTATGGTTATCTCGTCGCGATTCGATTTTACAAAGCTGGATACCTGAAAATCGATTATGTCATCAGCTATGTATAATCGAATCGCGACGAGATAGCCATAGAGTCAATAGGAACTTTTTTATTCACAATTAGGTGATCTACAAAAGTCTCCATTGGATCTATCCTCTATTTCGTCGCTATTCGATTATACATAGCTCATGACATAATCGATTTTCAGGTATCCATCTATGTATAATCGAATCGCTTCGAGATAGACGATAGATCCAATGGAGACTTTTGTTGATCACATCATGGTGAATAAAAACGTTCCTATTGACTCTATGGTTATCTGGTCGCAATTCGATTTACAAAGCTGGATACCTGAAAATCGATTATGTCATCAGCTATGTATAATCGAATCGCGACGAGATAGCCATAGAGTCAATAGGAACTTTTTTATTCACAATTAGGTGATCTACAAAAGTCTCCATTGGATCTATCCTCTATTTCGTCGCTATTCGATTATACATAGCTGATGACATAATCGATTTTCAGGTATCCATCTATGTATAATCGAATCGTTTCGAGATAGACGATAGATCCAATGGAGACTTTTGTAGATCACATCATGGTGAATAAAAACGTTCTTATTGACTCTATGGTTATCTCGTCGCTATTCGATTATACAAAGCTGGATACCTGAATATCGATTATGTCATCAGCTATGTATAATCGAATCGCGACGAGATAGACGATAGATCCAATGGACACTTTTGTAGATCACATCATGGGGAATAAAAAAGTTCCTATTGACTCTATGGTTATCTCGTCGCGATTCGATTTTACAAAGCTGGATACCTGAAAATCGATTATGTCATCAGCTATGTATAATCGAATCGCGACAAGATAGCCATAGAGTCAATAGGAACTTTTTTATTCACAATTAGGTGATCTACAAAAGTCTCCATTGGATCTATCCTTTATTTCGTCGCTATTCGATTATACATAGCTGATGACATAATCGATTTTCAGGTATCCATCTATGTATAATCGAATCGCTTCGAGATAGACGATAGATCCAATGGAGACTTTTGTAGATCACATCATGGTGAATAAAAACGTTCTTATTGACTCTATGGTTATCTGGTCGCAATTCGATTATACAAAGCTGGATACCTGAAAATCGATTATGACATCAGCTATGTATATTCGAATCGCTACGAGAAAGACGATAGATCCAATGGAGACTTTTGTAGATCACATCATGGTGAATAAAAACGTTCCTATTGACTCTATGGTTATCTCGTCGCTATTCGATTATACAAAGCTGGATACCTGAATATCGATTATGTCATCAGCTATGTATAATCGAATCGCGACGAGATAGACGATAGATCCAATGGACACTTTTGTAGATCACATCATGGGGAATAAAAAAGTTCCTATTGACTCTATGGTTATCTGGTCGCGATTCGATTATACAAAGCTGGATACCTGATAATCGATTATGTCATCAGCTATGTATAATCGAATCGCGGCGAGATAGCCGAGATCCAATGGAGACTTTTGTAGATCACACCATGGTGAATAAAAAAGTTCCTATTGACTCTATGGTTATCTCGTCGCGATTCGATTTTACAAAGCTGGATACCTGAAAATCGATTATGTCATCAGCTATGTATAATCGAATCGCGACAAGATAGCCATAGAGTCAATAGGAACTTTTTTATTCACAATTAGGTGATCTACAAAAGTCTCCATTGGATCTATCCTCTATTTCGTCGCTATTCGATTATACATAGCTGATGACATAATCGATTTTCAGGTATCCATCTATGTATAATCGAATCGCTTCGAGATAGACGATAGATCCAATGGAGACTTTTGTTGATCACATCATGGTGAATAAAAACGTTCCTATTGACTCTATGGTTATCTGGTCGCAATTCGATTTACAAAGCTGGATACCTGAAAATCGATTATGTCATCAGCTATGTATAATCGAATCGCGACGAGATAGCCGAGATCCAATGGAGACTTTTGTAGATCACATCATGGTGAATAAAAACGTTCCTATTGACTCTATGGTTATCTCGTCGCTATTCGATTATACAAAGCTGGATACCTGAATATCGATTATGTCATCAGCTATGTATAATCGAATCGCGACAAGATAGCCATAGAGTCAATAGGAACTTTTTTATTCACAATTAGGTGATCTACAAAAGTCTCCATTGGATCTATCCTCTATTTCGTCGCTATTCGATTATACATAGCTGATGACATAATCGATTTTCAGGTATCCATCTATGTATAATCGAATCGCTTCGAGATAGACGATAGATCCAATGGAGACTTTTGTAGATCACATCATGGTGAATAAAAACGTTCTTATTGACTCTATGGTTATCTGGTCGCAATTCGATTATACAAAGCTGGATACCTGAAAATCGATTATGACATCAGCTATGTATATTCGAATCGCTACGAGAAAGACGATAGATCCAATGGAGACTTTTGTAGATCACATCATGGTGAATAAAAATGTTCCTATTGACTCTATGGTTATCTCGTCGCTATTCGATTATACAAAGCTGGATACCTGAATATCGATTATGTCATCAGCTATGTATAATCGAATCGCGACGAGATAGACGATAGATCCAATGGACACTTTTGTAGATCACATCATGGGGAATAAAAAAGTTCCTATTGACTCTATGGTTATCTGGTCGCGATTCGATTATACAAAGCTGGATACCTGATAATCGATTATGTCATCAGCTATGTATAATCGAATCGCGGCGAGATAGCCGAGATCCAATGGAGACTTTTGTAGATCACACCATGGTGAATAAAAAAGTTCCTATTGACTCTATGGTTATCTCGTCGCGATTCGATTTTACAAAGCTGGATACCTGAAAATCGATTATGTCATCAGCTATGTATAATCGAATCGCGACAAGATAGCCATAGAGTCAATAGGAACTTTTTTATTCACAATTAGGTGATCTACAAAAGTCTCCATTGGATCTATCCTCTATTTCGTCGCTATTCGATTATACATAGCTGATGACATAATCGATTTTCAGGTATCCATCTATGTATAATCGAATCGCTTCGAGATAGACGATAGATCCAATGGAGACTTTTGTTGATCACATCATGGTGAATAAAAACGTTCCTATTGACTCTATGGTTATCTGGTCGCAATTCGATTTACAAAGCTGGATACCTGAAAATCGATTATGTCATCAGCTATGTATAATCGAATCGCGACGAGATAGCCGAGATCCAATGGAGACTTTTGTAGATCACACCATGGTGAATAAAAAAGTTCCTATTGACTCTATGGTTATCTCGTCGCGATTCGATTTTAGAAAGCTGGATACCTGAAAATCGATTATGTCATCAGCTATGTATAATCGAATCGCGACGAGATAGCCATAGAGTCAATAGGAACTTTTTTATTCACAATTAGGTGATCTACAAAAGTCTCCATTGGATCTATCCTCTATTTCGTCGCTATTCGATTATACATAGCTGATGACATAATCGATTTTCAGGTATCCATCTATGTATAATCGAATCGCTTCGAGATAGACGATAGATCCAATGGAGACTTTTGTTGATCACATCATGGTGAATAAAAACGTTCCTATTGACTCTATGGTTATCTGGTCGCAATTCGATTTACAAAGCTGGATACCTGAAAATCGATTATGTCATCAGCTATGTATAATCGAATCGCGACGAGATAGCCATAGAGTCAATAGGAATTTTTTATTCACAATTAGGTGATCTACAAAAGTCTCCATTGGATCTATCCTCTATTTCGTCGCTATTCGATTATACATAGCTGATGACATAATCGATTTTCAGGTATCCATCTATGTATAATCGAATCGCGACGAGATAGACGATAGATCCAATGGACACTTTTGTAGATCACATCATGGGGAATAAAAAAGTTCCTATTGACTCTATGGTTATCTGGTCGCGATTCGATTATACAAAGCTGGATACCTGATAATCGATTATGTCATCAGCTATGTATAATCGAATCGCGACGAGATAGCCGAGATCCAATGGAGACTTTTGTAGATCACACCATGGTGAATAAAAAAGTTCTTATTGACTCTATGGTTATCTCGTCGCGATTCGATTTTACAAAGCTGGATACCTGAAAATCGATTATGTCATCAGCTATGTATAATCGAATCGCGACAAGATAGCCATAGAGTCAATAGGAACGTTTTTATTCACAATTAGGTGATCTACAAAAGTCTCCATTGGATCTATCCTCTATTTCGTCGCTATTCGATTATACATAGCTGATGACATAATCGATTTTCAGGTATCCATCTATGTATAATCGAATCGCTTCGAGATAGACGATAGATCCAATGGAGACTTTTGTAGATCACATCATGGTGAATAAAAACGTTCTTATTGACTCTATGGTTATCTGGTCGCAATTCGATTATACAAAGCTGGATACCTGAAAATCGATTATGACATCAGCTATGTATATTCGAATCGCTACGAGAAAGACGATAGATCCAATGGAGACTTTTGTAGATCACATCATGGTGAATAAAAACGTTCCTATTGACTCTATGGTTATCTCGTCGCTATTCGATTATACAAAGCTGGATACCTGAATATCGATTATGTCATCAGCTATGTATAATCGAATCGCGACGAGATAGACGATAGATCCAATGGACACTTTTGTAGATCACATCATGGGGAATAAAAAAGTTCCTATTGACTCTATGGTTATCTGGTCGCGATTCGATTATACAAAGCTGGATACCTGATAATCGATTATGTCATCAGCTATGTATAATCGAATCGCGGCGAGATAGCCGAGATCCAATGGAGACTTTTGTAGATCACACCATGGTGAATAAAAAAGTTCCTATTGACTCTATGGTTATCTCGTCGCGATTCGATTTTACAAAGCTGGATACCTGAAAATCGATTATGTCATCAGCTATGTATAATCGAATCGCGACAAGATAGCCATAGAGTCAATAGGAACTTTTTTATTCACAATTAGGTGATCTACAAAAGTCTCCATTGGATCTATCCTCTATTTCGTCGCTATTCGATTATACATAGCTGATGACATAATCGATTTTCAGGTATCCATCTATGTATAATCGAATCGCTTCGAGATAGACGATAGATCCAATGGAGACTTTTGTTGATCACATCATGGTGAATAAAAACGTTCCTATTGACTATATGGTTATCTGGTCGCAATTCGATTTACAAAGCTGGATACCTGAAAATCGATTATGTCATCAGCTATGTATAATCGAATCGCGACGAGATAGCCGAGATCCAATGGAGACTTTTGTAGATCACACCATGGTGAATAAAAAAGTTCCTATTGACTCTATGGTTATCTCGTCGCGATTCGATTTTACAAAGCTGGATACCTGAAAATCGATTATGTCATCAGCTATGTATAATCGAATCGCGACGAGATAGCCATAGAGTCAATAGGAACTTTTTTATTCACAATTAGGTGATCTACAAAAGTCTCCATTGGATCTATCCTCTATTTCGTCGCTATTCGATTATACATAGCTGATGACATAATCGATTTTTAGGTATCCATCTATGTATAATCGAATCGCTTCGAGATAGACGATAGATCCAATGGAGACTTTTGTAGATCACATCATGGTGAATAAAAACGTTCTTATTGACTCTATGGTTATCTGGTCGCAATTCGATTATACAAAGCTGGATACCTGAAAATCGATTATGACATCAGCTATGTATATTCGAATCGCTACGAGAAAGACGATAGATCCAATGGAGACTTTTGTAGATCACATCATGGTGAATAAAAACGTTCCTATTGACTCTATGGTTATCTCGTCGCTATTCGATTATACAAAGCTGGATACCTGAATATCGATTATGTCATCAGCTATGTATAATCGAATCGCGACGAGATAGACGATAGATCCAATGGACACTTTTGTAGATCACATCATGGGGAATAAAAAAGTTCCTATTGACTCTATGGTTATCTGGTCGCGATTCGATTATACAAAGCTGGATACCTGAAAATCGATTATGTCATCAGCTATGTATAATCGAATCGCGACGAGATAGCCGAGATCCAATGGAGACTTTTGTAGATCACACCATGGTGAATAAAAAAGTTCCTATTGACTCTATGGTTATCTCGTCGCGATTCGATTTTACAAAGCTGGATACCTGAAAATCGATTATGTCATCAGCTATGTATAATCGAATCGCGACGAGATAGCCATAGAGTCAATAGGAACTTTTTTATTCACAATTAGGTGATCTACAAAAGTCTCCATTGGATCTATCCTCTATTTCGTCGCTATTCGATTATACATAGCTGATGACATAATCGATTTTCAGGTATCCATCTATGTATAATCGAATCGCTTCGAGATAGACGATAGATCCAATGGAGACTTTTGTTGATCACATCATGGTGAATAAAAACGTTCCTATTGACTCTATGGTTATCTGGTCGCAATTCGATTTACAAAGCTGGATACCTGAAAATCGATTATGTCATCAGCTATGTATAATCGAATCGCGACGAGATAGCCATAGAGTCAATAGGAACTTTTTTATTCACAATTAGGTGATCTACAAAAGTCTCCATTGGATCTATCCTCTATTTCGTCGCTATTCGATTATACATAGCTGATGACATAATCGATTTTCAGGTATCCATCTATGTATAATCGAATCGCTTCGAGATAGACGATAGATCCAATGGAGACTTTTGTAGATCACATCATGGTGAATAAAAACGTTCTTATTGAATCTATGGTTATCTGGTCGCAATTCGATTATACAAAGCTGGATACCTGAAAATCGATTATGACATCAGCTATGTATATTCGAATCGCTACGAGAAAGACGATAGATCCAATGGAGACTTTTGTAGATCACATCATGGTGAATAAAAACGTTCCTATTGACTCTATGGTTATCTCGTCGCTATTCGATTATACAAAGCTGGATACCTGAATATCGATTATGTCATCAGCTATGTATAATCGAATCGCGACGAGATAGACGATAGATCCAATGGACACTTTTGTAGATCACATCATGGGGAATAAAAAAGTTCCTATTGACTCTATGGTTATCTGGTCGCGATTCGATTATACAAAGCTGGATACCTGATAATCGATTATGTCATCAGCTATGTATAATCGAATCGCGGCGAGATAGCCGAGATCCAATGGAGACTTTTGTAGATCACACCATGGTGAATAAAAAAGTTCCTATTGACTCTATGGTTATCTCGTCGCGATTCGATTTTACAAAGCTGGATACCTGAAAATCGATTATGTCATCAGCTATGTATAATCGAATCGCGACAAGATAGCCATAGAGTCAATAGGAACTTTTTTATTCACAATTAGGTGATCTACAAAAGTCTCCATTGGATCTATCCTCTATTTCGTCGCTATTCGATTATACATAGCTGATGACATAATCGATTTTCAGGTATCCATCTATGTATAATCGAATCGCTTCGAGATAGACGATAGATCCAATGGAGACTTTTGTTGATCACATCATGGTGAATAAAAACGTTCCTATTGACTCTATGGTTATCTGGTCGCAATTCGATTTACAAAGCTGGATACCTGAAAATCGATTATGTCATCAGCTATGTATAATCGAATCGCGACGAGATAGCCGAGATCCAATGGAGACTTTTGTAGATCACACCATGGTGAATAAAAAAGTTCCTATTGACTCTATGGTTATCTCGTCGCGATTCGATTTTACAAAGCTGGATACCTGAAAATCGATTATGTCATCAGCTATGTATAATCGAATCGCGACGAGATAGCCATAGAGTCAATAGGAACTTTTTTATTCACAATTAGGTGATCTACAAAAGTCTCCATTGGATCTATCCTCTATTTCGTCGCTATTCGATTATACATAGCTGATGACATAATCGATTTTCAGGTATCCATCTATGTATAATCGAATCGCTTCGAGATAGACGATAGATCCAATGGAGACTTTTGTTGATCACATCATGGTGAATAAAAACGTTCCTATTGACTCTATGGTTATCTGGTCGCAATTCGATTTACAAAGCTGGATACCTGAAAATCGATTATGTCATCAGCTATGTATAATCGAATCGCGACGAGATAGCCATAGAGTCAATAGGAACTTTTTTATTCACAATTAGGTGATCTACAAAAGTCTCCATTGGATCTATCCTCTATTTCGTCGCTATTCGATTATACATAGCTGATGACATAATCGATTTTCAGGTATCCATCTATGTATAATCGAATCGCGACGAGATAGACGATAGATCCAATGGACACTTTTGTAGATCACATCATGGGGAATAAAAAAGTTCCTATTGACTCTATGGTTATCTGGTCGCGATTCGATTATACAAAGCTGGATACCTGATAATCGATTATGTCATCAGCTATGTATAATCGAATCGCGGCGAGATAGCCGAGATCCAATGGAGACTTTTGTAGATCACACCATGGTGAATAAAAAAGTTCCTATTGACTCTATGGTTATCTCGTCGCGATTCGATTTTACAAAGCTGGATACCTGAAAATCGATTATGTCATCAGCTATGTATAATCGAATCGCGACAAGATAGCCATAGAGTCAATAGGAACTTTTTTATTCACAATTAGGTGATCTACAAAAGTCTCCATTGGATCTATCCTCTATTTCGTCGCTATTCGATTATACATAGCTGATGACATAATCGATTTTCAGGTATCCATCTATGTATAATCGAATCGCTTCGAGATAGACGATAGATCCAATGGAGACTTTTGTTGATCACATCATGGTGAATAAAAACGTTCCTATTGACTCTATGGTTATCTGGTCGCAATTCGATTTACAAAGCTGGATACCTGAAAATCGATTATGTCATCAGCTATGTATAATCGAATCGCGACGAGATAGCCGAGATCCAATGGAGACTTTTGTAGATCACACCATGGTGAATAAAAAAGTTCCTATTGACTCTATGGTTATCTCGTCGCGATTAGATTTTACAAAGCTGGATACCTGAAAATCGATTATGTCATCAGCTATGTATAATCGAATCGCGACGAGATAGCCATAGAGTCAATAGGAACGTTTTTATTCACAATTAGGTGATCTACAAAAGTCTCCATTGGATCTATCCTCTATTTCGTCGCTATTCGATTATACATAGCTGATGACATAATCGATTTTCAGGTATCCATCTATGTATAATCGAATCGCTTCGAGATAGACGATAGATCCAATGGAGACTTTTGTTGATCACATCATGGTGAATAAAAACGTTCCTATTGACTCTATGGTTATCTGGTCACAATTCGATTTACAAAGCTGGATACCTGAAAATCGATTATGTCATCAGCTATGTATAATCGAATCGCGACGAGATAGCCATAGAGTCAATAGGAACTTTTTTATTCACAATTAGGTGATCTACAAAAGTCTCCATTGGATCTATCCTCTATTTCGTCGCTATTCGATTATACATAGCTGATGACATAATCGATTTTCAGGTATCCATCTATGTATAATCGAATCGCGACGAGATAGACGATAGATCCAATGGACACTTTTGTAGATCACATCATGGGGAATAAAAAAGTTCCTATTGACTCTATGGTTATCTGGTCGCGGTTCGATTATACAAAGCTGGATACCTGATAATCGATTATGTCATCAGCTATGTATAATCGAATCGCGACGAGATAGCCGAGATCCAATGGAGACTTTTGTAGATCACACCATGGTGAATAAAAAAGTTCCTATTGACTCTATGGTTATCTCGTCGCGATTCGATTTTACAAAGCTGGATACCTGAAAATCGATTATGTCATCAGCTATGTATAATCGAATCGCGACGAGATAGCCATAGAGTCAATAGGAACTTTTTTATTCACAATTAGGTGATCTACAAAAGTCTCCATTGGATCTACCCTCTATTTCGTCGCTATTCGATTATACATAGCTGATGACATAATCGATTTTCAGGTATCCATCTATGTATAATCGAATCGCTTCGAGATAGACGATAGATCCAATGGAGACTTTTGTTGATCACATCATGGTGAATAAAAACGTTCCTATTGACTCTATGGTTATCTGGTCGCAATTCGATTTACAAAGCTGGATACCTGAAAATCGATTATGTCATCAGCTATGTATAATCGAATCGCGACGAGATAGCCATAGAGTCAATAGGAACTTTTTTATTCACCAATAGGTGATTTACATAAGTCTCCATTGGATCTATCCTCTATTTCGTCGCGATTCGATTATACATAGCTGATGACATAATCGATTTTCAGGTATCCATCTATGTATAATCGAATCGCTGCGAGATAGACGATAGATCCAATGGAGACTTTTGTAGATCACATCATGTTGAATAAAAACGTTCTTATTGACTCTATGGTTATCTGGTCGCAATTCGATTATACAAAGCTGGATACCTGAAAAACGATTATGACATCAGCTATGTATAATCGAATCGCTACGAGAAAGACGATAGATCCAATGGAGACTTTTGTAGATCACATCATGGAGAATAAAAACGTTCCTATTGACTCTATGGTTATCTAGTCGCAATTCGATTTACAAAGCTGGATACCTGAAAATCGATTATGTCATCAGCTATGTATAATCGAATCGCGACGAGATAGCCATAGAGTCAATAGGAACTTTTTTATTCACAATTAGGTGATCTACAAAAGTCTCCATTGGATCTATCCTCTATTTCGTCGCTATTCGATTATACATAGCTGATGACATAATCGATTTTTAGGTATCCATCTATGTATAATCGAATCGCTTCGAGATAGACGATAGATCCAATGGAGACTTTTGTAGATCACATCATGGTGAATAAAAACGTTCTTATTGACTCTATGGTTATCTGGTCGCAATTCGATTATACAAAGCTGGATACCTGAAAATCGATTATGACATCAGCTATGTATATTCGAATCGCTACGAGAAAGACGATAGATCCAATGGAGACTTTTGTAGATCACATCATGGTGAATAAAAACGTTCCTATTGACTCTATGGTTATCTCGTCGCTATTCGATTATACAAAGCTGGATACCTGAATATCGATTATGTCATCAGCTATGTATAATCGAATCGCGACGAGATAGACGATAGATCCAATGGACACTTTTGTAGATCACATCATGGGGAATAAAAAAGTTCCTATTGACTCTATGGTTATCTGGTCGCGATTCGATTATACAAAGCTGGATACCTGAAAATCGATTATGTCATCAGCTATGTATAATCGAATCGCGACGAGATAGCCGAGATCCAATGGAGACTTTTGTAGATCACACCATGGTGAATAAAAAAGTTCCTATTGACTCTATGGTTATCTCGTCGCGATTCGATTTTACAAAGCTGGATACCTGAAAATCGATTATGTCATCAGCTATGTATAATCGAATCGCGACGAGATAGCCATAGAGTCAATAGGAACTTTTTTATTCACAATTAGGTGATCTACAAAAGTCTCCATTGGATCTACCCTCTATTTCGTCGCTATTCGATTATACATAGCTGATGACATAATCGATTTTCAGGTATCCATCTATGTATAATCGAATCGCTTCGAGATAGACGATAGATCCAATGGAGACTTTTGTTGATCACATCATGGTGAATAAAAACGTTCCTATTGACTCTATGGTTATCTGGTCGCAATTCGATTTACAAAGCTGGATACCTGAAAATCGATTATGTCATCAGCTATGTATAATCGAATCGCGACGAGATAGCCGAGATCCAATGGAGACTTTTGTAGATCACACCATGGTGAATAAAAAAGTTCCTATTGACTCTATGGTTATCTCGTCGCGATTCGATTTTACAAAGCTGGATACCTGAAAATCGATTATGTCATCAGCTATGTATAATCGAATCGCGACGAGATAGCCATAGAGTCAATAGGAACTTTTTTATTCACAATTAGGTGATCTACAAAAGTCTCCATTGGATCTATCCTCTATTTCGTCGCTATTCGATTATACATAGCTGATGACATAATCGATTTTCAGGTATCCATCTATGTATAATCGAATCGCTTCGAGATAGACGATAGATCCAATGGAGACTTTTGTTGATCACATCATGGTCAATAAAAACGTTCCTATTGACTCTATGGTTATCTGGTCGCAATTCGATTTACAAAGCTGGATACCTGAAAATCGATTATGTCATCAGCTATGTATAATCGAATCGCGACGAGATAGCCATAGAGTCAATAGGAACTTTTTTATTCACAATTAGGTGATCTACAAAAGTCTCCATTGGATCTATCCTCTATTTCGTCGCTATTCGATTATACATAGCTGATGACATAATCGATTTTCAGGTATCCATCTATGTATAATCGAATCGCGACGAGATAGACGATAGATCCAATGGACACTTTTGTAGATCACATCATGGGGAATAAAAAAGTTCCTATTGACTCTATGGTTATCTGGTCGCGATTCGATTATACAAAGCTGGATACCTGATAATCGATTATGTCATCAGCTATGTATAATCGAATCGCGACGAGATAGCCGAGATCCAATGGAGACTTTTGTAGATCACACCATGGTGAATAAAAAAGTTCCTATTGACTCTATGGTTATCTCGTCGCGATTCGATTTTACAAAGCTGGATACCTGAAAATCGATTATGTCATCAGCTATGTATAATCGAATTGCGACGAGATAGCCATAGAGTCAATAGGAACTTTTTTATTCACAATTAGGTGATCTACAAAAGTCTCCATTGGATCTACCCTCTATTTCGTCGCTATTCGATTATACATAGCTGATGACATAATCGATTTTCAGGTATCCATCTATGTATAATCGAATCGCTTCGAGATAGACGATAGATCCAATGGAGACTTTTGTTGATCACATCATGGTGAATAAAAACGTTCCTATTGACTCTATGGTTATCTGGTCGCAATTCGATTATACAAAGCTGGATACCTGAAAAACGATTATGACATCAGCTATGTATAATCGAATCGCTACGAGAAAGACGATAGATCCAATGGAGACTTTTGTAGATCACATCATGGAGAATAAAAACGTTCCTATTGACTCTATGGTTATCTAGTCGCAATTCGATTATACAAAGCTGGATACCTGAAAATCGATTATGTCATCAGCTATGTATGATCAAATCGCTTCGAGATAGACGATAGATCCAATGGAGACTTTTGTAGATCACATCATGGTGAATAAAAACGTTCTTATTGACTCTATGGTTATCTGGTCGCAATTCGATTATACAAAGCTGGATACCTGAAAATCGATTATGACATCAGCTATGTATATTCGAATCGCTACGAGAAAGACGATAGATCCAATGGAGACTTTTGTAGATCACATCATGGTGAATAAAAACGTTCCTATTGACTCTATGGTTATCTCGTCGCTATTCGATTATACAAAGCTGGATACCTGAATATCGATTATGTCATCAGCTATGTATAATCGAATCGCGACGAGATAGACGATAGATCCAATGGACACTTTTGTAGATCACATCATGGGGAATAAAAAAGTTCCTATTGACTCTATGGTTATCTGGTCGCGATTCGATTATACAAAGCTGGATACCTGATAATCGATTATGTCATCAGCTATGTATAATCGAATCGCGGCGAGATAGCCGAGATCCAATGGAGACTTTTGTAGATCACACCATGGTGAATAAAAAAGTTCCTATTGACTCTATGGTTATCTCGTCGCGATTCGATTTTACAAAGCTGGATACCTGAAAATCGATTATGTCATCAGCTATGTATAATCGAATCGCGACAAGATAGCCATAGAGTCAATAGGAACTTTTTTATTCACAATTAGGTGATCTACAAAAGTCTCCATTGGATCTATCCTCTATTTCGTCGCTATTCGATTATACATAGCTGATGACATAATCGATTTTCAGGTATCCATCTATGTATAATCGAATCGCTTCGAGATAGACGATAGATCCAATGGAGACTTTTGTTGATCACATCATGGTGAATAAAAACGTTCCTATTGACTCTATGGTTATCTGGTCGCAATTCGATTTACAAAGCTGGATACCTGAAAATCGATTATGTCATCAGCTATGTATAATCGAATCGCGACGAGATAGCCATAGAGTCAATAGGAACTTTTTTATTCACCAATAGGTGATTTACATAAGTCTCCATTGGATCTATCCTCTATTTCGTCGCGATTCGATTATACATAGCTGATGACATAATCGATTTTCAGGTATCCATCTATGTATAATCGAATCGCTGCGAGATAGACGATAGATCCAATGGAGACTTTTGTAGATCACATCATGTTGAATAAAAACGTTCTTATTGACTCTATGGTTATCTGGTCGCAATTCGATTATACAAAGCTGGATACCTGAAAAACGATTATGACATCAGCTATGTATAATCGAATCGCTACGAGAAAGACGATAGATCCAATGGAGACTTTTGTAGATCACATCATGGAGAATAAAAACGTTCCTATTGACTCTATGGTTATCTAGTCGCAATTCGATTTACAAAGCTGGATACCTGAAAATCGATTATGTCATCAGCTATGTATAATCGAATCGCGACGAGATAGCCATAGAGTCAATAGGAACTTTTTTATTCACAATTAGGTGATCTACAAAAGTCTCCATTGGATCTATCCTCTATTTCGTCGCTATTCGATTATACATAGCTGATGACATAATCGATTTTTAGGTATCCATCTATGTATAATCGAATCGCTTCGAGATAGACGATAGATCCAATGGAGACTTTTGTAGATCACATCATGGTGAATAAAAACGTTCTTATTGACTCTATGGTTATCTGGTCGCAATTCGATTATACAAAGCTGGATACCTGAAAATCGATTATGACATCAGCTATGTATATTCGAATCGCTACGAGAAAGACGATAGATCCAATGGAGACTTTTGTAGATCACATCATGGTGAATAAAAACGTTCCTATTGACTCTATGGTTATCTCGTCGCTATTCGATTATACAAAGCTGGATACCTGAATATCGATTATGTCATCAGCTATGTATAATCGAATCGCGACGAGATAGACGATAGATCCAATGGACACTTTTGTAGATCACATCATGGGGAATAAAAAAGTTCCTATTGACTCTATGGTTATCTGGTCGCGATTCGATTATACAAAGCTGGATACCTGAAAATCGATTATGTCATCAGCTATGTATAATCGAATCGCGACGAGATAGCCGAGATCCAATGGAGACTTTTGTAGATCACACCATGGTGAATAAAAAAGTTCCTATTGACTCTATGGTTATCTCGTCGCGATTCGATTTTACAAAGCTGGATACCTGAAAATCGATTATGTCATCAGCTATGTATAATCGAATCGCGACGAGATAGCCATAGAGTCAATAGGAACTTTTTTATTCACAATTAGGTGATCTACAAAAGTCTCCATTGGATCTACCCTCTATTTCGTCGCTATTCGATTATACATAGCTGATGACATAATCGATTTTCAGGTATCCATCTATGTATAATCGAATCGCTTCGAGATAGACGATAGATCCAATGGAGACTTTTGTTGATCACATCATGGTGAATAAAAACGTTCCTATTGACTCTATGGTTATCTGGTCGCAATTCGATTTACAAAGCTGGATACCTGAAAATCGATTATGTCATCAGCTATGTATAATCGAATCGCGACGAGATAGCCGAGATCCAATGGAGACTTTTGTAGATCACACCATGGTGAATAAAAAAGTTCCTATTGACTCTATGGTTATCTCGTCGCGATTCGATTTTACAAAGCTGGATACCTGAAAATCGATTATGTCATCAGCTATGTATAATCGAATCGCGACGAGATAGCCATAGAGTCAATAGGAACTTTTTTATTCACAATTAGGTGATCTACAAAAGTCTCCATTGGATCTATCCTCTATTTCGTCGCTATTCGATTATACATAGCTGATGACATAATCGATTTTCAGGTATCCATCTATGTATAATCGAATCGCTTCGAGATAGACGATAGATCCAATGGAGACTTTTGTTGATCACATCATGGTCAATAAAAACGTTCCTATTGACTCTATGGTTATCTGGTCGCAATTCGATTTACAAAGCTGGATACCTGAAAATCGATTATGTCATCAGCTATGTATAATCGAATCGCGACGAGATAGCCATAGAGTCAATAGGAACTTTTTTATTCACAATTAGGTGATCTACAAAAGTCTCCATTGGATCTATCCTCTATTTCGTCGCTATTCGATTATACATAGCTGATGACATAATCGATTTTCAGGTATCCATCTATGTATAATCGAATCGCGACGAGATAGACGATAGATCCAATGGACACTTTTGTAGATCACATCATGGGGAATAAAAAAGTTCCTATTGACTCTATGGTTATCTGGTCGCGATTCGATTATACAAAGCTGGATACCTGATAATCGATTATGTCATCAGCTATGTATAATCGAATCGCGACGAGATAGCCGAGATCCAATGGAGACTTTTGTAGATCACACCATGGTGAATAAAAAAGTTCCTATTGACTCTATGGTTATCTCGTCGCGATTCGATTTTACAAAGCTGGATACCTGAAAATCGATTATGTCATCAGCTATGTATAATCGAATTGCGACGAGATAGCCATAGAGTCAATAGGAACTTTTTTATTCACAATTAGGTGATCTACAAAAGTCTCCATTGGATCTACCCTCTATTTCGTCGCTATTCGATTATACATAGCTGATGACATAATCGATTTTCAGGTATCCATCTATGTATAATCGAATCGCTTCGAGATAGACGATAGATCCAATGGAGACTTTTGTTGATCACATCATGGTGAATAAAAACGTTCCTATTGACTCTATGGTTATCTGGTCGCAATTCGATTATACAAAGCTGGATACCTGAAAAACGATTATGACATCAGCTATGTATAATCGAATCGCTACGAGAAAGACGATAGATCCAATGGAGACTTTTGTAGATCACATCATGGAGAATAAAAACGTTCCTATTGACTCTATGGTTATCTAGTCGCAATTCGATTATACAAAGCTGGATACCTGAAAATCGATTATGTCATCAGCTATGTATGATCAAATCGCTTCGAGATAGACGATAGATCCAATGGAGACTTTTGTAGATCACATCATGGTGAATAAAAACGTTCTTATTGACTCTATGGTTATCTGGTCGCAATTCGATTATACAAAGCTGGATACCTGAAAATCGATTATGACATCAGCTATGTATATTCGAATCGCTACGAGAAAGACGATAGATCCAATGGAGACTTTTGTAGATCACATCATGGTGAATAAAAACGTTCCTATTGACTCTATGGTTATCTCGTCGCTATTCGATTATACAAAGCTGGATACCTGAATATCGATTATGTCATCAGCTATGTATAATCGAATCGCGACGAGATAGACGATAGATCCAATGGACACTTTTGTAGATCACATCATGGGGAATAAAAAAGTTCCTATTGACTCTATGGTTATCTGGTCGCGATTCGATTATACAAAGCTGGATACCTGATAATCGATTATGTCATCAGCTATGTATAATCGAATCGCGGCGAGATAGCCGAGATCCAATGGAGACTTTTGTAGATCACACCATGGTGAATAAAAAAGTTCCTATTGACTCTATGGTTATCTCGTCGCGATTCGATTTTACAAAGCTGGATACCTGAAAATCGATTATGTCATCAGCTATGTATAATCGAATCGCGACAAGATAGCCATAGAGTCAATAGGAACTTTTTTATTCACAATTAGGTGATCTACAAAAGTCTCCATTGGATCTATCCTCTATTTCGTCGCTATTCGATTATACATAGCTGATGACATAATCGATTTTCAGGTATCCATCTATGTATAATCGAATCGCTTCGAGATAGACGATAGATCCAATGGAGACTTTTGTTGATCACATCATGGTGAATAAAAACGTTCCTATTGACTCTATGGTTATCTGGTCGCAATTCGATTTACAAAGCTGGATACCTGAAAATCGATTATGTCATCAGCTATGTATAATCGAATCGCGACGAGATAGCCGAGATCCAATGGAGACTTTTGTAGATCACACCATGGTGAATAAAAAAGTTCCTATTGACTCTATGGTTATCTCGTCGCGATTCGATTTTACAAAGCTGGATACCTGAAAATCGATTATGTCATCAGCTATGTATAATCGAATCGCGACGAGATAGCCATAGAGTCAATAGGAACTTTTTTATTCACAATTAGGTGATCTACAAAAGTCTCCATTGGATCTATCCTCTATTTCGTCGCTATTCGATTATACATAGCTGATGACATAATCGATTTTCAGGTATCCATCTATGTATAATCGAATCGCTTCGAGATAGACGATAGATCCAATGGAGACTTTTGTTGATCACATCATGGTGAATAAAAACGTTCCTATTGACTCTATGGTTATCTGGTCACAATTCGATTTACAAAGCTGGATACCTGAAAATCGATTATGTCATCAGCTATGTATAATCGAATCGCGACGAGATAGCCATAGAGTCAATAGGAACTTTTTTATTCACAATTAGGTGATCTACAAAAGTCTCCATTGGATCTATCCTCTATTTCGTCGCTATTCGATTATACATAGCTGATGACATAATCGATTTTCAGGTATCCATCTATGTATAATCGAATCGCGACGAGATAGACGATAGATCCAATGGACACTTTTGTAGATCACATCATGGGGAATAAAAAAGTTCCTATTGACTCTATGGTTATCTGGTCGCGGTTCGATTATACAAAGCTGGATACCTGATAATCGATTATGTCATCAGCTATGTATAATCGAATCGCGACGAGATAGCCGAGATCCAATGGAGACTTTTGTAGATCACACCATGGTGAATAAAAAAGTTCCTATTGACTCTATGGTTATCTCGTCGCGATTCGATTTTACAAAGCTGGATACCTGAAAATCGATTATGTCATCAGCTATGTATAATCGAATCGCGACGAGATAGCCATAGAGTCAATAGGAACTTTTTTATTCACAATTAGGTGATCTACAAAAGTCTCCATTGGATCTACCCTCTATTTCGTCGCTATTCGATTATACATAGCTGATGACATAATCGATTTTCAGGTATCCATCTATGTATAATCGAATCGCTTCGAGATAGACGATAGATCCAATGGAGACTTTTGTTGATCACATCATGGTGAATAAAAACGTTCCTATTGACTCTATGGTTATCTGGTCGCAATTCGATTTACAAAGCTGGATACCTGAAAATCGATTATGTCATCAGCTATGTATAATCGAATCGCGACGAGATAGCCATAGAGTCAATAGGAACTTTTTTATTCACCAATAGGTGATTTACATAAGTCTCCATTGGATCTATCCTCTATTTCGTCGCGATTCGATTATACATAGCTGATGACATAATCGATTTTCAGGTATCCATCTATGTATAATCGAATCGCTGCGAGATAGACGATAGATCCAATGGAGACTTTTGTAGATCACATCATGTTGAATAAAAACGTTCTTATTGACTCTATGGTTATCTGGTCGCAATTCGATTATACAAAGCTGGATACCTGAAAAACGATTATGACATCAGCTATGTATAATCGAATCGCTACGAGAAAGACGATAGATCCAATGGAGACTTTTGTAGATCACATCATGGAGAATAAAAACGTTCCTATTGACTCTATGGTTATCTAGTCGCAATTCGATTTACAAAGCTGGATACCTGAAAATCGATTATGTCATCAGCTATGTATAATCGAATCGCGACGAGATAGCCATAGAGTCAATAGGAACTTTTTTATTCACAATTAGGTGATCTACAAAAGTCTCCATTGGATCTATCCTCTATTTCGTCGCTATTCGATTATACATAGCTGATGACATAATCGATTTTTAGGTATCCATCTATGTATAATCGAATCGCTTCGAGATAGACGATAGATCCAATGGAGACTTTTGTAGATCACATCATGGTGAATAAAAACGTTCTTATTGACTCTATGGTTATCTGGTCGCAATTCGATTATACAAAGCTGGATACCTGAAAATCGATTATGACATCAGCTATGTATATTCGAATCGCTACGAGAAAGACGATAGATCCAATGGAGACTTTTGTAGATCACATCATGGTGAATAAAAACGTTCCTATTGACTCTATGGTTATCTCGTCGCTATTCGATTATACAAAGCTGGATACCTGAATATCGATTATGTCATCAGCTATGTATAATCGAATCGCGACGAGATAGACGATAGATCCAATGGACACTTTTGTAGATCACATCATGGGGAATAAAAAAGTTCCTATTGACTCTATGGTTATCTGGTCGCGATTCGATTATACAAAGCTGGATACCTGAAAATCGATTATGTCATCAGCTATGTATAATCGAATCGCGACGAGATAGCCGAGATCCAATGGAGACTTTTGTAGATCACACCATGGTGAATAAAAAAGTTCCTATTGACTCTATGGTTATCTCGTCGCGATTCGATTTTACAAAGCTGGATACCTGAAAATCGATTATGTCATCAGCTATGTATAATCGAATCGCGACGAGATAGCCATAGAGTCAATAGGAACTTTTTTATTCACAATTAGGTGATCTACAAAAGTCTCCATTGGATCTACCCTCTATTTCGTCGCTATTCGATTATACATAGCTGATGACATAATCGATTTTCAGGTATCCATCTATGTATAATCGAATCGCTTCGAGATAGACGATAGATCCAATGGAGACTTTTGTTGATCACATCATGGTGAATAAAAACGTTCCTATTGACTCTATGGTTATCTGGTCGCAATTCGATTTACAAAGCTGGATACCTGAAAATCGATTATGTCATCAGCTATGTATAATCGAATCGCGACGAGATAGCCATAGAGTCAATAGGAACTTTTTTATTCACCAATAGGTGATTTACATAAGTCTCCATTGGATCTATCCTCTATTTCGTCGCGATTCGATTATACATAGCTGATGACATAATCGATTTTCAGGTATCCATCTATGTATAATCGAATCGCTGCGAGATAGACGATAGATCCAATGGAGACTTTTGTAGATCACATCATGTTGAATAAAAACGTTCTTATTGACTCTATGGTTATCTGGTCGCAATTCGATTATACAAAGCTGGATACCTGAAAAACGATTATGACATCAGCTATGTATAATCGAATCGCTACGAGAAAGACGATAGATCCAATGGAGACTTTTGTAGATCACATCATGGAGAATAAAAACGTTCCTATTGACTCTATGGTTATCTAGTCGCAATTCGATTTACAAAGCTGGATACCTGAAAATCGATTATGTCATCAGCTATGTATAATCGAATCGCGACGAGATAGCCATAGAGTCAATAGGAACTTTTTTATTCACAATTAGGTGATCTACAAAAGTCTCCATTGGATCTATCCTCTATTTCGTCGCTATTCGATTATACATAGCTGATGACATAATCGATTTTCAGGTATCCATCTATGTATAATCGAATCGCGACGAGATAGACGATAGATCCAATGGACACTTTTGTAGATCACATCATGGGGAATAAAAAAGTTCCTATTGACTCTATGGTTATCTGGTCGCGATTCGATTATACAAAGCTGGATACCTGATAATCGATTATGTCATCAGCTATGTATAATCGAATCGCGACGAGATAGCCGAGATCCAATGGAGACTTTTGTAGATCACACCATGGTGAATAAAAAAGTTCCTATTGACTCTATGGTTATCTCGTCGCGATTCGATTTTACAAAGCTTGATACCTGAAAATCGATTATGTCATCAGCTATGTATAATCGAATCGCGACAAGATAGCCATAGAGTCAATAGGAACTTTTTTATTCACAATTAGGTGATCTACAAAAGTCTCCATTGGATCTATCCTCTATTTCGTCGCTATTCGATTATACATAGCTGATGACATAATCGATTTTCAGGTATCCATCTATGTATAATCGAATCGCTTCGAGATAGACGATAGATCCAATGGAGACTTTTGTAGATCACATCATGGTGAATAAAAACGTTCTTATTGACTCTATGGTTATCTGGTCGCAATTCGATTATACAAAGCTGGATACCTGAAAATCGATTATGACATCAGCTATGTATATTCGAATCGCTACGAGAAAGACGATAGATCCAATGGAGACTTTTGTAGATCACATCATGGTGAATAAAAACGTTCCTATTGACTCTATGGTTATCTCGTCGCTATTCGATTATACAAAGCTGGATACCTGAATATCGATTATGTCATCAGCTATGTATAATCGAATCGCGACGAGATAGACGATAGATCCAATGGACACTTTTGTAGATCACATCATGGGGAATAAAAAAGTTCCTATTGACTCTATGGTTATCTGGTCGCGATTCGATTATACAAAGCTGGATACCTGATAATCGATTATGTCATCAGCTATGTATAATCGAATCGCGGCGAGATAGCCGAGATCCAATGGAGACTTTTGTAGATCACACCATGGTGAATAAAAAAGTTCCTATTGACTCTATGGTTATCTCGTCGCGATTCGATTTTACAAAGCTGGATACCTGAAAATCGATTATGTCATCAGCTATGTATAATCGAATCGCGACAAGATAGCCATAGAGTCAATAGGAACTTTTTTATTCACAATTAGGTGATCTACAAAAGTCTCCATTGGATCTATCCTCTATTTCGTCGCTATTCGATTATACATAGCTGATGACATAATCGATTTTCAGGTATCCATCTATGTATAATCGAATCGCTTCGAGATAGACGATAGATCCAATGGAGACTTTTGTTGATCACATCATGGTGAATAAAAACGTTCCTATTGACTCTATGGTTATCTGGTCGCAATTCGATTTACAAAGCTGGATACCTGAAAATCGATTATGTCATCAGCTATGTATAATCGAATCGCGACGAGATAGCCGAGATCCAATGGAGACTTTTGTAGATCACACCATGGTGAATAAAAAAGTTCCTATTGACTCTATGGTTATCTCGTCGCGATTCGATTTTACAAAGCTGGATACCTGAAAATCGATTATGTCATCAGCTATGTATAATCGAATCGCGACGAGATAGCCATAGAGTCAATAGGAACTTTTTTATTCACAATTAGGTGATCTACAAAAGTCTCCATTGGATCTATCCTCTATTTCGTCGCTATTCGATTATACATAGCTGATGACATAATCGATTTTCAGGTATCCATCTATGTATAATCGAATCGCTTCGAGATAGACGATAGATCCAATGGAGACTTTTGTTGATCACATCATGGTCAATAAAAACGTTCCTATTGACTCTATGGTTATCTGGTCGCAATTCGATTTACAAAGCTGGATACCTGAAAATCGATTATGTCATCAGCTATGTATAATCGAATCGCGACGAGATAGCCATAGAGTCAATAGGAACTTTTTTATTCACAATTAGGTGATCTACAAAAGTCTCCATTGGATCTATCCTCTATTTCGTCGCTATTCGATTATACATAGCTGATGACATAATCGATTTTCAGGTATCCATCTATGTATAATCGAATCGCGACGAGATAGACGATAGATCCAATGGACACTTTTGTAGATCACATCATGGGGAATAAAAAAGTTCCTATTGACTCTATGGTTATCTGGTCGCGATTCGATTATACAAAGCTGGATACCTGATAATCGATTATGTCATCAGCTATGTATAATCGAATCGCGACGAGATAGCCGAGATCCAATGGAGACTTTTGTAGATCACACCATGGTGAATAAAAAAGTTCCTATTGACTCTATGGTTATCTCGTCGCGATTCGATTTTACAAAGCTGGATACCTGAAAATCGATTATGTCATCAGCTATGTATAATCGAATTGCGACGAGATAGCCATAGAGTCAATAGGAACTTTTTTATTCACAATTAGGTGATCTACAAAAGTCTCCATTGGATCTACCCTCTATTTCGTCGCTATTCGATTATACATAGCTGATGACATAATCGATTTTCAGGTATCCATCTATGTATAATCGAATCGCTTCGAGATAGACGATAGATCCAATGGAGACTTTTGTTGATCACATCATGGTGAATAAAAACGTTCCTATTGACTCTATGGTTATCTGGTCGCAATTCGATTATACAAAGCTGGATACCTGAAAAACGATTATGACATCAGCTATGTATAATCGAATCGCTACGAGAAAGACGATAGATCCAATGGAGACTTTTGTAGATCACATCATGGAGAATAAAAACGTTCCTATTGACTCTATGGTTATCTAGTCGCAATTCGATTATACAAAGCTGGATACCTGAAAATCGATTATGTCATCAGCTATGTATGATCAAATCGCTTCGAGATAGACGATAGATCCAATGGAGACTTTTGTAGATCACATCATGGTGAATAAAAACGTTCTTATTGACTCTATGGTTATCTGGTCGCAATTCGATTATACAAAGCTGGATACCTGAAAATCGATTATGACATCAGCTATGTATATTCGAATCGCTACGAGAAAGACGATAGATCCAATGGAGACTTTTGTAGATCACATCATGGTGAATAAAAACGTTCCTATTGACTCTATGGTTATCTCGTCGCTATTCGATTATACAAAGCTGGATACCTGAATATCGATTATGTCATCAGCTATGTATAATCGAATCGCGACGAGATAGACGATAGATCCAATGGACACTTTTGTAGATCACATCATGGGGAATAAAAAAGTTCCTATTGACTCTATGGTTATCTGGTCGCGATTCGATTATACAAAGCTGGATACCTGATAATCGATTATGTCATCAGCTATGTATAATCGAATCGCGGCGAGATAGCCGAGATCCAATGGAGACTTTTGTAGATCACACCATGGTGAATAAAAAAGTTCCTATTGACTCTATGGTTATCTCGTCGCGATTCGATTTTACAAAGCTGGATACCTGAAAATCGATTATGTCATCAGCTATGTATAATCGAATCGCGACAAGATAGCCATAGAGTCAATAGGAACTTTTTTATTCACAATTAGGTGATCTACAAAAGTCTCCATTGGATCTATCCTCTATTTCGTCGCTATTCGATTATACATAGCTGATGACATAATCGATTTTCAGGTATCCATCTATGTATAATCGAATCGCTTCGAGATAGACGATAGATCCAATGGAGACTTTTGTTGATCACATCATGGTGAATAAAAACGTTCCTATTGACTCTATGGTTATCTGGTCGCAATTCGATTTACAAAGCTGGATACCTGAAAATCGATTATGTCATCAGCTATGTATAATCGAATCGCGACGAGATAGCCGAGATCCAATGGAGACTTTTGTAGATCACACCATGGTGAATAAAAAAGTTCCTATTGACTCTATGGTTATCTCGTCGCGATTCGATTTTACAAAGCTGGATACCTGAAAATCGATTATGTCATCAGCTATGTATAATCGAATCGCGACGAGATAGCCATAGAGTCAATAGGAACTTTTTTATTCACAATTAGGTGATCTACAAAAGTCTCCATTGGATCTATCCTCTATTTCGTCGCTATTCGATTATACATAGCTGATGACATAATCGATTTTCAGGTATCCATCTATGTATAATCGAATCGCTTCGAGATAGACGATAGATCCAATGGAGACTTTTGTTGATCACATCATGGTCAATAAAAACGTTCCTATTGACTCTATGGTTATCTGGTCGCAATTCAATTTACAAAGCTGGATACCTGAAAATCGATTATGTCATCAGCTATGTATAATCGAATCGCGACGAGATAGCCATAGAGTCAATAGGAACTTTTTTATTCACAATTAGGTGATCTACAAAAGTCTCCATTGGATCTATCCTCTATTTCGTCGCTATTCGATTATACATAGCTGATGACATAATCGATTTTCAGGTATCCATCTATGTATAATCGAATCGCGACGAGATAGACGATAGATCCAATGGACACTTTTGTAGATCACATCATGGGGAATAAAAAAGTTCCTATTGACTCTATGGTTATCTGGTCGCGATTCGATTATACAAAGCTGGATACCTGATAATCGATTATGTCATCAGCTATGTATAATCGAATCGCGACGAGATAGCCGAGATCCAATGGAGACTTTTGTAGATCACACCATGGTGAATAAAAAAGTTCCTATTGACTCTATGGTTATCTCGTCGCGATTCGATTTTACAAAGCTGGATACCTGAAAATCGATTATGTCATCAGCTATGTATAATCGAATTGCGACGAGATAGCCATAGAGTCAATAGGAACTTTTTTATTCACAATTAGGTGATCTACAAAAGTCTCCATTGGATCTACCCTCTATTTCGTCGCTATTCGATTATACATAGCTGATGACATAATCGATTTTCAGGTATCCATCTATGTATAATCGAATCGCTTCGAGATAGACGATAGATCCAATGGAGACTTTTGTTGATCACATCATGGTGAATAAAAACGTTCCTATTGACTCTATGGTTATCTGGTCGCAATTCGATTATACAAAGCTGGATACCTGAAAAACGATTATGACATCAGCTATGTATAATCGAATCGCTACGAGAAAGACGATAGATCCAATGGAGACTTTTGTAGATCACATCATGGAGAATAAAAACGTTCCTATTGACTCTATGGTTATCTAGTCGCAATTCGATTATACAAAGCTGGATACCTGAAAATCGATTATGTCATCAGCTATGTATGATCAAATCGCGACGAGATAGACGAGATCCAATGGAGACTTTTGTAGATCACACCATGGTGAATAAAAAAGTTCCTATTGACTCTATGGTTATTTCGTCGCTATTCGATTATACAAAGCTGGATACCTGAAAATCGATTATGACATCAGCTATGTATAATCGAATCGCTACGAGAAAGACGATAGATCCAATGGAGACTTTTGTAGATCACATCATGGGGAATAAAAAAGTTCCTATTGACTCTATGGTTATCTGGTCGCGATTCGATTATACAAAGCTGGATACCTGAAAATCGATTATGTCATCAGCTATGTATAATCGAATCGCGACGAGATAGCCATAAAGTCAATAGGAACTTTTTATTCACCATTAGGTGATTTACATAAGACTCTATTGGATCTATCCTCTATTTCGTCGCGATTCGATTATACATAGCTGATGACATAATCGATTCTCAGGTATCCATCTATGTATAATCGAATCGCTACGAGATAGACGATAGATCCAATGGAGACTTTTGTAGATCACATCATGGTGAATAAAAACGTTCCTATTGACTCTATGGTTATCTGGTCGCAATTCAATTATACAAAGCTGGATACCTGAAAATAGATTATGTCATCAGTTATGTATAATAGAATCTCGACGAGATAGACGATAGATCCAATGGAGATTTGTAGATCATATCATGGTGAATAAAAAAGTTCGTATTGACTTTATGGTTTTTTCGTCGCGATTCGATTATACACAGCTTGATACCTGAATATCGATTATGTCATCAGCTATGTATAATCGAATCGCGACGAGATAGCCATAGAGTCAATAGGAACTTTTTTATTCACCATTAGGTGATTAACATAAGTCTCCATTGGATCTATCCTCTATTTCGTCGAGATTCGATTATACATAGCTGATGACATAATCGATTTTCAGGTATCCATCTATGTATAATCGAATCGCTTCGAGATAGACGATAGATCCAATGGAGACTTTTGTTGATCACATCATGGTGAATAAAAACGTTCCTATTGACTCTATGGTTATCTGGTCGCAATTCGATTTACAAAGCTGGATACCTGAAAATCGATTATGTCATCAGCTATGTATAATCGAATCGCGACGAGATAGCCGAGATCCAATGGAGACTTTTGTAGATCACACCATGGTGAATAAAAAAGTTCCTATTGACTCTATGGTTATCTCGTCGCGATTCGATTTTACAAAGCTGGATACCTGAAAATCGATTATGTCATCAGCTATGTATAATCGAATCGCGACGAGATAGCCATAGAGTCAATAGGAACTTTTTTATTCACAATTAGGTGATCTACAAAAGTCTCCATTGGATCTATCCTCTATTTCGTCGCTATTCGATTATACATAGCTGATGACATAATCGATTTTCAGGTATCCATCTATGTTGTAACGTGGTAGAATACACGTTACAGAAATGCACAGGTTTTTTTTTAGTTTCTCCTGTCCCCCTTAGCGCCTCCTGCGACCCCCCCCCCCGGTATGAATGTGTATGTGTGTGTGTAGCCTGATGAACCTTCCGTGGAGCGACGATGTAGTTTTCCGATGTAGGAATATTGTAAGTGTCGACCACGGAAGGAGAGTAGATGTTTTTAGGAAATGGTATGATTGGGAATTGGGCGAATGTTTGTAGGATTAGGTGTAAATAGGATGATAGAAATTAAGAATATTTTATTTCAGGCTAAAACTAATATTCATAAGTCTCCTCTGCTCCAACATGAGCTTGAAAACTGTTGTTCTCCTATCCTTTACTCTCCCATGCCCCAATGCTTATAATGCCCTCTCACTCTAACCTTCCCGCTGAGCGCGACTGTTTACGCGACGCTCCTACCGTCCCCTCACCGCAAGTCCCCGCTGAGCGCCCCACCCATTCCTTTCCTCTACCGCGCCGCGCCGCTAGCGCGCCGAGCTGCGATCTCCCGTGCCCGCGCCATCCCCGCGCCACGGCTACCGCTTCCCCGACCGCCCGACTCCCCGACCACTACTCGCCGACCCCGCACCGCAGAGCCCCGCCCGGACCTCACCAAGCGACGAAGCAGACGACACGGATAGCCGAGACGCTACGAAACCCAGGGAACAGTGCGAATGCGGATCCCAGTCAATTTGATAGGTGATAATTGACGGATAGATCGAGAGCATGCGCTGTTGCCCTGAAGAATAATGAAATCCTAGGAATTAGGAAAAGGACCCGGGGCCCAGGACGAACGAAGAACCAAGGACCGGGCCACTTCTGTTCTAGCATTAGGACCGTTCGCCGCGCCGAGCTCTCTCGCAATTACTGTGTAAGAGAAACAGAAGGGTCGTCGCCGTATTTTGAAAGGAGCTTCGTCTTTTAAATACGGGCCCCTTCTTCGAATTATTGAGTGGTCCCGACGTGGGATTTGTGGAGTTAGGAGATCGTGGTCGGAGTGGTCGCTGCCGTGTTCCCTCAAAGTCTTTCCCCGTATACCCCTGCTCACCCCTTTTTCCCCCTTTCTTTTTCATCCGCCCCCGAATAATTCCCTCCCCGCATACCCCGAGTGAGAACCCGAAAAGACACTGTATACGCGTATGATAAGTGTGCGTGAGCATCGCGGGAGGCCCCCTCCTTGAGAGTTCGTGGAATAAAGTAAAGTGGTTTCCACAGACAATAATTGAGTTTTTTTTTTTGGATTATTTGTGACCCCGGTTACAAATTGGCGCCCAACGTGGGGCCCCGCCGCGAGTGGAGTGTTCAATTGCCCGCGAGTGTACGGGTTTTTTCGGTTTCTCGCTCTTTAGTGGTTTTCCTTTCCCTCTCTCCCCCCCCCCCCCCCAGGGCGACCGTTGCTTCGACCTCGAGCTCCCGCGCTCCGTCGTGCCGCGGGTGACCGGACGAGTGCTCTATTCTTGGATTTGTTTGTTTTGAGAAGTGACTTAGTGAATTTGAAAACTTGGGATTTGAAAATTGTCGCCGTGCCCTGCCCTGCCGTACCGACCCGCCGCTGCCGCCATCTCTCGCCTCTGCCGCTCACCGCCACCACCGCCAGACCCGACGCCCCCCCCCCCGGACTTGGACAGCTGGGAGTACCTGGTCGGCGAAATAAGGTAGGTGATGAGCTTCAGTATTCCCTCTCCTTCCGATTCCCTCTTAAATAATTATCGCGACGTGGTCCGTGTCCTCCCTTTACAGGTCGTGCTTTTAATTTTACGTTCTTACGGGCTCGAGCTAACCGGTTCCCCCCCTGTTCTTCGCGATCGACTTTTCAGGTTTCGTCGGCGGTATTTTTTCGGTGACATGTCCATCCCCTGGGAGATGGACATGGACGTAAGGGCCGCGGGGAATCAAACCGAGTCCTTCGATAGTGAAATTAGCGGGGATTCTTATTATTGGGACTCGATGCTCGCGCCGGACCGCCTTAGTTTACCCCCTTCGACTTTGACGTTTTCAGCTGACTATGACCTACCCCCGAGTGACCAGATACTGGACCCTGCTGCTACCCCTGTTACCCCTGCTAACCCTGCTACCCCCGTCACCCCCGAACCGAACCAACCCCCACCCCCCCCCGCTTCTACGGTACCCCCCGAGTCGACCCAACCCCGCGAACCCCAATTAATAGATTTGTCCTTGGAAGAAATTCCGCCCACCCCTCACCGCTCTACCCGCCAACCCCGTCGGCCCGTGGTTAGTTTCTCCTCTCCGGTCGCGACGACCATTGCCGAAAATTCTTCGGGTTTTCAGGATTCGGCAGGGACTGCGCCGCCACATCGGTCGAACCCCTTCCACCCCCTTTCGTTTACAGGTATTTCCGCGCCCCGATATGAAAATGTACCCTTAGCCTCCGCCGATGACCACCCTCCTCCTCTACCGCCCAAGCCGCCCCGTTTACAGGTTTCTCGCAACCAGGATCGTGTGCCAGCCCCCCGCAGACTGCCCACAACCCTGTCAACGCATCCACCCTCTACATCCTACCGCTCTACCCCTCAACCCCCCCCTCCTTCCACCCCCCTCCCCTGCGATCCTCAATTTCTTTGGAATTCAGCCTCGATTTTGCATAGTACTTACACTATGGCCCCGTCCCGTCCGACCACCCCTCACCCCCCTCACCACTCTAGATTGCCCGGACCGAAACAGCATGAAGCGGCGCCGCCAATGGCACGCCAAGCTTCATACCCAGTAGGTTTCAACGCAGAGTCTAGAGCCCCTCGTCTCCCCCCACCTCTTTCTACCCCTGCCCGACCCAACCAACCCCTATCAAACACTACCCTTCGAAACCTGGACCCTTTCCAATCGGAAGTCTCCCTATTTTCCGAAACCCTCACCCCGGAGATGCGTGCGTGGGACAGTCTAACCAAGTATATGCCCATTTTTACGGGACAGTTCGACGAGGATTCACGGGAATTCTTAGCCGAGCTGAACGAATTGATTAGAGGAAGAAGATTGACGGAAGATGCCGTCCTTCGTGCCCTTCCCGCTGCCCTTGCCGGTACCGCCCTGAGCTGGTACCGACTCGAAAGCCCCTCATGGACTCGATACCGCGATTTTCTCGACGCGTTTTCCAGGACCTTTGCCATTTCTCACCCCGCCCACGCTATTCGACGAGAAGCAGAAGCCAGGACGCAAGGCCCTCAGGAACGACCCCTGGAATTCGTGATAAAGATACGGAAGATCTTGGAAAGAATGGACCCCCCGATGGATTTGGAACACCAATTAGACATGACCTACCACAACCTGCTGCCCGTGTACCGCCAGAAGATCGCCCGGGAAGGACTAAGGAGTTTTCAAGACCTGCTGATCGAGTGTCATCGAGTTGATACACGACGACTGGCAGACCGCTCCAAACATCCTGCCCCTCCCCACCCGTCCGTCTCCCTTTTCCCTTCCGAAGCATATAACTATGTCACCAACCCCCGCAATCCCGCTGCTCCAGTCCAAGCCGAACTAACCATAGTTCAAGGACATGAACCCAAAATCACTTTTCCTCCCAGCCCTCCCCCTACCCGTCACCCCTCCCTGCCGATTGCCCCTACTGCTAAACCCTCCAAAACCAAACCTGAAAGAACCGTAAAGTCCCTGAGTAAAATAACCCCTCCCCCGCTCCCGACCGCCCCGCTAGACCCAAATCTACCCCTCCCTGGAAGTCCCGCCACCGGAGACCCGGACATGGAGAAAGCCCGCCCCCCTCAAGACACATGTTGGAACTGCCACCAGCCGGGACATCGGTTCCTGATGTGCCCACACCCTCGTGGGAAATTTTGTTATAGCTGTGGACAGATGGGCACGTACACGAAGATCTGCCCCAACTGCAAAACGCGCAAGCTTCAGGGAAACGAACAGAAGGGAAATCGCTAGGACTCGGCGATGTAACCATCCCCTCCAAGAGTCCCCGAAACGCCGTCGATTCCCTCCCCGAACTCTCCCCCGCGACCCCCTTAGAACAGGATCCCCGATATTTTTTAACGCTCCGGATTGGCCAACACACTTTCCCGGCTCTCTTGGACAGTGGAGCGGCCCGTTCTTACTTTGGACGTCGACTAGGCGAAATTTTGAAGAACCATCTACGACCAATCACCGCCTACATCCAAGTGGCTAACGGAGCCGTGGAACCGGCCCAGGGAGAAGCCCGAGTCCGCTTCCAGCTGGACGACCAGGACGAGGTTCTCGTAATTCGAGTGTGCAAGGCCTTGGGATATGACTGCATCCTGGGAGTGGATTTCCTAGAAGCTTTGCAAATCACCATGGACTTCGCCGAGCTGACTTGGAGAACCCCGAATTCCCCTCTCCGACCCCTCCGTCCCTCTGGTCCCACCGAACCCCTAGTGAACCTCACCCTCGCCAGCCTAGCCCTGATAGACCCTACCCCGTCCGAAAAAGAGACCTTGCAATCCCTGTGCCGAACCTTCATGCCCACCCCCGACCAAGCCCTCCCCCCTACTCCCCTTACATCCCACCGAATTGACGTCCAAGGCCATCCTCCCATCAAACAACGTCCCCGTCGTCTCTCCCCCGCTATGCTCAAAGTCGCTCACTCGGAAATCCAGGACATGCTGGCCGCTGGAATAATAGAACCGTCCAGTAGCGCATGGAGTAGCTGTCCCGTGATTATTAAGAAGAACAATGGAAAATTCCGCTTCTGCATCGATTACCGAGACGTAAACCGAGTGACGAAAAAGGACGCTTACCCCCTCCCCAACATAGATGCCATTTTAGATGGACTACGCACCGCCCGGTATATCACCAAATTCGACCTGAGCCAGGCCTACTTTCAAGTCCCCGTTGACCCCGATTCCCGCGAAATTACCGCTTTTACCGTCCCCGGAGCTGGCCTATTCCAATTCACCCGCATGCCCTTCGGTCTCACCAACGCCCCCGCCACTTTTCAACGCCTGATGGACCGATTAATACGCCCGGAATGGTCTACCCACGTTTTTGCGTATTTAGACGACATCATCGTCGTAAATGAGAATTTTGAAGACCACGCAAAATACGTGGAAGCCGTGTTGAAGGCATTGAAGGCCGCGAATCTCACAGTAAACCCAGAGAAGAGCGAATTGTGCTGCCAGCAAGTATGCTACCTGGGATATATAATCGACAAAGACGGCTTGAGAGGGGACCCGGAAAAGACTGCCCCGATTCTTAAGTACCCTGCCCCGAGAACGGTCAAAGAATTGCAACGCTTCCTAGGAATGGTGGGCTGGTACGCCCGATTTATCGACAAATTCTCCGAATTCAAGGTCCCCCTGACCCAATTATTGAAGAAGGATGCCCCTTGGCAGTGGGAGAATGACCAACAGACTGCCTTTGAGTCCCTGAAGTCCGCCCTGTCCTCCACCCCCGTTCTCCTTCGCCCCGACTTTTCCCAACCCTTCATCCTCCAGACCGATGCCAGCAACTCTGCGATCGGTGCGGTTCTAACCCAAGTAAGCCAGGGAGCGGAGCTTCCGGTGGTGTTCGCGAGCCGAGTGCTAACCCCCGCAGAAAGGAACTATTCGACCACGGAAAAAGAGTGTTTGGCGGTCTTGTGGGCCGTAAAAAAGTTCCGTCCATACATCGAGGGTACGGCTTTCCGCGTAATAACTGATCACAGTAGTTTGCGGTGGTTGCAGAGGCTGCGCGATCCCACCGGAAGGCTCGCCCGCTGGGCGCTGGCTTTGCAATCCTTTGACATGACCATTGAACACCGCAAAGGCTCAGCTAACGTCGTCCCCGATGCCCTGTCCCGTATGTACCCCTCCCTGACCACTGCCCTTGCCACTATCGGATCCTCCCAAAACAATTGGTACCTCACCCGATTGACAAACGTCCGCGAAGCCCCTTGGAAATACCCCGATTGGCGAGTCCATGAAGACAAACTATATTATCATCGGCCTAACCCCCTAATCGAACCCGCCTTAGAAGACACGAATGCGTGGAAATTAGTTTTGCCCCCCGAAAGCCGCCCCCGAGCCCTCAGCGATGCACACGATCCTCCCCAGTCAGGCCACTTAGGAATAGAGAAGACCTATGCCCGCCTGGCGCAAAGTTTTTACTGGCCCGGAATATACCACTCAGTCGTGAAGTATATTCGGACCTGCCGCCCTTGCCAAACCCACAAACATTCCACCCAAGGCCCTCCGGGATTGATGCGGGAACGAGTAGTGGAGGAACCATGGACGTTGGTAGCTGCCGATATAATGGGGCCCCTTCCGCAGAGTAAGAATCAAAACAAATATCTGTTGGTCTTTCAGGACAATTTCACAAAGTACGTCGAATTGAAAGCTCTGCGGAAGGCGGACGGGAAATCCATTGCCTCGGCCCTCTCCTCTCTTATCGTTCATCGCTGGGGTTGTCCGACATTTTTCCTTACCGATAACGGCACGGAATTCGTGAACAAGGACATCAAGGCCCTAACGGAAGCGTACGGAATAACCCAGATAACCACCCCCCCCTACCATGCCCAATCCAACCCCGTCGAGCGCGTTAACCGTACCCTTAAAACCATGCTCGCGATGTACGTCGACGGAGATCACAGGGAATGGGACAAAAAATTAGAAGCCCTCCAGTTCGCGTTAAACACGTCCACCCAGAGCTCCACCCAATTCTCCCCCGCTTTCCTCAATTTCGGCCGCCACCCCCTCCCGATTAAGACCCTAATGAAAGAGCCCTCCCCGACCACGTACGAGCCCCGAGACACGGTAACCTGGGCCGACAGAGTGCGTAATTTAGGACACTTGCGGGACTTGGTCAAGAAAAACCTCGGCGAGGCCACTCTACGCCAAGCTGCCCGATACAACGAAGGACGACGGGACGTCACATTCCGGGTGGGCGACCAAGTATTGCGGAAGTACTATGTACTCTCGTCCGGCACCCAGGGTTTCACCTCCAAACTCGCCCCTAAATTTATCGGTCCCTATACCGTGGAGACAGTCCTATCCCCCGCCGTGTACCAACTTAAGGGTGAAGATGGTACTCTAGTACCGCGAGTCCATGTCAAGGATTTGAAGCCTTACCACGCAGCTTCCCCCGACTCACCCCCCCCCCCCGACCGAATCGCCCACCCCCGTCTCTCCCCCAGTACCAACCACCGGACCGAAGATTCAGCGCAGGAAAAGAACGAGACCGGCAGGACTGCGCTCCAGTAGGGAGCCCTCGCCGGTGCCCGAGCCGCCTCAACGTCCTCCCCCCATACCGCCGCGAAGTCCCCCGCCTATACCGCCCCGATCTTCTCCCCCGCTACCTCCTATTCCTCCCCGATCACCGATTCATTTACGACCCCGAGTCCCTTCCCAGCCATCCTTAAGAAACCCCCGACTCCGACTCACCCAGGCTGGTCCGAAACGTCGATGATCGTCCAACTGGCAGCAGCAATTATTCTCTTTTCTAGTATTGTCGCTCGTACCACTAGAACTACCGTAACCGCCCCGCCGCCCGGTAAACCCCGATGAACCCGTACTGAACGCACCCCTGATCGCCCTGCCACGATGCCCCCAGCCACGAACGACCTGCCCCGTCTATCACCCCCCCCCCCGGAGGAAACTAATACTAATTTGTCTTTTGCCCCGTTTCAGGATGTTACCGCACCAACGAGCTGGACCCAGGAGGATGCTGGGCCGGGAGGGTCGAGCTCCGCCCGGGAGCCCACCCAAGTCCCCGACCGCATCGCCCCCGACCCCCTTTAGCCCCTACGCCCCCTTCGAGCCCACCCCCGATATTTTCAGCCCCCCCGCGGACTCCGGTGTCGAGGCCGGCGGTCTCCAGCCCCTCCCGCCGATCACGGAGGAGCTTCGCCGGAAGCTCCACCAGTCGATGCGGGAGGCGGCTAAACCGCGGAGTTACCGGCGCCCCACCGCGGAGGAATGGAGGGAGGCCCGGACCGCAGTCCGGGAGATTGAAAAATCCCTGGGGGCGCTGGCCCCTCCGCGCCGACCCCGACATCTAGAATTGGGGGCCGCCGACCTCGTCGCTCCTGTCGCCCCGATTGCCCCCGTCGCCTCCCTGGATCCCCCTCCCCCTACACCCTCCACCAGTTCCCACCGTCCCTCCCGCCGTGCCCTGTTCCCCGAATTGCCCCCGTCACCCCGTCATATCCCATCCTCCCTTCCCCGTCATGCTGGCCCCCCGTCTTCCCGTCCGCCCATTCTCCCGTTCCGTCCCTCGACCCCCCTTTCTCCCCCCGTCCCCACGGGTTCTCTCCTCCGCCCGCCCGCTGCCTCCATGTCTCCCCGTCCCCTATTCCCTCCGACTACCGCCCCCGTCCGTCCTCCCATGCCTCTCCGAGCCTCCCCTCGCCGCCTTGTCCCTGTCCCTTCCCTGATCCCTCCCCTCATGTCCCTTAACATCCCCGTTCCTTCCCCACTGTCCCAGCCAAGCCCTCCCCGTGGTCCCATGACTCCCCTCCTGTCCCTTCAAGCCGTCCCATCCTCCTCCACCACCTATCCTTCCCCCCGATCCCCTCCCGTCCATTCCCTTCCCGCTCCCGCTCCCCGTCCCTCCCCGTCCTACAGCAGCGTGGTGGCTGGACGCACCCCTTCACGCCGGCCACATCAGCCGGGGTGTTGGGCTTGCGGGGGAAGCGGGCATACCTTCCAAGAATGCCCGCTCCCCAACCGCATCCTCTTCTGCCGCCGGTGTGGCTGGGAGGGGGTGTCCACCCACACCTGCCCTCATTGTTGTCCCCGCTAGCCCCCCCCCCCCCACCTTAAGTGTTGTCTGTCCTATCTGTGTCTGTCCCCCTGCACTCCCCGTTATTCCCCGCTGCCCCTAGTTGCCCCGATAGCCCCGTAACGTCCTCGCCCTCCCTGCCACGTCTACCCCGTCTGCCCCCAAACCCAGGCCCCCCCCGCCGACCCCGCCAATCGGCCCAGATTACGCCACCGGCGTTAGAACCATGATCAGTAGTAAATTCCAGATGAGGATGAGGACAATAAGGCACCTATATCGGGAGGTATCGTGTATGATCGGCCTCGAAGGCCGCCCGGGAAAAGAAGCATCGAGCCGCGGCTTAGTAACCTCCTCCGGAGGCTAGCATTCTCGTACCGTCCGTCGCAATAACTTCCGGAAATTAGCGCCTGTCCCATCCGTATATAGAATCTAGTTCGCGAATGTCCACCCCCCCTTTTTTCCCCTATTCGAGCTGTTGCGGCTTTGGACAAGCCAATTAATTAATAGGAGTGATATCCCGGTTGGGGCAACGCCCCCCGGTTCCATGCATGCCTCCCACTCCTCCATCCAGAAGCTCATCGCCGGCCACGCTGTCCAGGTAAGATCCAAACATTTAATTCTTTCTTCATTTTCTTGTTGTGAGTGAGCGTGCGGTGGTTGGAGTTGCGCGACCAGCGTCTGGGTTGCAGCAATCGGTTTTGTCTCTTTCGCGAACTAGCACTCGTCGGTTCCCGCGCCGCGCATGGATTCGCCCTCCCGTCCCCTAAGTCGTGGCCCCTGTATTAATTTTATTCTTTAGTATCACAGGATACTATCTTTAAGTATTGGATCGGTGGACGACCCCACTGATTCTCCCTTCTGTCCAATAGGACACTTAAAAAATTTGTGTAATTGGCTACTCGGTCTCGGCAGCCTGGACCTAGCGCAGCGGCGCTAGAGTCCAAGAACAAGTAAAGGCGTAAGACGCCATAAAAATAAGATTGTATAGAATCAGAGGCTACGGCCTCCAGGAAGCCACCTTGTATATAGTAGTTCTAAGTATATTGCCCCCTGTACATTGTCCCCCCCCGTTCGCACCCTATAGTAGGGGTTTTTATAGAAAATTAAGAAAATTGTCTAAGGGGATCCCTCTCGTCGATGCCTCACTAGAATAAGAATAGTTAAGTATAGCTTAGATAAATGTCAAGCCGATTGCCCCCCCCCCGAGGTCCGAGCTAAGTGGGGAGGAGTTGTAACGTGGTAGAATACACGTTACAGAAATGCACAGGTTTTTTTTTAGTTTCTCCTGTCCCCCTTAGCGCCTCCTGCGACCCCCCCCCCCCGGTATGAATGTGTATGTGTGTGTGTAGCCTGATGAACCTTCCGTGGAGCGACGATGTAGTTTTCCGATGTAGGAATATTGTAAGTGTCGACCACGGAAGGAGAGTAGATGTTTTTAGGAAATGGTATGATTGGGAATTGGGCGAATGTTTGTAGGATTAGGTGTAAATAGGATGATAGAAATTAAGAATATTTTATTTCAGGCTAAAACTAATATTCATAAGTCTCCTCTGCTCCAACATGAGCTTGAAAACTGTTGTTCTCCTATCCTTTACTCTCCCATGCCCCAATGCTTATAATGCCCTCTCACTCTAACCTTCCCGCTGAGCGCGACTGTTTACGCGACGCTCCTACCGTCCCCTCACCGCAAGTCCCCGCTGAGCGCCCCACCCATTCCTTTCCTCTACCGCGCCGCGCCGCTAGCGCGCCGAGCTGCGATCTCCCGTGCCCGCGCCATCCCCGCGCCACGGCTACCGCTTCCCCGACCGCCCGACTCCCCGACCACTACTCGCCGACCCCGCACCGCAGAGCCCCGCCCGGACCTCACCAAGCGACGAAGCAGACGACACGGATAGCCGAGACGCTACGAAACCCAGGGAACAGTGCGAATGCGGATCCCAGTCAATTTGATAGGTGATAATTGACGGATAGATCGAGAGCATGCGCTGTTGCCCTGAAGAATAATGAAATCCTAGGAATTAGGAAAAGGACCCGGGGCCCAGGACGAACGAAGAACCAAGGACCGGGCCACTTCTGTTCTAGCATTAGGACCGTTCGCCGCGCCGAGCTCTCTCGCAATTACTGTGTAAGAGAAACAGAAGGGTCGTCGCCGTATTTTGAAAGGAGCTTCGTCTTTTAAATACGGGCCCCTTCTTCGAATTATTGAGTGGTCCCGACGTGGGATTTGTGGAGTTAGGAGATCGTGGTCGGAGTGGTCGCTGCCGTGTTCCCTCAAAGTCTTTCCCCGTATACCCCTGCTCACCCCTTTTTCCCCCTTTCTTTTTCATCCGCCCCCGAATAATTCCCTCCCCGCATACCCCGAGTGAGAACCCGAAAAGACACTGTATACGCGTATGATAAGTGTGCGTGAGCATCGCGGGAGGCCCCCTCCTTGAGAGTTCGTGGAATAAAGTAAAGTGGTTTCCACAGACAATAATTGAGTTTTTTTTTTTGGATTATTTGTGACCCCGGTTACAATGTATAATCGAATCGCTTCGAGATAGACGATAGATCCAATGGAGACTTTTGTTGATCACATCATGGTCAATAAAAACGTTCCTATTGACTCTATGGTTATCTGGTCGCAATTCGATTTACAAAGCTGGATACCTGAAAATCGATTATGTCATCAGCTATGTATAATCGAATCGCGACGAGATAGCCATAGAGTCAATAGGAACTTTTTTATTCACAATTAGGTGATCTACAAAAGTCTCCATTGGATCTATCCTCTATTTCGTCGCTATTCGATTATACATAGCTGATGACATAATCGATTTTCAGGTATCCATCTATGTATAATCGAATCGCGACGAGATAGACGATAGATCCAATGGACACTTTTGTAGATCACATCATGGGGAATAAAAAAGTTCCTATTGACTCTATGGTTATCTGGTCGCGATTCGATTATACAAAGCTGGATACCTGATAATCGATTATGTCATCAGCTATGTATAATCGAATCGCGACGAGATAGCCGAGATCCAATGGAGACTTTTGTAGATCACACCATGGTGAATAAAAAAGTTCCTATTGACTCTATGGTTATCTCGTCGCGATTCGATTTTACAAAGCTGGATACCTGAAAATCGATTATGTCATCAGCTATGTATAATCGAATTGCGACGAGATAGCCATAGAGTCAATAGGAACTTTTTTATTCACAATTAGGTGATCTACAAAAGTCTCCATTGGATCTACCCTCTATTTCGTCGCTATTCGATTATACATAGCTGATGACATAATCGATTTTCAGGTATCCATCTATGTATAATCGAATCGCTTCGAGATAGACGATAGATCCAATGGAGACTTTTGTTGATCACATCATGGTGAATAAAAACGTTCCTATTGACTCTATGGTTATCTGGTCGCAATTCGATTATACAAAGCTGGATACCTGAAAAACGATTATGACATCAGCTATGTATAATCGAATCGCTACGAGAAAGACGATAGATCCAATGGAGACTTTTGTAGATCACATCATGGCGAATAAAAACGTTCCTATTGACTCTATGGTTATCTAGTCGCAATTCGATTATACAAAGCTGGATACCTGAAAATCGATTATGTCATCAGCTATGTATGATCAAATCGCTTCGAGATAGACGATAGATCCAATGGAGACTTTTGTAGATCACATCATGGTGAATAAAAACGTTCTTATTGACTCTATGGTTATCTGGTCGCAATTCGATTATACAAAGCTGGATACCTGAAAATCGATTATGACATCAGCTATGTATATTCGAATCGCTACGAGAAAGACGATAGATCCAATGGAGACTTTTGTAGATCACATCATGGTGAATAAAAACGTTCCTATTGACTCTATGGTTATCTCGTCGCTATTCGATTATACAAAGCTGGATACCTGAATATCGATTATGTCATCAGCTATGTATAATCGAATCGCGACGAGATAGACGATAGATCCAATGGACACTTTTGTAGATCACATCATGGGGAATAAAAAAGTTCCTATTGACTCTATGGTTATCTGGTCGCGATTCGATTATACAAAGCTGGATACCTGATAATCGATTATGTCATCAGCTATGTATAATCGAATCGCGGCGAGATAGCCGAGATCCAATGGAGACTTTTGTAGATCACACCATGGTGAATAAAAAAGTTCCTATTGACTCTATGGTTATCTCGTCGCGATTCGATTTTACAAAGCTGGATACCTGAAAATCGATTATGTCATCAGCTATGTATAATCGAATCGCGACAAGATAGCCATAGAGTCAATAGGAACTTTTTTATTCACAATTAGGTGATCTACAAAAGTCTCCATTGGATCTATCCTCTATTTCGTCGCTATTCGATTATACATAGCTGATGACATAATCGATTTTCAGGTATCCATCTATGTATAATCGAATCGCTTCGAGATAGACGATAGATCCAATGGAGACTTTTGTTGATCACATCATGGTGAATAAAAACGTTCCTATTGACTCTATGGTTATCTGGTCGCAATTCGATTTACAAAGCTGGATACCTGAAAATCGATTATGTCATCAGCTATGTATAATCGAATCGCGACGAGATAGCCGAGATCCAATGGAGACTTTTGTAGATCACACCATGGTGAATAAAAAAGTTCCTATTGACTCTATGGTTATCTCGTCGCGATTCGATTTTACAAAGCTGGATACCTGAAAATCGATTATGTCATCAGCTATGTATAATCGAATCGCGACGAGATAGCCATAGAGTCAATAGGAACTTTTTTATTCACAATTAGGTGATCTACAAAAGTCTCCATTGGATCTATCCTCTATTTCGTCGCTATTCGATTATACATAGCTGATGACATAATCGATTTTCAGGTATCCATCTATGTATAATCGAATCGCTTCGAGATAGACGATAGATCCAATGGAGACTTTTGTTGATCACATCATGGTCAATAAAAACGTTCCTATTGACTCTATGGTTATCTGGTCGCAATTCGATTTACAAAGCTGGATACCTGAAAATCGATTATGTCATCAGCTATGTATAATCGAATCGCGACGAGATAGCCATAGAGTCAATAGGAACTTTTTTATTCACAATTAGGTGATCTACAAAAGTCTCCATTGGATCTATCCTCTATTTCGTCGCTATTCGATTATACATAGCTGATGACATAATCGATTTTCAGGTATCCATCTATGTATAATCGAATCGCGACGAGATAGACGATAGATCCAATGGACACTTTTGTAGATCACATCATGGGGAATAAAAAAGTTCCTATTGACTCTATGGTTATCTGGTCGCGATTCGATTATACAAAGCTGGATACCTGATAATCGATTATGTCATCAGCTATGTATAATCGAATCGCGACGAGATAGCCGAGATCCAATGGAGACTTTTGTAGATCACACCATGGTGAATAAAAAAGTTCCTATTGACTCTATGGTTATCTCGTCGCGATTCGATTTTACAAAGCTGGATACCTGAAAATCGATTATGTCATCAGCTATGTATAATCGAATTGCGACGAGATAGCCATAGAGTCAATAGGAACTTTTTTATTCACAATTAGGTGATCTACAAAAGTCTCCATTGGATCTACCCTCTATTTCGTCGCTATTCGATTATACATAGCTGATGACATAATCGATTTTCAGGTATCCATCTATGTATAATCGAATCGCTTCGAGATAGACGATAGATCCAATGGAGACTTTTGTTGATCACATCATGGTGAATAAAAACGTTCCTATTGACTCTATGGTTATCTGGTCGCAATTCGATTATACAAAGCTGGATACCTGAAAAACGATTATGACATCAGCTATGTATAATCGAATCGCTACGAGAAAGACGATAGATCCAATGGAGACTTTTGTAGATCACATCATGGAGAATAAAAACGTTCCTATTGACTCTATGGTTATCTAGTCGCAATTCGATTATACAAAGCTGGATACCTGAAAATCGATTATGTCATCAGCTATGTATGATCAAATCGCGACGAGATAGACGAGATCCAATGGAGACTTTTGTAGATCACACCATGGTGAATAAAAAAGTTCCTATTGACTCTATGGTTATTTCGTCGCTATTCGATTATACAAAGCTGGATACCTGAAAATCGATTATGACATTAGCTATGTATAATCGAATCGCTACGAGAAAGACGATAGATCCAATGGAGACTTTTGTAGATCACATCATGGGGAATAAAAAAGTTCCTATTGACTCTATGGTTATCTGGTCGCGATTCGATTATACAAAGCTGGATACCTGAAAATCGATTATGTCATCAGCTATGTATAATCGAATCGCGACGAGATAGCCATAAAGTCAATAGGAACTTTTTATTCACCATTAGGTGATTTACATAAGACTCTATTGGATCTATCCTCTATTTCGTCGCGATTCGATTATACATAGCTGATGACATAATCGATTCTCAGGTATCCATCTATGTATAATCGAATCGCTACGAGATAGACGATAGATCCAATGGAGACTTTTGTAGATCACATCATGGTGAATAAAAACGTTCCTATTGACTCTATGGTTATCTGGTCGCAATTCAATTATACAAAGCTGGATACCTGAAAATAGATTATGTCATCAGTTATGTATAATAGAATCTCGACGAGATAGACGATAGATCCAATGGAGATTTGTAGATCATATCATGGTGAATAAAAAAGTTCGTATTGACTTTATGGTTTTTTCGTCGCGATTCGATTATACACAGCTTGATACCTGAATATCGATTATGTCATCAGCTATGTATAATCGAATCGCGACGAGATAGCCATAGAGTCAATAGGAACTTTTTTATTCACCATTAGGTGATTAACATAAGTCTCCATTGGATCTATCCTCTATTTCGTTGAGATTCGATTATACATAGCTGATGACATAATCGATTTTCAGGTATCCATCTATGTATAATCGAATCGCTTCGAGATAGAAGATAGATCCATTGGAGACTTTTGTTGATCACATCATGGTGAATAAAAAAGTTCCTATTGACTCTATGGCTATCTCGTCGCGATTCGATTATACATAGCTGATGACATAATCGATTTTCAGGTATCCAGCTTTGTATAATCGCATCGCGACCAGATAACCATAGAGTCAATAGGAACGTTTTTAATCACCATGACGTGATCTACAAAAGTCTCCATTGGATCTATCGTCTATCTCGTAGCGATTCGATTATACATAGATGGATACCTGAAAATCGATTATGTCATCAGCTATGTATAATCGAATCGCGACGAAATAGAGGATAGATCCAATGGAGACTTTTGTGGATCACCTAATGGTGAATAAAAAAGTTCCTATTGACTCTATGGCTATCTCGTCGCGATTCGATTATACATAGCTGATGACATAATCGATTTTCAGGTATCCAGCTTTGTATAATCGATTTGCGATCAGATAACCATAGAGTCAATAGGAACGTATTTATTCACCATGATGTGATCTACAAAAGTCTCCATTGGATCTATCGTCTATCTCGTAGCGATTCGATTATACATAGATGGATACCTGAAAATCGATTATGCCATTAGCTATGTATAATCGAATCGCGACGATATAGAGGATAGATCCAATGGAGACTCTTGTAGATCACCTAATGGTGAATAAAAAAGTTCCTATTGACTCTATGGCTATCTCGTCGCGATTCGATTATACATAGCTGATGACATAATTGATTTTCAGGTATCCAGCTTTGTATATTCGAATCGCGACGAGATAACCATAGAGTCAATAGGAACTTTTTTATTCAACATGGTGTGATCTACAAAAGTCTTCATTGGATCTCGTCTATCTCGTCGCGATTCGATTATACATAGCTGATGACATAATCGATTTTCAGGTATCTAGCTTTGTATAATCGCATCGCGACCAGATAACCATAGAGTCAATAGGAACGTTTTTATTCACCATGATGTGATCTACAAAAGTCTCCATTGGATCTATCGTCTATATCGTAGCGATTCGATTATACATAGATGGATACCTGAAAATCGATTATGTCACCAACCACGTATATACGAATCACGACGATATAACCTTAGAGTCAATAGGCCCTTTTTTATTCACCATATTGTGATCTACAAAAGTCTCCATTGGATCTATCGTCTATCTCGTTGCGATTCGAATATACATAGCTGATGACATAATCGATTTTCAGGTATCCAGCTTTGTATAATCGAATTGCGACCAGATAACCATAGAGTCAATAGGAACGTTTTTATTCACCATGATGTGATCTACAAAAGTCTCCATTAGATCTATCGTTTATCTAGTCGCGATTCGATTATACACCGCTGGATACCTGAAAATCGATTATGTCACCAACCACGTATATACGAATCACGACGATATAACCTTAGAGTCAATAGGCCCTTTTTTATTCACCATATTGTGATCTACAAAAGTCTCCATTGGATCTATCGTCTATCTCGTTGCGATTCGAATATACATAGCTGATGACATAATCGATTTTCAGGTATCCAGCTTTGTATAATCGAATTGCGACCAGATAACCATAGAGTCAATAGGAACGTTTTTATTCACCATGATGTGATCTACAATAGTCTCCATTGGATCTATCGTCTATCTCGTAGCGATTCGATTATACATAGATGGATACCTGAAAATCGATTATGCCATCAGCTATGTATAATCGAATCGCGACGATATAGAGGATAGATCCAATGGAGACTCTTGTAGATCACCTAATGGTGAATAAAAAAGTTCCTATTGACTCTATGGCTATCTCGTCGCGATTCGATTATACATAGCTGATGACATAATCGATTTTCAGGTTTCCAGCTTTGAGGAATCGAATTGCGACCAGATAACCATAGAGTCAATAGGAACGTTTTTATTCACCATGATGTGATCTACAAAAGTCTCCATAGGATCTATCGTCTATTTCGTAGCGATTCGATTATACATAGATGGATACCTGAATATTGATTATGTTATCAGCTATGTATAAATCGAATCGCGACGAAATAGAGGATAGATCCAATGGAGACTTTTTTAGATCACCTAATGGTGAATAAAAAAGTTCCTATTGACTCTATGGCTATCTCGCCGCGATTCGATTATACATAGCTGACGACATAATCGATTTTCAGGTATCCAGCTTTGTATAATCGAATTGCGATCAGATAACCATAGAGTCAATAGGAACTTTTTTATTCACCATGGTGTGATCTACAAAAGTCTCCATTGGATTTCGGCTATCTCGTCGCGATTCGATTATACATAGCTGATGACATAATCGATTTTCAGGTATCCAGCTTTGTATAATCGCATCGCGACCAGATAACCATAGAGTCAATAGGAACGTTTTTATTCACCATGACGTGATCTACAAAAGTATCCATTGGATCTATCGTCTATCTCGTAGCGATTCGATTATACATAGATGCATACCTGAAAATCGATTATGTCATCAGCTATGTATAATCGAATCGCGACGAAATAGAGGATAGATCCAATGGAGACTTTTGTGGATCACCTAATGGTGAATAAAAAAGTTTCTATTGACTCTATGGCTATCTCGTCGCGATTCGATTATACATAGCTGATGACATAATCGATTTTCAGGTATCCAGCTTTGTATAATCGAATTGCGATCAGATAACCATAGAGTCAATAGGAACGTTTTTATTCACCATGATGTGATCTACAAAAGTCTCCATTGGATCTATCGTCTATTTCGTAGCGATTCGATTATACATAGATGGATAACTGAAAATCGATTATGTTATCAGCTATGTATAAATCGAATCGCGACGAAATAGAGGATAGATCCAATGGAGACTTTTGTAGATCACCTAATGGTGAATAAAAAAGTTCCTATTGACTCTATGGCTATCTCGTCGCGATTCGATTATACATAGCTGACGACATGATCGATTTTCAGGTATCCAGCTTTGTATAATCGAATTGCGATCAGATAACCATAGAGTCAATAGGAACGTTTTTATTCACCATGATGTGATCTACAAAAGTCTCCATTGGATCTATCGTCTATCTCGTAGCGATTCGATTATACATAGATGGATACCTGATAATCGATTATGTCATCAGCTATGTATAAATTGAATCGCGACGAAATAGAGGATAGATCCAATGGAGACTTTTGTAGATCACCTAATGGTGAATAAAAAAGTTCCTATTGACTCTATGGCTATCTCGTCGCGATTCGATTATACATAGCTGATGACATAATTGATTTTCAGGTATCCAGCTTTGTATAATCGAATCGCGACGAGATAGCCATAGAGTCAATAGGAACTTTTTTATTCACCATTAGGTGATCTACAAAAGTCTCCATTGGATCTATCCTCTATTTCGTCGCTATTCGATTATACATAGCTGATGACATAATCGATTTTCAGGTATCCATCTATGTATAATCGAATCGCTACGAGATAGACGATAGATCCAATGGAGACTTTTGTAGATCACATCATGGTGAATAAAAACGTTCTTATTGACTCTATGGTTATCTGGTCGCAATTCGATTATACAAAGCTGGATACCTGAAAATCGATTATGACATCAGCTATGTATATTCGAATCGCTACGAGAAAGACGATAGATCCAATGGAGACTTTTGTAGATCACATCATGGTGAATAAAAACGTTCCTATTGACTCTATGGTTATCTCGTCGCTATTCGATTATACAAAGCTGGATACCTGAATATCGATTATGTCATCAGCTATGTATAATCGAATCGCGACGAGATAGACGATAGATCCAATGGACACTTTTGTAGATCACATCATGGGGAATAAAAAAGTTCCTATTGACTCTATGGTTATCTGGTCGCGATTCGATTATACAAAGCTGGATACCTGATAATCGATTATGTCATCAGCTATGTATAATCGAATCGCGGCGAGATAGCCGAGATCCAATGGAGACTTTTGTAGATCACACCATGGTGAATAAAAAAGTTCCTATTGACTCTATGGTTATCTCGTCGCGATTCGATTTTACAAAGCTGGATACCTGAAAATCGATTATGTCATCAGCTATGTATAATCGAATCGCGACAAGATAGCCATAGAGTCAATAGGAACTTTTTTATTCACAATTAGGTGATCTACAAAAGTCTCCATTGGATCTATCCTCTATTTCGTCGCTATTCGATTATACATAGCTGATGACATAATCGATTTTCAAGTATCCATCTATGTATAATCGAATCGCTTCGAGATAGACGATAGATCCAATGGAGACTTTTGTTGATCACATCATGGTGAATAAAAACGTTCCTATTGACTCTATGGTTATCTGGTCGCAATTCGATTTACAAAGCTGGATACCTGAAAATCGATTATGTCATCAGCTATGTATAATCGAATCGCGACGAGATAGCCGAGATCCAATGGAGACTTTTGTAGATCACACCATGGTGAATAAAAAAGTTCCTATTGACTCTATGGTTATCTCGTCGCGATTCGATTTTACAAAGCTGGATACCTGAAAATCGATTATGTCATCAGCTATGTATAATCGAATCGCGACGAGATAGCCATAGAGTCAATAGGAACTTTTTTATTCACAATTAGGTGATCTACAAAAGTCTCCATTGGATCTATCCTCTATTTCGTCGCTATTCGATTATACATAGCTGATGACATAATCGATTTTCAGGTATCCATCTATGTATAATCGAATCGCTTCGAGATAGACGATAGATCCAATGGAGACTTTTGTTGATCACATCATGGTGAATAAAAACGTTCCTATTGACTCTATGGTTATCTGGTCGCAATTCGATTTACAAAGCTGGATACCTGAAAATCGATTATGTCATCAGCTATGTATAATCGAATCGCGACGAGATAGCCATAGAGTCAATAGGAACTTTTTTATTCACAATTAGGTGATCTACAAAAGTCTCCATTGGATCTATCCTCTATTTCGTCGCTATTCGATTATACATAGCTGATGACATAATCGATTTTCAGGTATCCATCTATGTATAATCGAATCGCGACGAGATAGACGATAGATCCAATGGACACTTTTGTAGATCACATCATGGGGAATAAAAAAGTTCCTATTGACTCTATGGTTATCTGGTCGCGATTCGATTATACAAAGCTGGATACCTGATAATCGATTATGTCATCAGCTATGTATAATCGAATCGCGACGAGATAGCCGAGATCCAATGGAGAATTTTGTAGATCACACCATGGTGAATAAAAAAGTTCCTATTGACTCTATGGTTATCTCGTCGCGATTCGATTTTACAAAGCTGGATACCTGAAAATCGATTATGTCATCAGCTATGTATAATCGAATCGCGACGAGATAGCCATAGAGTCAATAGGAACTTTTTTATTCACAATTAGGTGATCTACAAAAGTCTCCATTGGATCTACCCTCTATTTCGTCGCTATTCGATTATACATAGCTGATGACATAATCGATTTTCAGGTATCCATCTATGTATAATCGAATCGCTTCGAGATAGACGATAGATCCAATGGAGACTTTTGTTGATCACATCATGGTGAATAAAAACGTTCCTATTGACTCTATGGTTATCTGGTCGCAATTCGATTTACAAAGCTGGATACCTGAAAATCGATTATGTCATCAGCTATGTATAATCGAATCGCGACGAGATAGCCATAGAGTCAATAGGAACTTTTTTATTCACCAATAGGTGATTTACATAAGTCTCCATTGGATCTATCCTCAATTTCGTCGCGATTCGATTATACATAGCTGATGACATAATCGATTTTCAGGTATCCATCTATGTATAATCGAATCGCTGCGAGATAGACGATAGATCCAATGGAGACTTTTGTAGATCACATCATGTTGAATAAAAACGTTCTTATTGACTCTATGGTTATCTGGTCGCAATTCGATTATACAAAGCTGGATACCTGAAAAACGATTATGACATCAGCTATGTATAATCGAATCGCTACGAGAAAGACGATAGATCCAATGGGGACTTTTGTAGATCACACCATGGAGAATAAAAACGTTCCTATTGACTCTATGGTTATCTAGTCGCAATTCGATTATACAAAGCTGGATACCTGAAAATCGATTATGTCATCAGCTATGTATGATCAAATCGCGACGAGATAGACGAGATCCAATGGAGACTTTTGTAGATCACACCATGGTGAATAAAAAAGTTCCTATTGACTCTATGGTTATTTCGTCGCTATTCGATTATACAAAGCTGGATACCTGAAAATCGATTATGACATCAGCTATGTATAATCGAATCGCTACGAGAAAGACGATAGATCCAATGGAGACTTTTGTAGATCACATCATGGGGAATAAAAAAGTTCCTATTGACTCTATGGTTATCTGGTCGCGATTCGATTATACAAAGCTGGATACCTGAAAATCGATTATGTCATCAGCTATGTATAATCGAATCGCGACGAGATAGCCATAAAGTCAATAGGAACTTTTTATTCACCATTAGGTGATTTACATAAGTCTCTATTGGATCTATCCTCTATTTCGTCGCGATTCGATTATACATAGCTGATGACATAATCGATTCTCAGGTATCCATCTATGTATAATCGAATCGCTACGAGATAGACGATAGATCCAATGGAGACTTTTGTAGATCACATCATGGTGAATAAAAACGTTCCTATTGACTCTATGGTTATCTGGTCGCAATTCAATTATACAAAGCTGGATACCTGAAAATAGATTATGTCATCAGTTATGTATAATAGAATCTCGACGAGATAGACGATAGATCCAATGGAGATTTGTAGATCATATCATGGTGAATAAAAAAGTTCGTATTGACTTTATGGTTTTTTCGTCGCGATTCGATTATACACAGCTTGATACCTGAATATCGATTATGTCATCAGCTATGTATAATCGAATCGCGACGAGATAGCCATAGAGTCAATAGGAACTTTTTTATTCACCATTAGGTGATTAACATAAGTCTCCATTGGATCTATCCTCTATTTCGTCGAGATTCGATTATACATAGCTGATGACATAATCGATTTTCAGGTATCCATCTATGTATAATCGAATCGCTTCGAGATAGACGATAGATCCATTGGAGACTTTTGTTGATCACATCATGGTGAATAAAAAAGTTCCTATTGACTCTATGGCTATCTCGTCGCGATTCGATTATACATAGCTGATGACATAATCGATTTTCAGGTATCCAGCTTTGTATAATCGCATCGCGACCAGATAACCATAGAGTCAATAGGAACGTTTTTAATCACCATGACGTGATCTACAAAAGTCTCCATTGGATCTATCGTCTATCTCGTAGCGATTCGATTATACATAGATGGATACCTGAAAATCGATTATGTCATCAGCTATGTATAATCGAATCGCGACGAAATAGAGGATAGATCCAATGGAGACTTTTGTGGATCACCTAATGGTGAATAAAAAAGTTCCTATTGACTCTATGGCTATCTCGTCGCGATTCGATTATACATAGCTGATGACATAATCGATTTTCAGGTATCCAGCTTTGTATAATCGATTTGCGATCAGATAACCATAGAGTCAATAGGAACGTTTTTATTCACCATGATGTGATCTACAAAAGTCTCCATTGGATCTATCGTCTATCTCGTAGCGATTCGATTATACATAGATGGATACCTGAAAATCGATTATGCCATTAGCTATGTATAATCGAATCGCGACGATATAGAGGATAGATCCAATGGAGACTCTTGTAGATCACCTAATGGTGAATAAAAAAGTTCCTATTGACTCTATGGCTATCTCGTCGCGATTCGATTATACATAGCTGATGACATAATTGATTTTCAGGTATCCAGCTTTGTATAATCGAATCGCGACGAGATAACCATAGAGTCAATAGGAACTTTTTTATTCACCATGGTGTGATATACAAAAGTCTTCATTGGATCTCGTCTATCTCGTCGCGATTCGATTATATATAGCTGATGACATAATCGATTTTCAGGTATCTAGCTTTGTATAATCGCATCGCGACCAGATAACCATAGAGTCAATAGGAACGTTTTTATTCACCATGATGTGATCTACAAAAGTCTCCATTGGATCTATCGTCTATATCGTAGCGATTCGATTATACATAGATGGATACCTGAAAATCGATTATGTCACCAACCACGTATATACGAATCACGACGATATAACCTTAGAGTCAATAGGCCCTTTTTTATTCACCATATTGTGATCTACAAAAGTCTCCATTGGATCTATCGTCTATCTCGTTGCGATTCGAATATACATAGCTGATGACATAATCGATTTTCAGGTATCCAGCTTTGTATAATCGAATTGCGACCAGATAACCATAGAGTCAATACGAACGTTTTTATTCACCATGATGTGATCTACAAAAGTCTCCATTAGATCTATCGTTTATCTAGTCGCGATTCGATTATACACCGCTGGATACCTGAAAATCGATTATGTCACCAACCACGTATATACGAATCACGACGATATAACCTTAGAGTCAATAGGCCCTTTTTTATTCACCATATTGTGATCTACAAAAGTCTCCATTGGATCTATCGTCTATCTCGTTGCGATTCGAATATACATAGCTGATGACATAATCGATTTTCAGGTATCCAGCTTTGTATAATCGAATTGCGACCAGATAACCATAGAGTCAATAGGAACGTTTTTATTCACCATGATGTGATCTACAATAGTCTCCATTGGATCTATCGTCTATCTCGTAGCGTTTCGATTATACATAGATGGGTACCTGAAAATCGATTATGCCATCAGCTATGTATAATCGAATCGCGACGATATAGAGGATAGATCCAATGGAGACTCTTGTAGATCACCTAATGGTGAATAAAAAAGTTCCTATTGACTCTATGGCTATCTCGTCGCGATTCGATTATACATAGCTGATGACATAATCGATTTTCAGGTTTCCAGCTTTGAGGAATCGAATGGCGACCAGATAACCATAGAGTCAATAGGAACGTTTTTATTCACCATGATGTGATCTACAAAAGTCTCCATTGGATCTATCGTCTATTTCGTAGCGATTCGATTATACATAGATGGATACCTGAATATTGATTATGTTATCAGCTATGTATAAATCGAATCGCGACGAAATAGAGGATAGATCCAATGGAGACTTTTTTAGATCACATCATGGTGAATAAAAACGTTCCTACTGACTCTATGGCTATCTCGCCGCGATTCGATTATACATAGCTGACGACATAATCGATTTTCAGGTATCCAGCTTTGTATAATCGAATAGCGATCAGATAACCATAGAGTCAATAGGAACTTTTTTATTCACCATGGTGTGATCTACAAAAGTCTCCATTGGATTTCGGCTATCTCGTCGCGATTCGATTATACATAGCTGATGACATAATCGATTTTCAGGTATCCAGCTTTGTATAATCGCATCGCGACCAGATAACCATAGAGTCAATAGGAACGTTTTTATTCACCATGACGTGATCTACAAAAGTATCCATTGGATCTATCGTCTATCTCGTAGCGATTCGATTATACATAGATGGATACCTGAAAATCGATTATGTCATCAGCTATGTATAATCGAATCGCGACGAAATAGAGGATAGATCCAATGGAGACTTTTGTGGATCACCTAATGGTGAATAAAAAAGTTCCTATTGACTCTATGGCTATCTCGTCGCGATTCGATTATACATAGCTGATGACATAATCGATTTTCAGGTATCCAGCTTTGTATAATCGAATTGCGATCAGATAACCATAGAGTCAATAGGAACGTTTTTATTCACCATGATGTGATCTACAAAAGTCTCCATTGGATCTATCGTCTATCTCGTAGCGATTCGATTATACATAGATGGATAACTGAAAATCGATTATGTTATCAGCTATGTATAAATCGAATCGCGACGAAATAGAGGATAGATCCAATGGAGACTTTTGTAGATCACCTAATGGTGAATAAAAAAGTTCCTATTGACTCTATGGCTATCTCGTCGCGATTCGATTATACATAGCTGACGACATGATCGATTTTCAGGTATCCAGCTTTGTATAATCGAATTGCGATCAGATAACCATAGAGTCAATAGGAACGTTTTTATTCACCATGATGTGATCTACAAAAGTCTCCATTGGATCTATCGTCTATCTCGTAGCGATTCGATTATACATAGATGGATACCTGAAAATCGATTATGTCATCAGCTATGTATAAATTGAATCGCGACGAAATAGAGGATAGATCCAATGGAGCCTTTTGTAGATCACCTAATGGTGAATAAAAAAGTTCCTATTGACTCTATGGCTATCTCGTCGCGATTCGATTATACATAGCTGATGACATAATTGATTTTCAGGTATCCAGCTTTGTATAATCGAATCGCGACGAGATAACCATAGAGTCAATAGGAACTTTTTTATTCACCATGGTGTGATCTACAAAAGTCTTCATTGGATCTCGTCTATCTCGTCGCGATTCGATTAAACATAGCTGATGACATAATCGATTTTCAGGTATCCAGCTTTGTATAATCGCATCGCGACCAGATAACCATAGAGTCAATAGGAACGTTTTTATTCACCATGATGTGATCTACAAAATTCTCCATTGGATCTATCGTCTATCTCGTAGCGATTCGATTATACATAGATGGATACCTGAAAATCGATTATGTCATCAGCTATGTATAATCGAATCGCGACGAAATAGAGGATAGATCCAATGGAGACTTTTGTGGATCACCTAATGGTGAATAAAAAAGTTCCTATTGACTCTATGGCTATCTCGTCGCGATTCGATTATACATAGCTGATGACATAATCGATTTTCAGGTATCCAGCTTTGTATAATCGAATTGCGATCAGATAACCATAGAGTCAATAGGAACGTTTTTATTCACCATGATGTGATCTACAAAAGTCTCCATTGGATCTATCGTCTATCTCGTAGCGATTCGATTATACATAGATGGATACCTGAAAATCGATTATGCCATCAGCTATGTATAACCGAATCGCGACGAAATAGAGGATAGATCCAATGGAGACTCTTGTAGATCACCTAATGGTGAATAAAAAAGTTCCTATTGACTCTATGGTTATCTGGTCGCAATTCGATTATACAAAGCTGGATACCTGAAAATCGATTATGACATCAGCTATGTATAATCGAATCGCTACGAGAAAGACGATAGATCCAATGGAGACTTTTGTAGATCACATCATGGTGAATAAAAACGTTCCTATTGACTCTATGGTTATCTGGTCGCAATTCGATTATACAAAGCTGGATACCTGAAAATCGATTATGACATCAGCTATGTATAATCGAATCGCGACGAGATAGACGAGATCCAATGGAGACTTTTGTAGATCACACCATGGTGAATAAAAACGTTCTTATTGACTCTATGGTTATCTGGTCGCAATTCGATTATACAAAGCTGGATACCTGAAAATCGATTATGACATCAGCTATGTATAATCGAATCGCTACGAGAAAGACGATAGATCCAATGGAGACTTTTCTAGGTCACATCATGGTGAATAAAAACTTTCCTATTGACTCTATGGTTATCTGGTCGCAATTCGATTATACAAAGCTGGATACCTGAAAATCGATTATGACATCAGCTATGTATAATCGAATCGCTACGAGATAGACGATAGATCCAATGGAGACTTTTGTAGATCACATCATGATGAATAAAAACGTTCCTATTGACTCTATGGTTATCTGGTCGCAATTCGATTTACAAAGCTGGATACCTGAAAATCGATTATGTCATCAGCTATGTATAATCGAATCGCGACGTGATAACCATAGAGTCATTCGGTACTTTTTATTCACCATGATGTGATCTACAAAAGTCTCCATTTGATCTATCGTCTATCTCGTCGCGATTCGATTATACATAGCTTGATACCTGAATATCGATTATATCATCAGCTATGTATAATCGAATCGCGACGAGATAGCCATAGAGTCAATAGGAACTTTTTTATTCACCAATAGGTGATTTACATAAGTCTCCATTGGATCTATCCTCTATTTCGTCGCGATTCGATTATACATAGCTGATGACATAATCGATTTTCAGGTATCCATCTATGTATAATCGAATCGCTGCGAGATAGACGATAGATCCAATGGAGACTTTTGTAGATCACATCATGTTGAATAAAAACGTTCTTATTGACTCTATGGTTATCTGGTCGCAATTCGATTATACAAAGCTGGATACCTGAAAAACGATTATGACATCAGCTATGTATAATCGAATCGCTACGAGAAAGACGATAGATCCAATGGAGACTTTTGTTGATCACATCATGGTGAATAAAAACGTTCCTATTGACTATATGGTTATCTGGTCGCAATTCGATTTACAAAGCTGGATACCTGAAAATCGATTATGTCATCAGCTATGTATAATCGAATCGCGACGAGATAGCCGAGATCCAATGGAGACTTTTGTAGATCACACCATGGTGAATAAAAAAGTTCCTATTGACTCTATGGTTATCTCGTCGCGATTCGATTTTACAAAGCTGGATACCTGAAAATCGATTATGTCATCAGCTATGTATAATCGAATCGCGACGAGATAGCCATAGAGTCAATAGGAACTTTTTTATTCACAATTAGGTGATCTACAAAAGTCTCCATTGGATCTATCCTCTATTTCGTCGCTATTCGATTATACATAGCTGATGACATAATCGATTTTTAGGTATCCATCTATGTATAATCGAATCGCTTCGAGATAGACGATAGATCCAATGGAGACTTTTGTAGATCACATCATGGTGAATAAAAACGTTCTTATTGACTCTATGGTTATCTGGTCGCAATTCGATTATACAAAGCTGGATACCTGAAAATCGATTATGACATCAGCTATGTATATTCGAATCGCTACGAGAAAGACGATAGATCCAATGGAGACTTTTGTAGATCACATCATGGTGAATAAAAACGTTCCTATTGACTCTATGGTTATCTCGTCGCTATTCGATTATACAAAGCTGGATACCTGAATATCGATTATGTCATCAGCTATGTATAATCGAATCGCGACGAGATAGACGATAGATCCAATGGACACTTTTGTAGATCACATCATGGGGAATAAAAAAGTTCCTATTGACTCTATGGTTATCTGGTCGCGATTCGATTATACAAAGCTGGATACCTGATAATCGATTATGTCATCAGCTATGTATAATCGAATCGCGGCGAGATAGCCGAGATCCAATGGAGACTTTTGTAGATCACACCATGGTGAATAAAAAAGTTCCTATTGACTCTATGGTTATCTCGTCGCGATTCGATTTTACAAAGCTGGATACCTGAAAATCGATTATGTCATCAGCTATGTATAATCGAATCGCGACAAGATAGCCATAGAGTCAATAGGAACTTTTTTATTCACAATTAGGTGATCTACAAAAGTCTCCATTGGATCTATCCTCTATTTCGTCGCTATTCGATTATACATAGCTGATGACATAATCGATTTTCAGGTATCCATCTATGTATAATCGAATCGCTTCGAGATAGACGATAGATCCAATGGAGACTTTTGTTGATCACATCATGGTGAATAAAAACGTTCCTATTGACTCTATGGTTATCTGGTCGCAATTCGATTTACAAAGCTGGATACCTGAAAATCGATTATGTCATCAGCTATGTATAATCGAATCGCGACGAGATAGCCGAGATCCAATGGAGACTTTTGTAGATCACACCATGGTGAATAAAAAAGTTCCTATTGACTCTATGGTTATCTCGTCGCGATTCGATTTTACAAAGCTGGATACCTGAAAATCGATTATGTCATCAGCTATGTATAATCGAATCGCGACGAGATAGCCATAGAGTCAATAGGAACTTTTTTATTCACAATTAGGTGATCTACAAAAGTCTCCATTGGATCTATCCTCTATTTCGTCGCTATTCGATTATACATAGCTGATGACATAATCGATTTTCAGGTATCCATCTATGTATAATCGAATCGCTTCGAGATAGACGATAGATCCAATGGAGACTTTTGTTGATCACATCATGGTGAATAAAAACGTTCCTATTGACTCTATGGTTATCTGGTCGCAATTCGATTTACAAAGCTGGATACCTGAAAATCGATTATGTCATCAGCTATGTATAATCGAATCGCGACGAGATAGCCATAGAGTCAATAGGAACTTTTTTATTCACAATTAGGTGATCTACAAAAGTCTCCATTGGATCTATCCTCTATTTCGTCGCTATTCGATTATACATAGCTGATGACATAATCGATTTTCAGGTATCCATCTATGTATAATCGAATCGCTTCGAGATAGACGATAGATCCAATGGAGACTTTTGTAGATCACATCATGGTGAATAAAAACGTTCTTATTGAATCTATGGTTATCTGGTCGCAATTCGATTATACAAAGCTGGATACCTGAAAATCGATTATGACATCAGCTATGTATATTCGAATCGCTACGAGAAAGACGATAGATCCAATGGAGACTTTTGTAGATCACATCATGGTGAATAAAAACGTTCCTATTGACTCTATGGTTATCTCGTCGCTATTCGATTATACAAAGCTGGATACCTGAATATCGATTATGTCATCAGCTATGTATAATCGAATCGCGACGAGATAGACGATAGATCCAATGGACACTTTTGTAGATCACATCATGGGGAATAAAAAAGTTCCTATTGACTCTATGGTTATCTGGTCGCGATTCGATTATACAAAGCTGGATACCTGATAATCGATTATGTCATCAGCTATGTATAATCGAATCGCGGCGAGATAGCCGAGATCCAATGGAGACTTTTGTAGATCACACCATGGTGAATAAAAAAGTTCCTATTGACTCTATGGTTATCTCGTCGCGATTCGATTTTACAAAGCTGGATACCTGAAAATCGATTATGTCATCAGCTATGTATAATCGAATCGCGACAAGATAGCCATAGAGTCAATAGGAACTTTTTTATTCACAATTAGGTGATCTACAAAAGTCTCCATTGGATCTATCCTCTATTTCGTCGCTATTCGATTATACATAGCTGATGACATAATCGATTTTCAGGTATCCATCTATGTATAATCGAATCGCTTCGAGATAGACGATAGATCCAATGGAGACTTTTGTTGATCACATCATGGGGAATAAAAAAGTTCCTATTGACTCTATGGTTATCTGGTCGCGATTCGATTATACAAAGCTGGATACCTGATAATCGATTATGTCATCAGCTATGTATAATCGAATCGCGGCGAGATAGCCGAGATCCAATGGAGACTTTTGTAGATCACACCATGGTGAATAAAAAAGTTCCTATTGACTCTATGGTTATCTCGTCGCGATTCGATTTTACAAAGCTGGATACCTGAAAATCGATTATGTCATCAGCTATGTATAATCGAATCGCGACAAGATAGCCATAGAGTCAATAGGAACTTTTTTATTCACAATTAGGTGATCTACAAAAGTCTCCATTGGATCTATCCTCTATTTCGTCGCTATTCGATTATACATAGCTGATGACATAATCGATTTTCAGGTATCCATCTATGTATAATCGAATCGCTTCGAGATAGACGATAGATCCAATGGAGACTTTTGTTGATCACATCATGGTGAATAAAAACGTTCCTATTGACTCTATGGTTATCTGGTCGCAATTCGATTTACAAAGCTGGATACCTGAAAATCGATTATGTCATCAGCTATGTATAATCGAATCGCGACGAGATAGCCGAGATCCAATGGAGACTTTTGTAGATCACACCATGGTGAATAAAAAAGTTCCTATTGACTCTATGGTTATCTCGTCGCGATTAGATTTTACAAAGCTGGATACCTGAAAATCGATTATGTCATCAGCTATGTATAATCGAATCGCGACGAGATAGCCATAGAGTCAATAGGAACGTTTTTATTCACAATTAGGTGATCTACAAAAGTCTCCATTGGATCTATCCTCTATTTCGTCGCTATTCGATTATACATAGCTGATGACATAATCGATTTTCAGGTATCCATCTATGTATAATCGAATCGCTTCGAGATAGACGATAGATCCAATGGAGACTTTTGTTGATCACATCATGGTGAATAAAAACGTTCCTATTGACTCTATGGTTATCTGGTCACAATTCGATTTACAAAGCTGGATACCTGAAAATCGATTATGTCATCAGCTATGTATAATCGAATCGCGACGAGATAGCCATAGAGTCAATAGGAACTTTTTTATTCACAATTAGGTGATCTACAAAAGTCTCCATTGGATCTATCCTCTATTTCGTCGCTATTCGATTATACATAGCTGATGACATAATCGATTTTCAGGTATCCATCTATGTATAATCGAATCGCGACGAGATAGACGATAGATCCAATGGACACTTTTGTAGATCACATCATGGGGAATAAAAAAGTTCCTATTGACTCTATGGTTATCTGGTCGCGGTTCGATTATACAAAGCTGGATACCTGATAATCGATTATGTCATCAGCTATGTATAATCGAATCGCGACGAGATAGCCGAGATCCAATGGAGACTTTTGTAGATCACACCATGGTGAATAAAAAAGTTCCTATTGACTCTATGGTTATCTCGTCGCGATTCGATTTTACAAAGCTGGATACCTGAAAATCGATTATGTCATCAGCTATGTATAATCGAATCGCGACGAGATAGCCATAGAGTCAATAGGAACTTTTTTATTCACAATTAGGTGATCTACAAAAGTCTCCATTGGATCTACCCTCTATTTCGTCGCTATTCGATTATACATAGCTGATGACATAATCGATTTTCAGGTATCCATCTATGTATAATCGAATCGCTTCGAGATAGACGATAGATCCAATGGAGACTTTTGTTGATCACATCATGGTGAATAAAAACGTTCCTATTGACTCTATGGTTATCTGGTCGCAATTCGATTTACAAAGCTGGATACCTGAAAATCGATTATGTCATCAGCTATGTATAATCGAATCGCGACGAGATAGCCATAGAGTCAATAGGAACTTTTTTATTCACCAATAGGTGATTTACATAAGTCTCCATTGGATCTATCCTCTATTTCGTCGCGATTCGATTATACATAGCTGATGACATAATCGATTTTCAGGTATCCATCTATGTATAATCGAATCGCTGCGAGATAGACGATAGATCCAATGGAGACTTTTGTAGATCACATCATGTTGAATAAAAACGTTCTTATTGACTCTATGGTTATCTGGTCGCAATTCGATTATACAAAGCTGGATACCTGAAAAACGATTATGACATCAGCTATGTATAATCGAATCGCTACGAGAAAGACGATAGATCCAATGGAGACTTTTGTAGATCACATCATGGAGAATAAAAACGTTCCTATTGACTCTATGGTTATCTAGTCGCAATTCGATTTACAAAGCTGGATACCTGAAAATCGATTATGTCATCAGCTATGTATAATCGAATCGCGACGAGATAGCCATAGAGTCAATAGGAACTTTTTTATTCACAATTAGGTGATCTACAAAAGTCTCCATTGGATCTATCCTCTATTTCGTCGCTATTCGATTATACATAGCTGATGACATAATCGATTTTCAGGTATCCATCTATGTATAATCGAATCGCGACGAGATAGACGATAGATCCAATGGACACTTTTGTAGATCACATCATGGGGAATAAAAAAGTTCCTATTGACTCTATGGTTATCTGGTCGCGATTCGATTATACAAAGCTGGATACCTGATAATCGATTATGTCATCAGCTATGTATAATCGAATCGCGACGAGATAGCCGAGATCCAATGGAGACTTTTGTAGATCACACCATGGTGAATAAAAAAGTTCCTATTGACTCTATGGTTATCTCGTCGCGATTCGATTTTACAAAGCTTGATACCTGAAAATCGATTATGTCATCAGCTATGTATAATCGAATCGCGACAAGATAGCCATAGAGTCAATAGGAACTTTTTTATTCACAATTAGGTGATCTACAAAAGTCTCCATTGGATCTATCCTCTATTTCGTCGCTATTCGATTATACATAGCTGATGACATAATCGATTTTCAGGTATCCATCTATGTATAATCGAATCGCTTCGAGATAGACGATAGATCCAATGGAGACTTTTGTAGATCACATCATGGTGAATAAAAACGTTCTTATTGACTCTATGGTTATCTGGTCGCAATTCGATTATACAAAGCTGGATACCTGAAAATCGATTATGACATCAGCTATGTATATTCGAATCGCTACGAGAAAGACGATAGATCCAATGGAGACTTTTGTAGATCACATCATGGTGAATAAAAACGTTCCTATTGACTCCATGGTTATCTCGTCGCTATTCGATTATACAAAGCTGGATACCTGAATATCGATTATGTCATCAGCTATGTATAATCGAATCGCGACGAGATAGACGATAGATCCAATGGACACTTTTGTAGATCACATCATGGGGAATAAAAAAGTTCCTATTGACTCTATGGTTATCTGGTCGCGATTCGATTATACAAAGCTGGATACCTGATAATCGATTATGTCATCAGCTATGTATAATCGAATCGCGGCGAGATAGCCGAGATCCAATGGAGACTTTTGTAGATCACACCATGGTGAATAAAAAAGTTCCTATTGACTCTATGGTTATCTCGTCGCGATTCGATTTTACAAAGCTGGATACCTGAAAATCGATTATGTCATCAGCTATGTATAATCGAATCGCGACAAGATAGCCATAGAGTCAATAGGAACTTTTTTATTCACAATTAGGTGATCTACAAAAGTCTCCATTGGATCTATCCTCTATTTCGTCGCTATTCGATTATACATAGCTGATGACATAATCGATTTTCAGGTATCCATCTATGTATAATCGAATCGCTTCGAGATAGACGATAGATCCAATGGAGACTTTTGTTGATCACATCATGGTGAATAAAAACGTTCCTATTGACTCTATGGTTATCTGGTCGCAATTCGATTTACAAAGCTGGATACCTGAAAATCGATTATGTCATCAGCTATGTATAATCGAATCGCGACGAGATAGCCGAGATCCAATGGAGACTTTTGTAGATCACACCATGGTGAATAAAAAAGTTCCTATTGACTCTATGGTTATCTCGTCGCGATTCGATTTTACAAAGCTGGATACCTGAAAATCGATTATGTCATCAGCTATGTATAATCGAATCGCGACGAGATAGCCATAGAGTCAATAGGAACTTTTTTATTCACAATTAGGTGATCTACAAAAGTCTCCATTGGATCTATCCTCTATTTCGTCGCTATTCGATTATACATAGCTGATGACATAATCGATTTTCAGGTATCCATCTATGTATAATCGAATCGCTTCGAGATAGACGATAGATCCAATGGAAACTTTTGTTGATCACATCATGGTCAATAAAAACGTTCCTATTGACTCTATGGTTATCTGGTCGCAATTCGATTTACAAAGCTGGATACCTGAAAATCGATTATGTCATCAGCTATGTATAATCGAATCGCGACGAGATAGCCATAGAGTCAATAGGAACTTTTTTATTCACAATTAGGTGATCTACAAAAGTCTCCATTGGATCTATCCTCTATTTCGTCGCTATTCGATTATACATAGCTGATGACATAATCGATTTTCAGGTATCCATCTATGTATAATCGAATCGCGACGAGATAGACGATAGATCCAATGGACACTTTTGTAGATCACATCATGGGGAATAAAAAAGTTCCTATTGACTCTATGGTTATCTGGTCGCGATTCGATTATACAAAGCTGGATACCTGATAATCGATTATGTCATCAGCTATGTATAATCGAATCGCGACGAGATAGCCGAGATCCAATGGAGACTTTTGTAGATCACACCATGGTGAATAAAAAAGTTCCTATTGACTCTATGGTTATCTCGTCGCGATTCGATTTTACAAAGCTGGATACCTGAAAATCGATTATGTCATCAGCTATGTATAATCGAATTGCGACGAGATAGCCATAGAGTCAATAGGAACTTTTTTATTCACAATTAGGTGATCTACAAAAGTCTCCATTGGATCTACCCTCTATTTCGTCGCTATTCGATTATACATAGCTGATGACATAATCGATTTTCAGGTATCCATCTATGTATAATCGAATCGCTTCGAGATAGACGATAGATCCAATGGAGACTTTTGTTGATCACATCATGGTGAATAAAAACGTTCCTATTGACTCTATGGTTATCTGGTCGCAATTCGATTATACAAAGCTGGATACCTGAAAAACGATTATGACATCAGCTATGTATAATCGAATCGCTACGAGAAAGACGATAGATCCAATGGAGACTTTTGTAGATCACATCATGGAGAATAAAAACGTTCCTATTGACTCTATGGTTATCTAGTCGCAATTCGATTATACAAAGCTGGATACCTGAAAATCGATTATGTCATCAGCTATGTATGATCAAATCGCTTCGAGATAGACGATAGATCCAATGGAGACTTTTGTAGATCACATCATGGTGAATAAAAACGTTCTTATTGACTCTATGGTTATCTGGTCGCAATTCGATTATACAAAGCTGGATACCTGAAAATCGATTATGACATCAGCTATGTATATTCGAATCGCTACGAGAAAGACGATAGATCCAATGGAGACTTTTGTAGATCACATCATGGTGAATAAAAACGTTCCTATTGACTCTATGGTTATCTCGTCGCTATTCGATTATACAAAGCTGGATACCTGAATATCGATTATGTCATCAGCTATGTATAATCGAATCGCGACGAGATAGACGATAGATCCAATGGACACTTTTGTAGATCACATCATGGGGAATAAAAAAGTTCCTATTGACTCTATGGTTATCTGGTCGCGATTCGATTATACAAAGCTGGATACCTGATAATCGATTATGTCATCAGCTATGTATAATCGAATCGCGGCGAGATAGCCGAGATCCAATGGAGACTTTTGTAGATCACACCATGGTGAATAAAAAAGTTCCTATTGACTCTATGGTTATCTCGTCGCGATTCGATTTTACAAAGCTGGATACCTGAAAATCGATTATGTCATCAGCTATGTATAATCGAATCGCGACAAGATAGCCATAGAGTCAATAGGAACTTTTTTATTCACAATTAGGTGATCTACAAAAGTCTCCATTGGATCTATCCTCTATTTCGTCGCTATTCGATTATACATAGCTGATGACATAATCGATTTTCAGGTATCCATCTATGTATAATCGAATCGCTTCGAGATAGACGATAGATCCAATGGAGACTTTTGTTGATCACATCATGGTGAATAAAAACGTTCCTATTGACTCTATGGTTATCTGGTCGCAATTCGATTTACAAAGCTGGATACCTGAAAATCGATTATGTCATCAGCTATGTATAATCGAATCGCGACGAGATAGCCGAGATCCAATGGAGACTTTTGTAGATCACACCATGGTGAATAAAAAAGTTCCTATTGACTCTATGGTTATCTCGTCGCGATTCGATTTTACAAAGCTGGATACCTGAAAATCGATTATGTCATCAGCTATGTATAATCGAATCGCGACGAGATAGCCATAGAGTCAATAGGAACTTTTTTATTCACAATTAGGTGATCTACAAAAGTCTCCATTGGATCTATCCTCTATTTCGTCGCTATTCGATTATACATAGCTGATGACATAATCGATTTTCAGGTATCCATCTATGTATAATCGAATCGCTTCGAGATAGACGATAGATCCAATGGAGACTTTTGTTGATCACATCATGGTCAATAAAAACGTTCCTATTGACTCTATGGTTATCTGGTCGCAATTCGATTTACAAAGCTGGATACCTGAAAATCGATTATGTCATCAGCTATGTATAATCGAATCGCGACGAGATAGCCATAGAGTCAATAGGAACTTTTTTATTCACAATTAGGTGATCTACAAAAGTCTCCATTGGATCTATCCTCTATTTCGTCGCTATTCGATTATACATAGCTGATGACATAATCGATTTTCAGGTATCCATCTATGTATAATCGAATCGCGACGAGATAGACGATAGATCCAATGGACACTTTTGTAGATCACATCATGGGGAATAAAAAAGTTCCTATTGACTCTATGGTTATCTGGTCGCGATTCGATTATACAAAGCTGGATACCTGATAATCGATTATGTCATCAGCTATGTATAATCGAATCGCGACGAGATAGCCGAGATCCAATGGAGACTTTTGTAGATCACACCATGGTGAATAAAAAAGTTCCTATTGACTCTATGGTTATCTCGTCGCGATTCGATTTTACAAAGCTGGATACCTGAAAATCGATTATGTCATCAGCTATGTATAATCGAATTGCGACGAGATAGCCATAGAGTCAATAGGAACTTTTTTATTCACAATTAGGTGATCTACAAAAGTCTCCATTGGATCTACCCTCTATTTCGTCGCTATTCGATTATACATAGCTGATGACATAATCGATTTTCAGGTATCCATCTATGTATAATCGAATCGCTTCGAGATAGACGATAGATCCAATGGAGACTTTTGTTGATCACATCATGGTGAATAAAAACGTTCCTATTGACTCTATGGTTATCTGGTCGCAATTCGATTATACAAAGCTGGATACCTGAAAAACGATTATGACATCAGCTATGTATAATCGAATCGCTACGAGAAAGACGATAGATCCAATGGAGACTTTTGTAGATCACATCATGGAGAATAAAAACGTTCCTATTGACTCTATGGTTATCTAGTCGCAATTCGATTATACAAAGCTGGATACCTGAAAATCGATTATGTCATCAGCTATGTATGATCAAATCGCGACGAGATAGACGAGATCCAATGGAGACTTTTGTAGATCACACCATGGTGAATAAAAAAGTTCCTATTGACTCTATGGTTATTTCGTCGCTATTCGATTATACAAAGCTGGATACCTGAAAATCGATTATGACATCAGCTATGTATAATCGAATCGCTACGAGAAAGACGATAGATCCAATGGAGACTTTTGTAGATCACATCATGGGGAATAAAAAAGTTCCTATTGACTCTATGGTTATCTGGTCGCGATTCGATTATACAAAGCTGGATACCTGAAAATCGATTATGTCATCAGCTATGTATAATCGAATCGCGACGAGATAGCCATAAAGTCAATAGGAACTTTTTATTCACCATTAGGTGATTTACATAAGACTCTATTGGATCTATCCTCTATTTCGTCGCGATTCGATTATACATAGCTGATGACATAATCGATTCTCAAGTATCCATCTATGTATAATCGAATCGCTACGAGATAGACGATAGATCCAATGGAGACTTTTGTAGATCACATCATGGTGAATAAAAACGTTCCTATTGACTCTATGGTTATCTGGTCGCAATTCAATTATACAAAGCTGGATACCTGAAAATAGATTATGTCATCAGTTATGTATAATAGAATCTCGACGAGATAGACGATAGATCCAATGGAGATTTGTAGATCATATCATGGTGAATAAAAAAGTTCGTATTGACTTTATGGTTTTTTCGTCGCGATTCGATTATACACAGCTTGATACCTGAATATCGATTATGTCATCAGCTATGTATAATCGAATCGCGACGAGATAGCCATAGAGTCAATAGGAACTTTTTTATTCACCATTAGGTGATTAACATAAGTCTCCATTGGATCTATCCTCTATTTCGTCGAGATTCGATTATACATAGCTGATGACATAATCGATTTTCAGGTATCCATCTATGTATAATCGAATCGCTTCGAGATAGACGATAGATCCAATGGAGACTTTTGTTGATCACATCATGGTGAATAAAAACGTTCCTATTGACTCTATGGTTATCTGGTCGCAATTCGATTTACAAAGCTGGATACCTGAAAATCGATTATGTCATCAGCTATGTATAATCGAATCGCGACGAGATAGCCGAGATCCAATGGAGACTTTTGTAGATCACACCATGGTGAATAAAAAAGTTCCTATTGACTCTATGGTTATCTCGTCGCGATTCGATTTTACAAAGCTGGATACCTGAAAATCGATTATGTCATCAGCTATGTATAATCGAATCGCGACGAGATAGCCATAGAGTCAATAGGAACTTTTTTATTCACAATTAGGTGATCTACAAAAGTCTCCATTGGATCTATCCTCTATTTCGTCGCTATTCGATTATACATAGCTGATGACATAATCGATTTTCAGGTATCCATCTATGTATAATCGAATCGCTTCGAGATAGACGATAGATCCAATGGAGACTTTTGTTGATCACATCATGGTCAATAAAAACGTTCCTATTGACTCTATGGTTATCTGGTCGCAATTCGATTTACAAAGCTGGATACCTGAAAATCGATTATGTCATCAGCTATGTATAATCGAATCGCGACGAGATAGCCATAGAGTCAATAGGAACTTTTTTATTCACAATTAGGTGATCTACAAAAGTCTCCATTGGATCTATCCTCTATTTCGTCGAGATTCGATTATACATAGCTGATGACATAATCGATTTTCAGGTATCCATCTATGTATAATCGAATCGCGACGAGATAGACGATAGATCCAATGGACACTTTTGTAGATCACATCATGGGGAATAAAAAAGTTCCTATTGACTCTATGGTTATCTGGTCGCGATTCGATTATACAAAGCTGGATACCTGATAATCGATTATGTCATCAGTTATGTATAATAGAATCTCGACGAGATAGACGATAGATCCAATGGAGATTTGTAGATCATATCATGGTGAATAAAAAAGTTCGTATTGACTTTATGGTTTTTTCGTCGCGATTCGATTATACACAGCTTGATACCTGAATATCGATTATGTCATCAGCTATGTATAATCGAATCGCGACGAGATAGCCATAGAGTCAATAGGAACTTTTTTATTCACCATTAGGTGATTAACATAAGTCTCCATTGGATCTATCCTCTATTTCGTCGAGATTCGATTATACATAGCTGATGACATAATCGATTTTCAGGTATCCATCTATGTATAATCGAATCGCGACGAGATAGACGATAGATCCAATGGACACTTTTGTAGATCACATCATGGGGAATAAAAAAGTTCCTATTGACTCTATGGTTATCTGGTCGCGATTCGATTATACAAAGCTGGATACCTGATAATCGATTATGTCATCAGCTATGTATAATCGAATCGCGACGAGATAGCCGAGATCCAATGGAGACTTTTGTAGATCACACCATGGTGAATAAAAAAGTTCCTATTGACTCTATGGTTATCTCGTCGCGATTCGATTTTACAAAGCTGGATACCTGAAAATCGATTATGTCATCAGCTATGTATAATCGAATTGCGACGAGATAGCCATAGAGTCAATAGGAACTTTTTTATTCACAATTAGGTGATCTACAAAAGTCTCCATTGGATCTACCCTCTATTTCGTCGCTATTCGATTATACATAGCTGATGACATAATCGATTTTCAGGTATCCATCTATGTATAATCGAATCGCTTCGAGATAGACGATAGATCCAATGGAGACTTTTGTTGATCACATCATGGTGAATAAAAACGTTCCTATTGACTCTATGGTTATCTGGTCGCAATTCGATTATACAAAGCTGGATACCTGAAAAACGATTATGACATCAGCTATGTATAATCGAATCGCTACGAGAAAGACGATAGATCCAATGGAGACTTTTGTAGATCACATCATGGAGAATAAAAACGTTCCTATTGACTCTATGGTTATCTAGTCGCAATTCGATTATACAAAGCTGGATACCTGAAAATCGATTATGTCATCAGCTATGTATGATCAAATCGCTTCGAGATAGACGATAGATCCAATGGAGACTTTTGTAGATCACATCATGGTGAATAAAAACGTTCTTATTGACTCTATGGTTATCTGGTCGCAATTCGATTATACAAAGCTGGATACCTGAAAATCGATTATGACATCAGCTATGTATATTCGAATCGCTACGAGAAAGACGATAGATCTAATGGAGACTTTTGTAGATCACATCATGGTGAATAAAAACGTTCCTATTGACTCTATGGTTATCTCGTCGCTATTCGATTATACAAAGCTGGATACCTGAATATCGATTATGTCATCAGCTATGTATAATCGAATCGCGACGAGATAGACGATAGATCCAATGGACACTTTTGTAGATCACATCATGGGGAATAAAAAAGTTCCTATTGACTCTATGGTTATCTGGTCGCGATTCGATTATACAAAGCTGGATACCTGATAATCGATTATGTCATCAGCTATGTATAATCGAATCGCGGCGAGATAGCCGAGATCCAATGGAGACTTTTGTAGATCACACCATGGTGAATAAAAAAGTTCCTATTGACTCTATGGTTATCTCGTCGCGATTCGATTTTACAAAGCTGGATACCTGAAAATCGATTATGTCATCAGCTATGTATAATCGAATCGCGACAAGATAGCCATAGAGTCAATAGGAACTTTTTTATTCACAATTAGGTGATCTACAAAAGTCTCCATTGGATCTATCCTCTATTTCGTCGCTATTCGATTATACATAGCTGATGACATAATCGATTTTCAGGTATCCATCTATGTATAATCGAATCGCTTCGAGATAGACGATAGATCCAATGGAGACTTTTGTTGATCACATCATGGTGAATAAAAACGTTCCTATTGACTCTATGGTTATCTGGTCGCAATTCGATTTACAAAGCTGGATACCTGAAAATCGATTATGTCATCAGCTATGTATAATCGAATCGCGACGAGATAGCCGAGATCCAATGGAGACTTTTGTAGATCACACCATGGTGAATAAAAAAGTTCCTATTGACTCTATGGTTATCTCGTCGCGATTCGATTTTACAAAGCTGGATACCTGAAAATCGATTATGTCATCAGCTATGTATAATCGAATCGCGACGAGATAGCCATAGAGTCAATAGGAACTTTTTTATTCACAATTAGGTGATCTACAAAAGTCTCCATTGGATCTATCCTCTATTTCGTCGCTATTCGATTATACATAGCTGATGACATAATCGATTTTCAGGTATCCATCTATGTATAATCGAATCGCTTCGAGATAGACGATAGATCCAATGGAGACTTTTGTTGATCACATCATGGTCAATAAAAACGTTCCTATTGACTCTATGGTTATCTGGTCGCAATTCGATTTACAAAGCTGGATACCTGAAAATCGATTATGTCATCAGCTATGTATAATCGAATCGCGACGAGATAGCCATAGAGTCAATAGGAACTTTTTTATTCACAATTAGGTGATCTACAAAAGTCTCCATTGGATCTATCCTCTATTTCGTCGCTATTCGATTATACATAGCTGATGACATAATCGATTTTCAGGTATCCATCTATGTATAATCGAATCGCGACGAGATAGACGATAGATCCAATGGACACTTTTGTAGATCACATCATGGGGAATAAAAAAGTTCCTATTGACTCTATGGTTATCTGGTCGCGATTCGATTATACAAAGCTGGATACCTGATAATCGATTATGTCATCAGCTATGTATAATCGAATCGCGACGAGATAGCCGAGATCCAATGGAGACTTTTGTAGATCACACCATGGTGAATAAAAAAGTTCCTATTGACTCTATGGTTATCTCGTCGCGATTCGATTTTACAAAGCTGGATACCTGAAAATCGATTATGTCATCAGCTATGTATAATCGAATTGCGACGAGATAGCCATAGAGTCAATAGGAACTTTTTTATTCACAATTAGGTGATCTACAAAAGTCTCCATTGGATCTACCCTCTATTTCGTCGCTATTCGATTATACATAGCTGATGACATAATCGATTTTCAGGTATCCATCTATGTATAATCGAATCGCTTCGAGATAGACGATAGATCCAATGGAGACTTTTGTTGATCACATCATGGTGAATAAAAACGTTCCTATTGACTCTATGGTTATCTGGTCGCAATTCGATTATACAAAGCTGGATACCTGAAAAACGATTATGACATCAGCTATGTATAATCGAATCGCTACGAGAAAGACGATAGATCCAATGGAGACTTTTGTAGATCACATCATGGAGAATAAAAACGTTCCTATTGACTCTATGGTTATCTAGTCGCAATTCGATTATACAAAGCTGGATACCTGAAAATCGATTATGTCATCAGCTATGTATGATCAAATCGCGACGAGATAGACGAGATCCAATGGAGACTTTTGTAGATCACACCATGGTGAATAAAAAAGTTCCTATTGACTCTATGGTTATTTCGTCGCTATTCGATTATACAAAGCTGGATACCTGAAAATCGATTATGACATCAGCTATGTATAATCGAATCGCTACGAGAAAGACGATAGATCCAATGGAGACTTTTGTAGATCACATCATGGGGAATAAAAAAGTTCCTATTGACTCTATGGTTATCTGGTCGCGATTCGATTATACAAAGCTGGATACCTGAAAATCGATTATGTCATCAGCTATGTATAATCGAATCGCGACGAGATAGCCATAAAGTCAATAGGAACTTTTTATTCACCATTAGGTGATTTACATAAGACTCTATTGGATCTATCCTCTATTTCGTCGCGATTCGATTATACATAGCTGATGACATAATCGATTCTCAGGTATCCATCTATGTATAATCGAATCGCTACGAGATAGACGATAGATCCAATGGAGACTTTTGTAGATCACATCATGGTGAATAAAAACGTTCCTATTGACTCTATGGTTATCTGGTCGCAATTCAATTATACAAAGCTGGATACCTGAAAATAGATTATGTCATCAGTTATGTATAATAGAATCTCGACGAGATAGACGATAGATCCAATGGAGATTTGTAGATCATATCATGGTGAATAAAAAAGTTCGTATTGACTTTATGGTTTTTTCGTCGCGATTCGATTATACACAGCTTGATACCTGAATATCGATTATGTCATCAGCTATGTATAATCGAATCGCGACGAGATAGCCATAGAGTCAATAGGAACTTTTTTATTCACCATTAGGTGATTAACATAAGTCTCCATTGGATCTATCCTCTATTTCGTCGAGATTCGATTATACATAGCTGATGACATAATCGATTTTCAGGTATCCATCTATGTATAATCGAATCGCTTCGAGATAGAAGATAGATCCATTGGAGACTTTTGTTGATCACATCATGGTGAATAAAAAAGTTCCTATTGACTCTATGGCTATCTCGTCGCGATTCGATTATACATAGCTGATGACATAATCGATTTTCAGGTATCCAGCTTTGTATAATCGCATCGCGACCAGATAACCATAGAGTCAATAGGAACGTTTTTAATCACCATGACGTGATCTACAAAAGTCTCCATTGGATCTATCGTCTATCTCGTAGCGATTCGATTATACATAGATGGATACCTGAAAATCGATTATGTCATCAGCTATGTATAATCGAATCGCGACGAAATAGAGGATAGATCCAATGGAGACTTTTGTGGATCACCTAATGGTGAATAAAAAAGTTCCTATTGACTCTATGGCTATCTCGTCGCGATTCGATTATACATAGCTGATGACATAATCGATTTTCAGGTATCCAGCTTTGTATAATCGATTTGCGATCAGATAACCATAGAGTCAATAGGAACGTATTTATTCACCATGATGTGATCTACAAAAGTCTCCATTGGATCTATCGTCTATCTCGTAGCGATTCGATTATACATAGATGGATACCTGAAAATCGATTATGCCATTAGCTATGTATAATCGAATCGCGACGATATAGAGGATAGATCCAATGGAGACTCTTGTAGATCACCTAATGGTGAATAAAAAAGTTCCTATTGACTCTATGGCTATCTCGTCGCGATTCGATTATACATAGCTGATGACATAATTGATTTTCAGGTATCCAGCTTTGTATATTCGAATCGCGACGAGATAACCATAGAGTCAATAGGAACTTTTTTATTCAACATGGTGTGATCTACAAAAGTCTTCATTGGATCTCGTCTATCTCGTCGCGATTCGATTATACATAGCTGATGACATAATCGATTTTCAGGTATCTAGCTTTGTATAATCGCATCGCGACCAGATAACCATAGAGTCAATAGGAACGTTTTTATTCACCATGATGTGATCTACAAAAGTCTCCATAGGATCTATCGTCTATTTCGTAGCGATTCGATTATACATAGATGGATACCTGAATATTGATTATGTTATCAGCTATGTATAAATCGAATCGCGACGAAATAGAGGATAGATCCAATGGAGACTTTTTTAGATCACCTAATGGTGAATAAAAAAGTTCCTATTGACTCTATGGCTATCTCGCCGCGATTCGATTATACATAGCTGACGACATAATCGATTTTCAGGTATCCAGCTTTGTATAATCGAATTGCGATCAGATAACCATAGAGTCAATAGGAACTTTTTTATTCACCATGGTGTGATCTACAAAAGTCTCCATTGGATTTCGGCTATCTCGTCGCGATTCGATTATACATAGCTGATGACATAATCGATTTTCAGGTATCCAGCTTTGTATAATCGCATCGCGACCAGATAACCATAGAGTCAATAGGAACGTTTTTATTCACCATGACGTGATCTACAAAAGTATCCATTGGATCTATCGTCTATCTCGTAGCGATTCGATTATACATAGATGCATACCTGAAAATCGATTATGTCATCAGCTATGTATAATCGAATCGCGACGAAATAGAGGATAGATCCAATGGAGACTTTTGTGGATCACCTAATGGTGAATAAAAAAGTTTCTATTGACTCTATGGCTATCTCGTCGCGATTCGATTATACATAGCTGATGACATAATCGATTTTCAGGTATCCAGCTTTGTATAATCGAATTGCGATCAGATAACCATAGAGTCAATAGGAACGTTTTTATTCACCATGATGTGATCTACAAAAGTCTCCATTGGATCTATCGTCTATCTCGTAGCGATTCGATTATACATAGATGGATAACTGAAAATCGATTATGTTATCAGCTATGTATAAATCGAATCGCGACGAAATAGAGGATAGATCCAATGGAGACTTTTGTAGATCACCTAATGGTGAATAAAAAAGTTCCTATTGACTCTATGGCTATCTCGTCGCGATTCGATTATACATAGCTGACGACATGATCGATTTTCAGGTATCCAGCTTTGTATAATCGAATTGCGATCAGATAACCATAGAGTCAATAGGAACGTTTTTATTCACCATGATGTGATCTACAAAAGTCTCCATTGGATCTATCGTCTATCTCGTAGCGATTCGATTATACATAGATGGATACCTGATAATCGATTATGTCATCAGCTATGTATAAATTGAATCGCGACGAAATAGAGGATAGATCCAATGGAGACTTTTGTAGATCACCTAATGGTGAATAAAAAAGTTCCTATTGACTCTATGGCTATCTCGTCGCGATTCGATTATACATAGCTGATGACATAATTGATTTTCAGGTATCCAGCTTTGTATAATCGAATCGCGACGAGATAACCATAGAGTCAATAGGAACTTTTTTATTCAACATGGTGTGATCTACAAAAGTCTTCATTGGATCTCGTCTATCTCGTCGCGATTCGATTATACATAGCTGATGACATAATCGATTTTCGGGTATCTAGCTTTGTATAATCGCATCGCGACCAGATAACCATAGAGTCAATAGGAACGTTTTTATTCACCATGATGTGATCTACAAAAGTCTCCATTGGATCTATCGTCTATATCGTAGCGATTCGATTATACATAGATGGATACCTGAAAATCGATTATGTCACCAACCACGTATATACGAATCACGACGATATAACCTTAGAGTCAATAGGCCCTTTTTTATTCACCATATTGTGATCTACAAAAGTCTCCATTGGATCTATCGTCTATCTCGTTGCGATTCGAATATACATAGCTGATGACATAATCGATTTTCAGGTATCCAGCTTTGTATAATCGAATTGCGACCAGATAACCATAGAGTCAATAGGAACGTTTTTATTCACCATGATGTGATCTACAAAAGTCTCCATTAGATCTATCGTTTATCTAGTCGCGATTCGATTATACACCGCTGGATACCTGAAAATCGATTATGTCACCAACCACGTATATACGAATCACGACGATATAACCTTAGAGTCAATAGGCCCTTTTTTATTCACCATATTGTGATCTACAAAAGTCTCCATTGGATCTATCGTCTATCTCGTTGCGATTCGAATATACATAGCTGATGACATAATCGATTTTCAGGTATCCAGCTTTGTATAATCGAATTGCGACCAGATAACCATAGAGTCAATAGGAACGTTTTTATTCACCATGATGTGATCTACAATAGTCTCCATTGGATCTATCGTCTATCTCGTAGCGATTCGATTATACATAGATGGATACCTGAAAATCGATTATGCCATCAGCTATGTATAATCGAATCGCGACGATATAGAGGATAGATCCAATGGAGACTCTTGTAGATCACCTAATGGTGAATAAAAAAGTTCCTATTGACTCTATGGCTATCTCGTCGCGATTCGATTATACATAGCTGATGACATAATCGATTTTCAGGTTTCCAGCTTTGAGGAATCGAATTGCGACCAGATAACCATAGAGTCAATAGGAACGTTTTTATTCACCATGATGTGATCTACAAAAGTCTCCATAGGATCTATCGTCTATTTCGTAGCGATTCGATTATACATAGATGGATACCTGAATATTGATTATGTTATCAGCTATGTATAAATCGAATCGCGACGAAATAGAGGATAGATCCAATGGAGACTTTTTTAGATCACCTAATGGTGAATAAAAAAGTTCCTATTGACTCTATGGCTATCTCGCCGCGATTCGATTATACATAGCTGACGACATAATCGATTTTCAGGTATCCAGCTTTGTATAATCGAATTGCGATCAGATAACCATAGAGTCAATAGGAACTTTTTTATTCACCATGGTGTGATCTACAAAAGTCTCCATTGGATTTCGGCTATCTCGTCGCGATTCGATTATACATAGCTGATGACATAATCGATTTTCAGGTATCCAGCTTTGTATAATCGCATCGCGACCAGATAACCATAGAGTCAATAGGAACGTTTTTATTCACCATGACGTGATCTACAAAAGTATCCATTGGATCTATCGTCTATCTCGTAGCGATTCGATTATACATAGATGCATACCTGAAAATCGATTATGTCATCAGCTATGTATAATCGAATCGCGACGAAATAGAGGATAGATCCAATGGAGACTTTTGTGGATCACCTAATGGTGAATAAAAAAGTTTCTATTGACTCTATGGCTATCTCGTCGCGATTCGATTATACATAGCTGATGACATAATCGATTTTCAGGTATCCAGCTTTGTATAATCGAATTGCGATCAGATAACCATAGAGTCAATAGGAACGTTTTTATTCACCATGATGTGATCTACAAAAGTCTCCATTGGATCTATCGTCTATCTCGTAGCGATTCGATTATACATAGATGGATAACTGAAAATCGATTATGTTATCAGCTATGTATAAATCGAATCGCGACGAAATAGAGGATAGATCCAATGGAGACTTTTGTAGATCACCTAATGGTGAATAAAAAAGTTCCTATTGACTCTATGGCTATCTCGTCGCGATTCGATTATACATAGCTGACGACATGATCGATTTTCAGGTATCCAGCTTTGTATAATCGAATTGCGATCAGATAACCATAGAGTCAATAGGAACGTTTTTATTCACCATGATGTGATCTACAAAAGTCTCCATTGGATCTATCGTCTATCTCGTAGCGATTCGATTATACATAGATGGATACCTGATAATCGATTATGTCATCAGCTATGTATAAATTGAATCGCGACGAAATAGAGGATAGATCCAATGGAGACTTTTGTAGATCACCTAATGGTGAATAAAAAAGTTCCTATTGACTCTATGGCTATCTCGTCGCGATTCGATTATACATAGCTGATGACATAATTGATTTTCAGGTATCCAGCTTTGTATAATCGAATCGCGACGAGATAGCCATAGAGTCAATAGGAACTTTTTTATTCACCATTAGGTGATCTACAAAAGTCTCCATTGGATCTATCCTCTATTTCGTCGCTATTCGATTATACATAGCTGATGACATAATCGATTTTCAGGTATCCATCTATGTATAATCGAATCGCTACGAGATAGACGATAGATCCAATGGAGACTTTTGTAGATCACATCATGGTGAATAAAAACGTTCTTATTGACTCTATGGTTATCTGGTCGCAATTCGATTATACAAAGCTGGATACCTGAAAATCGATTATGACATCAGCTATGTATATTCGAATCGCTACGAGAAAGACGATAGATCCAATGGAGACTTTTGTAGATCACATCATGGTGAATAAAAACGTTCCTATTGACTCTATGGTTATCTCGTCGCTATTCGATTATACAAAGCTGGATACCTGAATATCGATTATGTCATCAGCTATGTATAATCGAATCGCGACGAGATAGACGATAGATCCAATGGACACTTTTGTAGATCACATCATGGGGAATAAAAAAGTTCCTATTGACTCTATGGTTATCTGGTCGCGATTCGATTATACAAAGCTGGATACCTGATAATCGATTATGTCATCAGCTATGTATAATCGAATCGCGGCGAGATAGCCGAGATCCAATGGAGACTTTTGTAGATCACACCATGGTGAATAAAAAAGTTCCTATTGACTCTATGGTTATCTCGTCGCGATTCGATTTTACAAAGCTGGATACCTGAAAATCGATTATGTCATCAGCTATGTATAATCGAATCGCGACAAGATAGCCATAGAGTCAATAGGAACTTTTTTATTCACAATTAGGTGATCTACAAAAGTCTCCATTGGATCTATCCTCTATTTCGTCGCTATTCGATTATACATAGCTGATGACATAATCGATTTTCAAGTATCCATCTATGTATAATCGAATCGCTTCGAGATAGACGATAGATCCAATGGAGACTTTTGTTGATCACATCATGGTGAATAAAAACGTTCCTATTGACTCTATGGTTATCTGGTCGCAATTCGATTTACAAAGCTGGATACCTGAAAATCGATTATGTCATCAGCTATGTATAATCGAATCGCGACGAGATAGCCGAGATCCAATGGAGACTTTTGTAGATCACACCATGGTGAATAAAAAAGTTCCTATTGACTCTATGGTTATCTCGTCGCGATTCGATTTTACAAAGCTGGATACCTGAAAATCGATTATGTCATCAGCTATGTATAATCGAATCGCGACGAAATAGCCATAGAGTCAATAGGAACTTTTTTATTCACAATTAGGTGATCTACAAAAGTCTCCATTGGATCTATCCTCTATTTCGTCGCTATTCGATTATACATAGCTGATGACATAATCGATTTTCAGGTATCCATCTATGTATAATCGAATCGCTTCGAGATAGACGATAGATCCAATGGAGACTTTTGTTGATCACATCATGGTGAATAAAAACGTTCCTATTGACTCTATGGTTATCTGGTCGCAATTCGATTTACAAAGCTGGATACCTGAAAATCGATTATGTCATCAGCTATGTATAATCGAATCGCGACGAGATAGCCATAGAGTCAATAGGAACTTTTTTATTCACAATTAGGTGATCTACAAAAGTCTCCATTGGATCTATCCTCTATTTCGTCGCTATTCGATTATACATAGCTGATGACATAATCGATTTTCAGGTATCCATCTATGTATAATCGAATCGCGACGAGATAGACGATAGATCCAATGGACACTTTTGTAGATCACATCATGGGGAATAAAAAAGTTCCTATTGACTCTATGGTTATCTGGTCGCGATTCGATTATACAAAGCTGGATACCTGATAATCGATTATGTCATCAGCTATGTATAATCGAATCGCGACGAGATAGCCGAGATCCAATGGAGACTTTTGTAGATCACACCATGGTGAATAAAAAAGTTCCTATTGACTCTATGGTTATCTCGTCGCGATTCGATTTTACAAAGCTGGATACCTGAAAATCGATTATGTCATCAGCTATGTATAATCGAATCGCGACGAGATAGCCATAGAGTCAATAGGAACTTTTTTATTCACAATTAGGTGATCTACAAAAGTCTCCATTGGATCTACCCTCTATTTCGTCGCTATTCGATTATACATAGCTGATGACATAATCGATTTTCAGGTATCCATCTATGTATAATCGAATCGCTTCGAGATAGACGATAGATCCAATGGAGACTTTTGTTGATCACATCATGGTGAATAAAAACGTTCCTATTGACTCTATGGTTATCTGGTCGCAATTCGATTTACAAAGCTGGATACCTGAAAATCGATTATGTCATCAGCTATGTATAATCGAATCGCGACGAGATAGCCATAGAGTCAATAGGAACTTTTTTATTCACCAATAGGTGATTTACATAAGTCTCTATTGGATCTATCCTCAATTTCGTCGCGATTCGATTATACATAGCTGATGACATAATCGATTTTCAGGTATCCATCTATGTATAATCGAATCGCTGCGAGATAGACGATAGATCCAATGGAGACTTTTGTAGATCACATCATGTTGAATAAAAACGTTCTTATTGACTCTATGGTTATCTGGTCGCAATTCGATTATACAAAGCTGGATACCTGAAAAACGATTATGACATCAGCTATGTATAATCGAATCGCTACGAGAAAGACGATAGATCCAATGGGGACTTTTGTAGATCACACCATGGAGAATAAAAACGTTCCTATTGACTCTATGGTTATCTAGTCGCAATTCGATTATACAAAGCTGGATACCTGAAAATCGATTATGTCATCAGCTATGTATGATCAAATCGCGACGAGATAGACGAGATCCAATGGAGACTTTTGTAGATCACACCATGGTGAATAAAAAAGTTCCTATTGACTCTATGGTTATTTCGTCGCTATTCGATTATACAAAGCTGGATACCTGAAAATCGATTATGACATCAGCTATGTATAATCGAATCGCTACGAGAAAGACGATAGATCCAATGGAGACTTTTGTAGATCACATCATGGGGAATAAAAAAGTTCCTATTGACTCTATGGTTATCTGGTCGCGATTCGATTATACAAAGCTGGATACCTGAAAATCGATTATGTCATCAGCTATGTATAATCGAATCGCGACGAGATAGCCATAAAGTCAATAGGAACTTTTTATTCACCATTAGGTGATTTACATAAGTCTCTATTGGATCTATCCTCTATTTCGTCGCGATTCGATTATACATAGCTGATGACATAATCGATTCTCAGGTATCCATCTATGTATAATCGAATCGCTACGAGATAGACGATAGATCCAATGGAGACTTTTGTAGATCACATCATGGTGAATAAAAACGTTCCTATTGACTCTATGGTTATCTGGTCGCAATTCAATTATACAAAGCTGGATACCTGAAAATAGATTATGTCATCAGTTATGTATAATAGAATCTCGACGAGATAGACGATAGATCCAATGGAGATTTGTAGATCATATCATGGTGAATAAAAAAGTTCGTATTGACTTTATGGTTTTTTCGTCGCGATTCGATTATACACAGCTTGATACCTGAATATCGATTATGTCATCAGCTATGTATAATCGAATCGCGACGAGATAGCCATAGAGTCAATAGGAACTTTTTTATTCACCATTAGGTGATTAACATAAGTCTCCATTGGATCTATCCTCTATTTCGTCGAGATTCGATTATACATAGCTGATGACATAATCGATTTTCAGGTATCCATCTATGTATAATCGAATCGCTTCGAGATAGACGATAGATCCATTGGAGACTTTTGTTGATCACATCATGGTGAATAAAAAAGTTCCTATTGACTCTATGGCTATCTCGTCGCGATTCGATTATACATAGCTGATGACATAATCGATTTTCAGGTATCCAGCTTTGTATAATCGCATCGCGACCAGATAACCATAGAGTCAATAGGAACGTTTTTAATCACCATGACGTGATCTACAAAAGTCTCCATTGGATCTATCGTCTATCTCGTAGCGATTCGATTATACATAGATGGATACCTGAAAATCGATTATGTCATCAGCTATGTATAATCGAATCGCGACGAAATAGAGGATAGATCCAATGGAGACTTTTGTGGATCACCTAATGGTGAATAAAAAAGTTCCTATTGACTCTATGGCTATCTCGTCGCGATTCGATTATACATAGCTGATGACATAATCGATTTTCAGGTATCCAGCTTTGTATAATCGATTTGCGATCAGATAACCATAGAGTCAATAGGAACGTTTTTATTCACCATGATGTGATCTACAAAAGTCTCCATTGGATCTATCGTCTATCTCGTAGCGATTCGATTATACATAGATGGATACCTGAAAATCGATTATGCCATTAGCTATGTATAATCGAATCGCGACGATATAGAGGATAGATCCAATGGAGACTCTTGTAGATCACCTAATGGTGAATAAAAAAGTTCCTATTGACTCTATGGCTATCTCGTCGCGATTCGATTATACATAGCTGATGACATAATTGATTTTCAGGTATCCAGCTTTGTATAATCGAATCGCGACGAGATAACCATAGAGTCAATAGGAACTTTTTTATTCACCATGGTGTGATCTACAAAAGTCTTCATTGGATCTCGTCTATCTCGTCGCGATTCGATTATATATAGCTGATGACATAATCGATTTTCAGGTATCTAGCTTTGTATAATCGCATCGCGACCAGATAACCATAGAGTCAATAGGAACGTTTTTATTCACCATGATGTGATCTACAAAAGTCTCCATTGGATCTATCGTCTATATCGTAGCGATTCGATTATACATAGATGGATACCTGAAAATCGATTATGTCACCAACCACGTATATACGAATCACGACGATATAACCTTAGAGTCAATAGGCCCTTTTTTATTCACCATATTGTGATCTACAAAAGTCTCCATTGGATCTATCGTCTATCTCGTTGCGATTCGAATATACATAGCTGATGACATAATCGATTTTCAGGTATCCAGCTTTGTATAATCGAATTGCGACCAGATAACCATAGAGTCAATAGGAACGTTTTTATTCACCATGATGTGATCTACAAAAGTCTCCATTAGATCTATCGTTTATCTAGTCGCGATTCGATTATACACCGCTGGATACCTGAAAATCGATTATGTCACCAACCACGTATATACGAATCACGACGATATAACCTTAGAGTCAATAGGCCCTTTTTTATTCACCATATTGTGATCTACAAAAGTCTCCATTGGATCTATCGTCTATCTCGTTGCGATTCGAATATACATAGCTGATGACATAATCGATTTTCAGGTATCCAGCTTTGTATAATCGAATTGCGACCAGATAACCATAGAGTCAATAGGAACGTTTTTATTCACCATGATGTGATCTACAATAGTCTCCATTGGATCTATCGTCTATCTCGTAGCGTTTCGATTATACATAGATGGGTACCTGAAAATCGATTATGCCATCAGCTATGTATAATCGAATCGCGACGATATAGAGGATAGATCCAATGGAGACTCTTGTAGATCACCTAATGGTGAATAAAAAAGTTCCTATTGACTCTATGGCTATCTCGTCGCGATTCGATTATACATAGCTGATGACATAATCGATTTTCAGGTTTCCAGCTTTGAGGAATCGAATGGCGACCAGATAACCATAGAGTCAATAGGAACGTTTTTATTCACCATGATGTGATCTACAAAAGTCTCCATTGGATCTATCGTCTATTTCGTAGCGATTCGATTATACATAGATGGATACCTGAATATTGATTATGTTATCAGCTATGTATAAATCGAATCGCGACGAAATAGAGGATAGATCCAATGGAGACTTTTTTAGATCACATCATGGTGAATAAAAACGTTCCTATTGACTCTATGGCTATCTCGCCGCGATTCGATTATACATAGCTGACGACATAATCGATTTTCAGGTATCCAGCTTTGTATAATCGAATAGCGATCAGATAACCATAGAGTCAATAGGAACTTTTTTATTCACCATGGTGTGATCTACAAAAGTCTCCATTGGATTTCGGCTATCTCGTCGCGATTCGATTATACATAGCTGATGACATAATCGATTTTCAGGTATCCAGCTTTGTATAATCGCATCGCGACCAGATAACCATAGAGTCAATAGGAACGTTTTTATTCACCATGACGTGATCTACAAAAGTATCCATTGGATCTATCGTCTATCTCGTAGCGATTCGATTATACATAGATGGATACCTGAAAATCGATTATGTCATCAGCTATGTATAATCGAATCGCGACGAAATAGAGGATAGATCCAATGGAGACTTTTGTGGATCACCTAATGGTGAATAAAAAAGTTCCTATTGACTCTATGGCTATCTCGTCGCGATTCGATTATACATAGCTGATGACATAATCGATTTTCAGGTATCCAGCTTTGTATAATCGAATTGCGATCAGATAACCATAGAGTCAATAGGAACGTTTTTATTCACCATGATGTGATCTACAAAAGTCTCCATTGGATCTATCGTCTATCTCGTAGCGATTCGATTATACATAGATGGATAACTGAAAATCGATTATGTTATCAGCTATGTATAAATCGAATCGCGACGAAATAGAGGATAGATCCAATGGAGACTTTTGTAGATCACCTAATGGTGAATAAAAAAGTTCCTATTGACTCTATGGCTATCTCGTCGCGATTCGATTATACATAGCTGACGACATGATCGATTTTCAGGTATCCAGCTTTGTATAATCGAATTGCGATCAGATAACCATAGAGTCAATAGGAACGTTTTTATTCACCATGATGTGATCTACAAAAGTCTCCATTGGATCTATCGTCTATCTCGTAGCGATTCGATTATACATAGATGGATACCTGAAAATCGATTATGTCATCAGCTATGTATAAATTGAATCGCGACGAAATAGAGGATAGATCCAATGGAGCCTTTTGTAGATCACCTAATGGTGAATAAAAAAGTTCCTATTGACTCTATGGCTATCTCGTCGCGATTCGATTATACATAGCTGATGACATAATTGATTTTCAGGTATCCAGCTTTGTATAATCGAATCGCGACGAGATAACCATAGAGTCAATAGGAACTTTTTTATTCACCATGGTGTGATCTACAAAAGTCTTCATTGGATCTCGTCTATCTCGTCGCGATTCGATTATACATAGCTGATGACATAATCGATTTTCAGGTATCCAGCTTTGTATAATCGCATCGCGACCAGATAACCATAGAGTCAATAGGAACGTTTTTATTCACCATGATGTGATCTACAAAATTCTCCATTGGATCTATCGTCTATCTCGTAGCGATTCGATTATACATAGATGGATACCTGAAAATCGATTATGTCATCAGCTATGTATAATCGAATCGCGACGAAATAGAGGATAGATCCAATGGAGACTTTTGTGGATCACCTAATGGTGAATAAAAAAGTTCCTATTGACTCTATGGCTATCTCGTCGCGATTCGATTATACATAGCTGATGACATAATCGATTTTCAGGTATCCAGCTTTGTATAATCGAATTGCGATCAGATAACCATAGAGTCAATAGGAACGTTTTTATTCACCATGATGTGATCTACAAAAGTCTCCATTGGATCTATCGTCTATCTCGTAGCGATTCGATTATACATAGATGGATACCTGAAAATCGATTATGCCATCAGCTATGTATAACCGAATCGCGACGAAATAGAGGATAGATCCAATGGAGACTCTTGTAGATCACCTAATGGTGAATAAAAAAGTTCCTATTGACTCTATGGTTATCTGGTCGCAATTCGATTATACAAAGCTGGATACCTGAAAATCGATTATGACATCAGCTATGTATAATCGAATCGCTACGAGAAAGACGATAGATCCAATGGAGACTTTTGTAGATCACATCATGGTGAATAAAAACGTTCCTATTGACTCTATGGTTATCTGGTCGCAATTCGATTATACAAAGCTGGATACCTGAAAATCGATTATGACATCAGCTATGTATAATCGAATCGCGACGAGATAGACGAGATCCAATGGAGACTTTTGTAGATCACACCATGGTGAATAAAAACGTTCTTATTGACTCTATGGTTATCTGGTCGCAATTCGATTATACAAAGCTGGATACCTGAAAATCGATTATGACATCAGCTATGTATAATCGAATCGCTACGAGAAAGACGATAGATCCAATGGAGACTTTTCTAGGTCACATCATGGTGAATAAAAACTTTCCTATTGACTCTATGGTTATCTGGTCGCAATTCGATTATACAAAGCTGGATACCTGAAAATCGATTATGACATCAGCTATGTATAATCGAATCGCTACGAGATAGACGATAGATCCAATGGAGACTTTTGTAGATCACATCATGATGAATAAAAACGTTCCTATTGACTCTATGGTTATCTGGTCGCAATTCGATTTACAAAGCTGGATACCTGAAAATCGATTATGTCATCAGCTATGTATAATCGAATCGCGACGTGATAACCATAGAGTCATTCGGTACTTTTTATTCACCATGATGTGATCTACAAAAGTCTCCATTTGATCTATCGTCTATCTCGTCGCGATTCGATTATACATAGCTTGATACCTGAATATCGATTATATCATCAGCTATGTATAATCGAATCGCGACGAGATAGCCATAGAGTCAATAGGAACTTTTTTATTCACCAATAGGTGATTTACATAAGTCTCCATTGGATCTATCCTCTATTTCGTCGCGATTCGATTATACATAGCTGATGACATAATCGATTTTCAGGTATCCATCTATGTATAATCGAATCGCTGCGAGATAGACGATAGATCCAATGGAGACTTTTGTAGATCACATCATGTTGAATAAAAACGTTCTTATTGACTCTATGGTTATCTGGTCGCAATTCGATTATACAAAGCTGGATACCTGAAAAACGATTATGACATCAGCTATGTATAATCGAATCGCTACGAGAAAGACGATAGATCCAATGGAGACTTTTGTAGATCACATCATGGAGAATAAAAACGTTCCTATTGACTCTATGGTTATCTAGTCGCAATTCGATTATACAAAGCTGGATACCTGAAAATCGATTATGTCATCAGCTATGTATGATCAAATCGCGACGAGATAGACGAGATCCAATGGAGACTTTTGTAGATCACACCATGGTGAATAAAAAAGTTCCTATTGACTCTATGGTTATTTCGTCGCTATTCGATTATACAAAGCTGGATACCTGAAAATCGATTATGACATCAGCTATGTATAATCGAATCGCTACGAGAAAGACGATAGATCCAATGGAGACTTTTGTAGATCACATCATGGGGAATAAAAAAGTTCCTATTGACTCTATGGTTATCTGGTCGCGATTCGATTATACAAAGCTGATGACATAATTGATTTTCAGGTATCCAGCTTTGTATAATCGAATCGCGACGAGATAACCATAGAGTCAATAGGAACTTTTTTATTCACCATGGTGTGATCTACAAAAGTCTTCATTGGATCTCGTCTATCTCGTCGCGATTCGATTATACATAGCTGATGACATAATCGATTTTCAGGTATCTAGCTTTGTATAATCGCATCGCGACCAGATAACCATAGAGTCAATAGGAACGTTTTTATTCACCATGATGTGATCTACAAAAGTCTCCATTGGATCTATCGTCTATATCGTAGCGATTCGATTATACATAGATGGATAACTGATAATCGATTATGTTATCAGCTATGTATAAATCGAATCGCGACGAAATAGAGGATAGATCCAATGGAGACTTTTGTAGATCACCTAATGGTGAATAAAAAAGTTCCTATTGACTCTATGGCTATCTCGTCGCGATTCGATTATACATAGCTGACGACATGATCGATTTTCAGGTATCCAGCTTTGTATAATCGAATTGCGATCAGATAACCATAGAGTCAATAGGAACGTTTTTATTCACCATGATGTGATCTACAAAAGTCTCCATTGGATCTATCGTCTATCTCGTAGCGATTCGATTATACATAGATGGATACCTGAAAATCGATTATGTCATCAGCTATGTATAAATTGAATCGCGACGAAATAGAGGATAGATCCAATGGAGACTTTTGTAGATCACCTAATGGTGAATAAAAAAGTTCCTATTGACTCTATGGCTATCTCGTCGCGATTCGATTATACATAGCTGATGACATAATTGATTTTCAGGTATCCAGCTTTGTATAATCGAATCGCGACGAGATAACCATAGAGTCAATAGGAACTTTTTTATTCACCATGGTGTGATCTACAAAAGTCTTCATTGGATCTCGTCTATCTCGTCGCGATTCGATTATACATAGCTGACGACATGATCGATTTTCAGGTATCCAGCTTTGTATAATCGAATTGCGATCAGATAACCATAGAGTCAATAGGAACGTTTTTATTCACCATGATGTGATCTACAAAAGTCTCCATTGGATCTATCGTCTATCTCGTAGCGATTCGATTATACATAGATGGATACCTGAAAATCGATTATGTCATCAGCTATGTATAATCGAATCGCGACGAAATAGAGGATAGATCCAATGGAGACTCTTGTAGATCACCTAATGGTGAATAAAAAAGTTCCTAATGACTCTATGGTTATCTGGTCGCAATTCGATTATACAAAGCTGGATACCTGAAAATCGATTATGACATCAGCTATATATAATCGAATCGCTACGAGAAAGACGATAGATCCAATGGAGACTTTTGTAGATCACATCATGGTGAATAAAAACGTTCCTATTGACTCTATGGTTATCTGGTCGCAATTCGATTATACAAAGCTGGATATCTGAAAATCGATTATGACATCAGCTATGTATAATCGAATCGCGACGAGATAGACGAGATCCAATGGAGACTTTTGTAGATCACACCATGGTGAATAAAAACGTTCTTATTGACTCTATGGTTATCTGGTCGCAATTCGATTATACAAAGCTGGATACCTGAAAATCGATTATGTCATCAGCTATGTATGATCAAATCGCGACGAGATAGACGAGATCCAATGGAGACTTTTGTAGATCACACCATGGTGAATAAAAAAGTTCCTATTGACTCTATGGTTATTTCGTCGCTATTCGATTATACAAAGCTGGATACCTGAAAATCGATTATGACATCAGCTATGTATAATCGAATCGCTACGAGAAAGACGATAGATCCAATGGAGACTTTTGTAGATCACATCATGGGGAATAAAAAAGTTCCTATTGACTCTATGGTTATCTGGTCGCGATTCGATTATACAAAGCTGATGACATAATTGATTTTCAGGTATCCAGCTTTGTATAATCGAATCGCGACGAGATAACCATAGAGTCAATAGGAACTTTTTTATTCACCATGGTGTGATCTACAAAAGTCTTCATTGGATCTCGTCTATCTCGTCGCGATTCGATTATACATAGCTGATGACATAATCGATTTTCAGGTATCTAGCTTTGTATAATCGCATCGCGACCAGATAACCATAGAGTCAATAGGAACGTTTTTATTCACCATGATGTGATCTACAAAAGTCTCCATTGGATCTATCGTCTATATCGTAGCGATTCGATTATACATAGATGGATACCTGAAAATCGATTATGCCATCAGCTATGTATAATCGAATCGCGACGATATAGAGGATAGATCCAATGGAGACTCTTGTAGATCACCTAATGGTGAATAAAAAAGTTCCTATTGACTCTATGGCTATCTCGTCGCGATTCGATTATACATAGCTGATGACATAATCGATTTTCAGGTTTCCAGCTTTGAGGAATCGAATTGCGACCAGATAACCATAGAGTCAATAGGAACGTTTTTATTCACCATGATGTGATCTACAAAAGTCTCCATTGGATCTATCGTCTATCTCGTAGCGATTCGATTATACATAGATGGATACCTGAATATTGATTATGTTATCAGCTATGTATAAATCGAATCGCGACGAAATAGAGGATAGATCCAATGGAGACTTTTTTAGATCACCTAATGGTGAATAAAAAAGTTCCTATTGACTCTATGGCTATCTCGCCGCGATTCGATTATACATAGCTGACGACATAATCGATTTTCAGGTATCCAGCTTTGTATAATCGAATTGCGATCAGATAACCATAGAGTCAATAGGAACTTTTTTATTCACCATGGTGTGATCTACAAAAGTCTCCATTGGATTTCGGCTATCTCGTCGCGATTCGATTATACATATCTGATGACATAATCGATTTTCAGGTATCCAGCTTTGTATAATCGCATCGCGACCAGATAACCATAGAGTCAATAGGAACGTTTTTATTCACCATGACGTGATCTACAAAAGTATCCATTGGATCTATCGTCTATCTCGTAGCGATTCGATTATACATAGATGGATACCTGAAAATCGATTATGTCATCAGCTATGTATAATCGAATCGCGACGAAATAGAGGATAGATCCAATGGAGACTTTTGTGGATCACCTAATGGTGAATAAAAAAGTTCCTATTGACTCTATGGCTATCTCGTCGCGATTCGATTATACATAGCTGATGACATAATCGATTTTCAGGTATCCAGCTTTGTATAGTCGAATTGCGATCAGATAACCATAGAGTCAATAGGAACGTTTTTATTCACCATGATGTGATCTACAAAAGTCTCCATTGGATCTATCGTCTATCTCGTAGCGATTCGATTATACATAGATGGATAACTGAAAATCGATTATGTTATCAGCTACGTATAAATCGAATCGCGACGAAATAGAGGATAGATCCAATGGAGACTTTTGTAGATCACCTAATGGTGAATAAAAAAGTTCCTATTGACTCTATGGCTATCTCGTCGCGATTCGATTATACATAGCTGACGACATGATCGATTTTCAGGTATCCAGCTTTGTATAATCGAATTGCGATCAGATAACCATAGAGTCAATAGGAACGTTTTTATTCACCATGATGTGATCTACAAAAGTCTCCATTGGATCTATCGTCTATCTCGTAGCGATTCGATTATACATAGATGGATACATGAAAATCGATTATGTCATCAGCTATGTATAAATTGAATCGCGACGAAATAGAGGATAGATCCAATGGAGACTTTTGTAGATCACCTAATGGTGAATAAAAAAGTTCCTATTGACTCTATGGCTATCTCGTCGCGATTCGATTATACATAGCTGATGACATAATTGATTTTCAGGTATCCAGCTTTGTATAATCGAATCGCGACGAGATAACCATAGAGTCAATAGGAACTTTTTTATTCACCATGGTGTGATCTACAAAAGTCTTCATTGGATCTCGTCTATCTCGTCGCGATTCGATTATACATAGCTGATGACATAATCGATTTTCAGGTATCCAGCTTTGTATAATCGCATCGCGACGAGATAGACGAGATCCAATGAAGACTTTTGTAGATCACACCATGGTGAATAAAAAAGTTCCTATTGACTCTATGGTTATCTCGTCGCGATTCGATTATACAAAGCTGGATACCTGAAAATCAATTATGTCATCAGCTATGTATAATCGAATCGCGACGAGATAGCCATAGAGTCAATAGGAACTTTTTTATTCACCATTAGGTGATCTACAAAAGTCTCCATTGGATCTATCCTCTATTTCGTCGCGATTCAATTTATACATAGCTGATGACATAATCGATTTTCAGGTATCCATCTATGTATAATCGAATCGCTACGAGATAGACGATAGATCCAATGGAGACTTTTGTAGATCACATCATGGTGAATAAAAAAGTTCCTATTGACTCTATGGCTATCTCGTCGCGATTCGATTATACATAGCTGACGACATAATCGATTTTCAGGTATCCAGCTTTGTATAATCGAATTGCGATCAGATAACCATAGAGTCAATGGGAACTTTTTTATTCACCATGGTGTGATCTACAAAAGTCTCCATTGGATTTCGGCTATCTCGTCGCGATTCGATTATACATAGCTGATGACATAATCGATTTTCAGGTATCCAGCTTTGTATAATCGCATCGCGACCAGATAACCATAGAGTCAATAGGAACGTTTTTAATCACCATGACGTGATCTACAAAAGTCTCCATTGGATCTATCGTCTATCTCGTAGCGATTCGATTATACATAGATGGATACCTGAAAATCGATTATGCCATCAGCTATGTATAACCGAATCGCGACGAAATAGAGGATAGATCCAATGGAGACTCTTGTAGATCACCTAATGGTGAATAAAAAAGTTCCTATTGACTCTATGGTTATCTGGTCGCAATTCGATTATACAAAGCTGGATACCTGAAAATCGATTATGACATCAGCTATGTATAATCGAATCGCTACGAGAAAGACGATAGATCCAATGGAGACTTTTGTAGATCACATCATGGTGAATAAAAACGTTCCTATTGACTCTATGGTTATCTGGTCGCAATTCGATTATACAAAGCTGGATACCTGAAAATCGATTATGACATCAGCTATGTATAATCGAATCGCGACGAGATAGACGAGATCCAATGGAGACTTTTGTAGATCACACCATGGTGAATAAAAACGTTCTTATTGACTCTATGGTTATCTGGTCGCAATTCGATTATACAAAGCTGGATACCTGAAAATCGATTATGACATCAGCTATGTATAATCGAATCGCTACGAGAAAGACGATAGATCCAATGGAGACTTTTCTAGGTCACATCATGGTGAATAAAAACTTTCCTATTGACTCTATGGTTATCTGGTCGCAATTCGATTATACAAAGCTGGATACCTGAAAATCGATTATGACATCAGCTATGTATAATCGAATCGCTACGAGATAGACGATAGATCCAATGGAGACTTTTGTAGATCACATCATGATGAATAAAAACGTTCCTATTGACTCTATGGTTATCTGGTCGCAATTCGATTTACAAAGCTGGATACCTGAAAATCGATTATGTCATCAGCTATGTATAATCGAATCGCGACGTGATAACCATAGAGTCATTCGGTACTTTTTATTCACCATGATGTGATCTACAAAAGTCTCCATTTGATCTATCGTCTATCTCGTCGCGATTCGATTATACATAGCTTGATACCTGAATATCGATTATATCATCAGCTATGTATAATCGAATCGCGACGAAATAGAGGATAGATCCAATGGAGACTTTTGTGGATCACCTAATGGTGAATAAAAAAGTTCCTATTGACTCTATGGCTATCTCGTCGCGATTCGATTATACATAGCTGATGACATAATCGATTTTCAGGTATCCAGCTTTGTATAGTCGAATTGCGATCAGATAACCATAGAGTCAATAGGAACGTTTTTATTCACCATGATGTGATCTACAAAAGTCTCCATTGGATCTATCGTCTATCTCGTAGCGATTCGATTATACATAGATGGATAACTGAAAATCGATTATGTTATCAGCTACGTATAAATCGAATCGCGACGAAATAGAGGATAGATCCAATGGAGACTTTTGTAGATCACCTAATGGTGAATAAAAAAGTTCCTATTGACTCTATGGCTATCTCGTCGCGATTCGATTATACATAGCTGACGACATGATCGATTTTCAGGTATCCAGCTTTGTATAATCGAATTGCGATCAGATAACCATAGAGTCAATAGGAACGTTTTTATTCACCATGATGTGATCTACAAAAGTCTCCATTGGATCTATCGTCTATCTCGTAGCGATTCGATTATACATAGATGGATACATGAAAATCGATTATGTCATCAGCTATGTATAAATTGAATCGCGACGAAATAGAGGATAGATCCAATGGAGACTTTTGTAGATCACCTAATGGTGAATAAAAAAGTTCCTATTGACTCTATGGCTATCTCGTCGCGATTCGATTATACATAGCTGATGACATAATTGATTTTCAGGTATCCAGCTTTGTATAATCGAATCGCGACGAGATAACCATAGAGTCAATAGGAACTTTTTTATTCACCATGGTGTGATCTACAAAAGTCTTCATTGGATCTCGTCTATCTCGTCGCGATTCGATTATACATAGCTGATGACATAATCGATTTTCAGGTATCCAGCTTTGTATAATCGCATCGCGACGAGATAGACGAGATCCAATGAAGACTTTTGTAGATCACACCATGGTGAATAAAAAAGTTCCTATTGACTCTATGGTTATCTCGTCGCGATTCGATTATACAAAGCTGGATACCTGAAAATCAATTATGTCATCAGCTATGTATAATCGAATCGCGACGAGATAGCCATAGAGTCAATAGGAACTTTTTTATTCACCATTAGGTGATCTACAAAAGTCTCCATTGGATCTATCCTCTATTTCGTCGCGATTCAATTTATACATAGCTGATGACATAATCGATTTTCAGGTATCCATCTATGTATAATCGAATCGCTACGAGATAGACGATAGATCCAATGGAGACTTTTGTAGATCACATCATGGTGAATAAAAAAGTTCCTATTGATTCTATGGCTATCTCGTCGCGATTCGATTATACATAGCTGACGACATAATCGATTTTCAGGTATCCAGCTTTGTATAATCGAATTGCGATCAGATAACCATAGAGTCAATGGGAACTTTTTTATTCACCATGGTGTGATCTACAAAAGTCTCCATTGGATTTCGGCTATCTCGTCGCGATTCGATTATACATAGCTGATGACATAATCGATTTTCAGGTATCCAGCTTTGTATAATCGCATCGCGACCAGATAACCATAGAGTCAATAGGAACGTTTTTAATCACCATGACGTGATCTACAAAAGTCTCCATTGGATCTATCGTCTATCTCGTAGCGATTCGATTATACATAGATGGATACCTGAAAATCGATTATGCCATCAGCTATGTATAACCGAATCGCGACGAAATAGAGGATAGATCCAATGGAGACTCTTGTAGATCACCTAATGGTGAATAAAAAAGTTCCTATTGACTCTATGGTTATCTGGTCGCAATTCGATTATACAAAGCTGGATACCTGAAAATCGATTATGACATCAGCTATGTATAATCGAATCGCTACGAGAAAGACGATAGATCCAATGGAGACTTTTGTAGATCACATCATGGTGAATAAAAACGTTCCTATTGACTCTATGGTTATCTGGTCGCAATTCGATTATACAAAGCTGGATACCTGAAAATCGATTATGACATCAGCTATGTATAATCGAATCGCGACGAGATAGACGAGATCCAATGGAGACTTTTGTAGATCACACCATGGTGAATAAAAACGTTCTTATTGACTCTATGGTTATCTGGTCGCAATTCGATTATACAAAGCTGGATACCTGAAAATCGATTATGACATCAGCTATGTATAATCGAATCGCTACGAGAAAGACGATAGATCCAATGGAGACTTTTCTAGGTCACATCATGGTGAATAAAAACTTTCCTATTGACTCTATGGTTATCTGGTCGCAATTCGATTATACAAAGCTGGATACCTGAAAATCGATTATGACATCAGCTATGTATAATCGAATCGCTACGAGATAGACGATAGATCCAATGGAGACTTTTGTAGATCACATCATGATGAATAAAAACGTTCCTATTGACTCTATGGTTATCTGGTCGCAATTCGATTTACAAAGCTGGATACCTGAAAATCGATTATGTCATCAGCTATGTATAATCGAATCGCGACGTGATAACCATAGAGTCATTCGGTACTTTTTATTCACCATGATGTGATCTACAAAAGTCTCCATTTGATCTATCGTCTATCTCGTCGCGATTCGATTATACATAGCTTGATACCTGAATATCGATTATATCATCAGCTATGTATAATCGAATCGCGACGAGATAGCCATAGAGTCAATAGGAACTTTTTTATTCACCATTAGGTGATCTACAAAAGTCTCCATTGGATCTATCCTCTATTTCGTCGCTATTCGATTATATATAGCTGATGACATAATCGATTTTCAGGTATCCATCTATGTATAATCGAATCGCTACGAGATAGACGATAGATCCAATGGAGACTTTTGTAGATCACATCATGGTGAATAAAAACGTTCTTATTGACTCTATGGTTATCTGGTCGCAATTCGATTATACAAAGCTGGATACCTGAAAATCGATTATGACATCAGCTATGTATATTCGAATCGCTACGAGAAAGACGATAGATCCAATGGAGACTTTTGTAGATCACATCATGGTGAATAAAAACGTTCCTATTGACTCTATGGTTATCTCGTCGCTATTCGATTATACAAAGCTGGATACCTGAATATCGATTATGTCATCAGCTATGTATAATCGAATCGCGACGAGATAGACGATAGATCCAATGGACACTTTTGTAGATCACATCATTGGGAATAAAAAAGTTCCTATTGACTCTATGGTTATCTGGTCGCGATTCGATTATACAAAGCTGGATACCTGATAATCGATTATGTCATCAGCTATGTATAATCGAATCGCGACGAGATAGCCGAGATCCAATGGAGACTTTTGTAGATCACACCATGGTGAATAAAAAAGTTCCTATTGACTCTATGGTTATCTCGTCGCGATTCGATTTTACAAAGCTGGATACCTGAAAATCGATTATGTCATCAGCTATGTATAATCGAATCGCGACGAGATAGCCATAGAGTCAATAGGAACTTTTTTATTTACAATTAGGTGATCTACAAAAGTCTCCATTGGATCTATCCTCTATTTCGTCGCTATTCGATTATACATAGCTGATGACATAATCGATTTTCAGGTATCCATCTATGTATAATCGAATCGCTTCGAGATAGACGATAGATCCAATGGAGACTTTTGTTGATCACATCATGGTGAATAAAAACGTTCCTATTGACTCTATGGTTATCTGGTCGCAATTCGATTTACAAAGCTGGATACCTGAAAATCGATTATGTCATCAGCTATGTATAATCGAATCGCGACGAGATAGCCATAGAGTCAATAGGAACTTTTTTATTCACCAATAGGTGATTTACATAAGTCTCCATTGGATCTATCCTCTATTTCGTCGCGATTCGATTATACATAGCTGATGACATAATCGATTTTCAGGTATCCATCTATGTATAATCGAATCGCTGCGAGATAGACGATAGATCCAATGGAGACTTTTGTAGATCACATCATGTTGAATAAAAACGTTCTTATTGACTCTATGGTTATCTGGTCGCAATTCGATTATACAAAGCTGGATACCTGAAAAACGATTATGACATCAGCTATGTATAATCGAATCGCTACGAGAAAGACGATAGATCCAATGGAGACTTTTGTAGATCACATCATGGAGAATAAAAACGTTCCTATTGACTCTATGGTTATCTAGTCGCAATTCGATTATACAAAGCTGGATACCTGAAAATCGATTATGTCATCAGCTATGTATGATCAAATCGCGACGAGATAGACGAGATCCAATGGAGACTTTTGTAGATCACACCATGGTGAATAAAAAAGTTCCTATTGACTCTATGGTTATTTCGTCGCTATTCGATTATACAAAGCTGGATACCTGAAAATCGATTATGACATCAGCTATGTATAATCGAATCGCTACGAGAAAGACGATAGATCCAATGGAGACTTTTGTAGATCACATCATGGGGAATAAAAAAGTTCCTATTGACTCTATGGTTATCTGGTCGCGATTCGATTATACAAAGCTGATGACATAATTGATTTTCAGGTATCCAGCTTTGTATAATCGAATCGCGACGAGATAACCATAGAGTCAATAGGAACTTTTTTATTCACCATGGTGTGATCTACAAAAGTCTTCATTGGATCTCGTCTATCTCGTCGCGATTCGATTATACATAGCTGATGACATAATCGATTTTCAGGTATCTAGCTTTGTATAATCGCATCGCGACCAGATAACCATAGAGTCAATAGGAACGTTTTTATTCACCATGATGTGATCTACAAAAGTCTCCATTGGATCTATCGTCTATATCGTAGCGATTCGATTATACATAGATGGATAACTGATAATCGATTATGTTATCAGCTATGTATAAATCGAATCGCGACGAAATAGAGGATAGATCCAATGGAGACTTTTGTAGATCACCTAATGGTGAATAAAAAAGTTCCTATTGACTCTATGGCTATCTCGTCGCGATTCGATTATACATAGCTGACGACATGATCGATTTTCAGGTATCCAGCTTTGTATAATCGAATTGCGATCAGATAACCATAGAGTCAATAGGAACGTTTTTATTCACCATGATGTGATCTACAAAAGTCTCCATTGGATCTATCGTCTATCTCGTAGCGATTCGATTATACATAGATGGATACCTGAAAATCGATTATGTCATCAGCTATGTATAAATTGAATCGCGACGAAATAGAGGATAGATCCAATGGAGACTTTTGTAGATCACCTAATGGTGAATAAAAAAGTTCCTATTGACTCTATGGCTATCTCGTCGCGATTCGATTATACATAGCTGATGACATAATTGATTTTCAGGTATCCAGCTTTGTATAATCGAATCGCGACGAGATAACCATAGAGTCAATAGGAACTTTTTTATTCACCATGGTGTGATCTACAAAAGTCTTCATTGGATCTCGTCTATCTCGTCGCGATTCGATTATACATAGCTGACGACATGATCGATTTTCAGGTATCCAGCTTTGTATAATCGAATTGCGATCAGATAACCATAGAGTCAATAGGAACGTTTTTATTCACCATGATGTGATCTACAAAAGTCTCCATTGGATCTATCGTCTATCTCGTAGCGATTCGATTATACATAGATGGATACCTGAAAATCGATTATGTCATCAGCTATGTATAAATTGAATCGCGACGAAATAGAGGATAGATCCAATGGAGACTTTTGTAGATCACCTAATGGTGAATAAAAAAGTCCCTATTGACTCTATGGCTATCTCGTCGCGATTCGATTATACATAGCTGATGACATAATTGATTTTCAGGTATCCAGCTTTGTATAATCGAATCGCGACGAGATAACCATAGAGTCAATAGGAACTTTTTTATTCACCATGGTGTGATCTACAAAAGTCTTCATTGGATCTCGTCTATCTCGTCGCGATTCGATTTTACATAGCTGATGACATAATCGATTTTCAGGTATCCAGCTTTGTATAATCGCATCGCGACCAGATAACCATAGAGTCAATAGGAACGTTTTTATTCACCATGATGTGATCTACAAAAGTCTCCATTGGATCTATCGTCTATCTCGTAGCGATTCGATTATACATAGATGGATACCTGAAAATCGATTATGTCATCAGCTATGTATAATCGAATCGCGACGAAATAGAGGATAGATCCAATGGAGACTCTTGTAGATCACCTAATGGTGAATAAAAAAGTTCCTAATGACTCTATGGTTATCTGGTCGCAATTCGATTATACAAAGCTGGATACCTGAAAATCGATTATGACATCAGCTATATATAATCGAATCGCTACGAGAAAGACGATAGATCCAAGGGAGACTTTTGTAGATCACATCATGGTGAATAAAAACGTTCCTATTGACTCTATGGTTATCTGGTCGCAATTCGATTATACAAAGCTGGATACCTGAAAATCGATTATGACATCAGCTATGTATAATCGAATCGCGACGAGATAGACGAGATCCAATGGAGACTTTTGTAGATCACACCATGGTGAATAAAAACGTTCTTATTGACTCTATGGTTATCTGGTCGCAATTCGATTATACAAAGCTGGATACCTGAAAATCGATTATGTCATCAGCTATGTATGATCAAATCGCGACGAGATAGACGAGATCCAATGGAGACTTTTGTAGATCACACCATGGTGAATAAAAAAGTTCCTATTGACTCTATGGTTATTTCGTCGCTATTCGATTATACAAAGCTGGATACCTGAAAATCGATTATGACATCAGCTATGTATAATCGAATCGCTACGAGAAAGACGATAGATCCAATGGAGACTTTTGTAGATCACATCATGGGGAATAAAAAAGTTCCTATTGACTCTATGGTTATCTGGTCGCGATTCGATTATACAAAGCTGATGACATAATTGATTTTCAGGTATCCAGCTTTGTATAATCGAATCGCGACGAGATAACCATAGAGTCAATAGGAACTTTTTTATTCACCATGGTGTGATCTACAAAAGTCTTCATTGGATCTCGTCTATCTCGTCGCGATTCGATTATACATAGCTGATGACATAATCGATTTTCAGGTATCTAGCTTTGTATAATCGCATCGCGACCAGATAACCATAGAGTCAATAGGAACGTTTTTATTCACCATGATGTGATCTACAAAAGTCTCCATTGGATCTATCGTCTATATCGTAGCGATTCGATTATACATAGATGGATACCTGAAAATCGATTATGCCATCAGCTATGTATAATCGAATCGCGACGATATAGAGGATAGATCCAATGGAGACTCTTGTAGATCACCTAATGGTGAATAAAAAAGTTCGTATTGACTCTATGGCTATCTCGTCGCGATTCGATTATACATAGCTGATGACATAATCGATTTTCAGGTTTCCAGCTTTCAGGAATCGAATTGCGACCAGATAACCATAGAGTCAATAGGAACGTTTTTATTCACCATGATGTGATCTACAAAAGTCTCCATTGGATCTATCGTCTATCTCGTAGCGATTCGATTATACATAGATGGATACCTGAATATTGATTATGTTATCAGCTATGTATAAATCGAATCGCGACGAAATAGAGGATAGATCCAATGGAGACTTTTTTAGATCACCTAATGGTGAATAAAAAGGTTCCTATTGACTCTATGGCTATCTCGCCGCGATTCGATTATACATAGCTGACGACATAATCGATTTTCAGGTATCCAGCTTTGTATAATCGAATTGCGATCAGATAACCATAGAGTCAATAGGAACTTTTTTATTCACCATGGTGTGATCTACAAAAGTCTCCATTGGATTTCGGCTATCTCGTCGCGATTCGATTATACATATCTGATGACATAATCGATTTTCAGGTATCCAGCTTTGTATAATCGCATCGCGATCAGATAACCATAGAGTCAATAGGAACGTTTTTATTCACCATGATGTGATCTACAAAAGTCTCCATTGGATCTATCGTCTATCTCGTAGCGATTCGATTATACATAGATGGATAACTGAAAATCGATTATGTTATCAGCTATGTATAAATCGAATCGCGACGAAATAGAGGATAGATCCAATGGAGACTTTTGTAGATCACCTAATGGTGAATAAAAAAGTTCCTATTGACTCTATGGCTATCTCGTCGCGATTCGATTATACATAGCTGATGACATAATTGATTTTCAGGTATCCAGCTTTGTATAATCGAATCGCGACGAGATAACCATAGAGTCAATAGGAACTTTTTTATTCACCATGGTGTGATCTACAAAAGTCTTCATTGGATCTCGTCTATCTCGTCGCGATTCGATTATACATAGCTGATGACATAATCGATTTTCAGGTATCCAGCTTTGTATAATCGCATCGCGACCAGATAACCATAGAGTCAATAGGAACGTTTTTATTCACCATGACGTGATCTACAAAAGTATCCATTGGATCTATCGTCTATCTCGTAGCGATTCGATTATACATAGATGGATACCTGAAAATCGATTATGTCATCAGCTATGTATAATCGAATCGCGACGAAATAGAGGATAGATCCAATGGAGACTTTTGTGGATCACCTAATGGTGAATAAAAAAGTTCCTATTGACTCTATGGCTATCTCGCCGCGATTCGATTATACATAGCTGACGACATAATCGATTTTCAGGTATCCAGCTTTGTATAATCGAATTGCGATCAGATAACCATAGAGTCAATAGGAACTTTTTTATTCACCATGGTGTGATCTACAAAAGTCTCCATTGGATTTCGGCTATCTCGTCGCGATTCGATTATACATATCTGATGACATAATCGATTTTCAGGTATCCAGCTTTGTATAATCGCATCGCGATCAGATAACCATAGAGTCAATAGGAACGTTTTTATTCACCATGATGTGATCTACAAAAGTCTCCATTGGATCTATCGTCTATCTCGTAGCGATTCGATTATACATAGATGGATAACTGAAAATCGATTATGTTATCAGCTATGTATAAATCGAATCGCGACGAAATAGAGGATAGATCCAATGGAGACTTTTGTAGATCACCTAATGGTGAATAAAAAAGTTCCTATTGACTCTATGGCTATCTCGTCGCGATTCGATTATACATAGCTGATGACATAATTGATTTTCAGGTATCCAGCTTTGTATAATCGAATCGCGACGAGATAACCATAGAGTCAATAGGAACTTTTTTATTCACCATGGTGTGATCTACAAAAGTCTTCATTGGATCTCGTCTATCTCGTCGCGATTCGATTATACATAGCTGATGACATAATCGATTTTCAGGTATCTAGCTTTGTATAATCGCATCGCGACCAGATAACCATAGAGTCAATAGGAACGTTTTTATTCACCATGATGTGATCTACAAAAGTCTCCATTGGATCTATCGTCTATATCGTAGCGATTCGATTATACATAGATGGATACCTGAAAATCGATTATGCCATCAGCTATGTATAATCGAATCGCGACGATATAGAGGATAGATCCAATGGAGACTCTTGTAGATCACCTAATGGTGAATAAAAAAGTTCCTATTGACTCTATGGCTATCTCGTCGCGATTCGATTATACATAGCTGACGACATGATCGATTTTCAGGTATCCAGCTTTGTATAATCGAATTGCGATCAGATAACCATAGAGTCAATAGGAACGTTTTTATTCACCATGATGTGATCTACAAAAGTCTCCATTGGATCTATCGTCTATCTCGTAGCGATTCGATTATACATAGATGGATACCTGAAAATCGATTATGTCATCAGCTATGTATAAATTGAATCGCGACGAAATAGAGGATAGATCCAATGGAGACTTTTGTAGATCACCTAATGGTGAATAAAAAAGTTCCTATTGACTCTATGGCTATCTCGTCGCGATTCGATTATACATAGCTGATGACATAATTGATTTTCAGGTATCCAGCTTTGTATAATCGAATCGCGACGAGATAACCATAGAGTCAATAGGAACTTTTTTATTCACCATGGTGTGATCTACAAAAGTCTTCATTGGATCTCGTCTATCTCGTCGCGATTCGATTATACATAGCTGATGACATAATCGATTTTCAGGTATCCAGCTTTGTATAATCGCATCGCGACCAGATAACCATAGAGTCAATAGGAACGTTTTTATTCACCATGACGTGATCTACAAAAGTATCCATTGGATCTATCGTCTATCTCGTAGCGATTCGATTATACATAGATGGATACCTGAAAATCGATTATGTCATCAGCTATGTATAATCGAATCGCGACGAAATAGAGGATAGATCCAATGGAGACTTTTGTGGATCACCTAATGGTGAATAAAAAAGTTCCTATTGACTCTATGGCTATCTCGTCGCGATTCGATTATACATAGCTGATGACATAATCGATTTTCAGGTATCCAGCTTTGTATAATCGAATTGCGACCAGATAACCATAGAGTCATTAGGAACTTTTTTATTCACCATTAGGTGATCTACAAGAGTCTCCATTGGATCTATCCTCTATTTCGTCGCGATTCGATTATACATAGCTGATGACATAATCGATTTTCAGGTATCCATCTATGTATAATCGAATCGCTACGAGATAGACGATAGATCCAATGGAGACTTTTGTAGATCACATCATGGTGAATAAAAACGTTCCTATTGACTCTATGGTTATCTGGTCGCGATGCGATTATACAAAGCTGGATACCTGAAAATCGATTATGTCATCAGCTATGTATAATCGAATCGCGACGAGATAGACGAGATCCAATGAAGACTTTTGTAGATCACACCATGGTGAATAAAAAAGTTCCTATTGACTCTATGGTTATCTCGTCGCGATTCGATTATACAAAGCTGGATACCTGAAAATCAATTATGTCATCAGCTATGTATAATCGAATCGCGACGAGATAGCCATAGAGTCAATAGGAACTTTTTTATTCACCATTAGGTGATCTACAAAAGTCTCCATTGGATCTATCCTCTATTTCGTCGCGATTCAATTTATACATAGCTGATGACATAATCGATTTTCAGGTATCCATCTATGTATAATCGAATCGCTACGAGATAGACGATAGATCCAATGGAGACTTTTGTAGATCACATCATGGTGAATAAAAAAGTTCCTATTGACTCTATGGCTATCTCGTCGCGATTCGATTATACATAGCTGACGACATAATCGATTTTCAGGTATCCAGCTTTGTATAATCGAATTGCGATCAGATAACCATAGAGTCAATGGGAACTTTTTTATTCACCATGGTGTGATCTACAAAAGTCTCCATTGGATTTCGGCTATCTCGTCGCGATTCGATTATACATAGCTGATGACATAATCGATTTTCAGGTATCCAGCTTTGTATAATCGCATCGCGACCAGATAACCATAGAGTCAATAGGAACGTTTTTAATCACCATGACGTGATCTACAAAAGTCTCCATTGGATCTATCGTCTATCTCGTAGCGATTCGATTATACATAGATGGATACCTGAAAATCGATTATGTCATCAGCTATGTATAATCGAATCGCGACGAAATAGAGGATAGATCCAATGGAGACTTTTGTGGATCACCTAATGGTGAATAAAAAAGTTCCTATTGACTCTATGGCTATCTCGTCGCGATTCGATTATACATAGCTGATGACATAATCGATTTTCAGGTATCCAGCTTTGTATAATCGATTTGCGATCAGATAACCATAGAGTCAATAGGAACGTTTTTATTCACCATGATGTGATCTACAAAAGTCTCCATTGGATCTATCGTCTATCTCGTAGCGATTCGATTATACATAGATGGATACCTGAAAATCGATTATGCCATTAGCTATGTATAATCGAATCGCGACGATATAGAGGATAGATCCAATGGAGACTCTTGTAGATCACCTAATGGTGAATAAAAAAGTTCCTATTGACTCTATGGCTATCTCGTCGCGATTCGATTATACATAGCTGATGACATAATTGATTTTCAGGTATCCAGCTTTGTATAATCGAATCGCGACGAGATAACCATAGAGTCAATAGGAACTTTTTTATTCACCATGGTGTGATCTACAAAAGTCTTCATTGGATCTCGTCTATCTCGTCGCGATTCGATTATACATAGCTGATGACATAATCGATTTTCAGGTATCTAGCTTTGTATAATCGCATCGCGACCAGATAACCATAGAGTCAATAGGAACGTTTTTATTCACCATGATGTGATCTACAAAAGTCTCCATTGGATCTATCGTCTATATCGTAGCGATTCGATTATACATAGATGGATACCTGAAAATCGATTATGTCTCCAACCACGTATATACGAATCACGACGATATAACCTTAGAGTCAATAGGCCCTTTTTTATTCACCATATTGTGATCTACAAAAGTCTCCATTGGATCTATCGTCTATCTCGTTGCGATTCGAATATACATAGCTGATGACATAATCGATTTTCAGGTATCCAGCTTTGTATAATCGAATTGCGACCAGATAACCATAGAGTCAATAGGAACGTTTTTATTCACCATGATGTGATCTACAAAAGTCTCCATTAGATCTATCGTTTATCTAGTCGCGATTCGATTATACACCGCTGGATACCTGAAAATCGATTATGTCACCAACCACGTATATACGAATCACGACGATATAACCTTAGAGTCAATAGGCCCTTTTTTATTCACCATATTGTGATCTACAAAAGTCTCCATTGGATCTATCGTCTATCTCGTTGCGATTCGAATATACATAGCTGATGACATAATCGATTTTCAGGTATCCAGCTTTGTATAATCGAATTGCGACCAGATAACCATAGAGTCAATAGGAACGTTTTTATTCACCATGATGTGATCTACAATAGTCTCCATTGGATCTATCGTCTATCTCGTAGCGATTCGATTATACATAGATGGATACCTGAAAATCGATTATGCCATCAGCTATGTATAATCGAATCGCGACGATATAGAGGATAGATCCAATGGAGACTCTTGTAGATCACCTAATGGTGAATAAAAAAGTTCCTATTGACTCTATGGCTATCTCGTCGCGATTCGATTATACATAGCTGATGACATAATCGATTTTCAGGTTTCCAGCTTTGAGGAATCGAATTGCGACCAGATAACCATAGAGTCAATAGGAACGTTTTTATTCACCATGATGTGATCTACAAAAGTCTCCATTGGATCTATCGTCTATCTCGTAGCGATTCGATTATACATAGATGGATACCTGAATATTGATTATGTTATCAGCTATGTATAAATCGAATCGCGACGAAATAGAGGATAGATCCAATGGAGACTTTTTTAGATCACCTAATGGTGAATAAAAAAGTTCCTATTGACTCTATGGCTATCTCGCCGCGATTCGATTATACATAGCTGACGACATAATCGATTTTCAGGTATCCAGCTTTGTATAATCGAATTGCGATCAGATAACCATAGAGTCAATAGGAACTTTTTTATTCACCATGGTGTGATCTACAAAAGTCTCCATTGGATTTCGGCTATCTCGTCGCGATTCGATTATACATAGCTGATGACATAATCGATTTTCAGGTATCCAGCTTTGTATAATCGCATCGCGACCAGATAACCATAGAGTCAATAGGAACGTTTTTATTCACCATGACGTGATCTACAAAAGTATCCATTGGATCTATCGTCTATCTCGTAGCGATTCGATTATACATAGATGGATACCTGAAAATCGATTATGTCATCAGCTATGTATAATCGAATCGCGACGAAATAGAGGATAGATCCAATGGAGACTTTTGTGGATCACCTAATGGTGAATAAAAAAGTTCCTATTGACTCTATGGCTATCTCGTCGCGATTCGATTATACATAGCTGATGACATAATCGATTTTCAGGTATCCAGCTTTGTATAATCGAATTGCGATCAGATAACCATAGAGTCAATAGGAACGTTTTTATTCACCATGATGTGATCTACAAAAGTCTCCATTGGATCTATCGTCTATCTCGTAGCGATTCGATTATACATAGATGGATAACTGAAAATCGATTATGTTATCAGCTATGTATAAATCGAATCGCGACGAAATAGAGGATAGATCCAATGGAGACTTTTGTAGATCACCTAATGGTGAATAAAAAAGTTCCTATTGACTCTATGGCTATCTCGTCGCGATTCGATTATACATAGCTGACGACATGATCGATTTTCAGGTATCCAGCTTTGTATAATCGAATTGCGATCAGATAACCATAGAGTCAATAGGAACGTTTTTATTCACCATGATGTGATCTACAAAAGTCTCCATTGGATCTATCGTCTATCTCGTAGCGATTCGATTATACATAGATGGATACCTGAAAATCGATTATGTCATCAGCTATGTATAAATTGAATCGCGACGAAATAGAGGATAGATCCAATGGAGACTTTTGTAGATCACCTAATGGTGAATAAAAAAGTTCCTATTGACTCTATGGCTATCTCGTCGCGATTCGATTATACATAGCTGATGACATAATTGATTTTCAGGTATCCAGCTTTGTATAATCGAATCGCGACGAGATAACCATAGAGTCAATAGGAACTTTTTTATTCACCATGGTGTGATCTACAAAAGTCTTCATTGGATCTCGTCTATCTCGTCGCGATTCGATTATACATAGCTGATGACATAATCGATTTTCAGGTATCCAGCTTTGTATAATCGCATCGCGACCAGATAACCATAGAGTCAATAGGAACGTTTTTATTCACCATGATGTGATCTACAAAAGTCTCCATTGGATCTATCGTCTATCTCGTAGCGATTCGATTATACATAGATGGATACCTGAAAATCGATTATGTCATCAGCTATGTATAATCGAATCGCGACGAAATAGAGGATAGATCCAATGGAGACTCTTGTAGATCACCTAATGGTGAATAAAAAAGTTCCTATTGACTCTATGGTTATCTGGTCGCAATTCGATTATACAAAGCTGGATACCTGAAAATCGATTATGACATCAGCTATGTATAATCGAATCGCTACGAGAAAGACGATAGATCCAATGGAGACTTTTCTAGGTCACATCATGGTGAATAAAAACGTTCCTATTGACTCTATGGTTGTCTGGTCGCAATTCGATTTACAAAGCTGGATACCTGAAAATCGATTATGTCATCAGCTATGTATAATCGAATCGCGACGTGATAACCATAGAGTCATTCGGTACTTTTTATTCACCATGATGTGATCTACAAAAGTCTCCATTTGATCTATCGTCTATCTCGTCGCGATTCGATTATACATAGCTTGATACCTGAATATCGATTATATCATCAGCTATGTATAATCGAATCGCGACGAGATAGCCATAGAGTCAATAGGAACTTTTTTATTCACCATTAGGTGATCTACAAAAGTCTCCATTGGATCTATCCTCTATTTCGTCGCTATTCGATTATACATAGCTGATGACATAATCGATTTTCAGGTATCCATCTATGTATAATCGAATCGCTACGAGATAGACGATAGATCCAATGGAGACTTTTGTAGATCACATCATGGTGAATAAAAACGTTCTTATTGACTCTATGGTTATCTGGTCGCAATTCGATTATACAAAGCTGGATACCTGAAAATCGATTATGACATCAGCTATGTATATTCGAATCGCTACGAGAAAGACGATAGATCCAATGGAGACTTTTGTAGATCACATCATGGTGAATAAAAACGTTCCTATTGACTCTATGGTTATCTGGTCGCGATTCGATTATACAAAGCTGGATACCTGATAATCGATTATGTCATCAGCTATGTATAATCGAATCGCGACGAGATAGCCGAGATCCAATGGAGACTTTTGTAGATCACACCATGGTGAATAAAAAAGTTCCTATTGACTCTATGGTTATCTCGTCGCGATTCGATTTTACAAAGCTGGATACCTGAAAATCGATTATGTCATCAGCTATGTATAATCGAATCGCGACGAGATAGCCATAGAGTCAATAGGAACTTTTTTATTCACAATTAGGTGATCTACAAAAGTCTCCATTGGATCTATCCTCTATTTCGTCGCTATTCGATTATACATAGCTGATGACATAATCGATTTTCAGGTATCCATCTATGTATAATCGAATCGCTTCGAGATAGACGATAGATCCAATGGAGACTTTTGTTGATCACATCATGGTGAATAAAAACGTTCCTATTGACTCTATGGTTATCTGGTCGCAATTCGATTTACAAAGCTGGATACCTGAAAATCGATTATGTCATCAGCTATGTATAATAGAATCGCGACGAGATAGCCATAGAGTCAATAGGAACTTTTTTATTCACCAATAGGTGATTTACATAAGTCTCCATTGGATCTATCCTCTATTTCGTCGCGATTCGATTATACATAGCTGATGACATAATCGATTTTCAGGTATCCATCTATGTATAATCGAATCGCTGCGAGATAGACGATAGATCCAATGGAGACTTTTGTAGATCACATCATGTTGAATAAAAACGTTCTTATTGACTCTATGGTTATCTGGTCGCAATTCGATTATACAAAGCTGGATACCTGAAAAACGATTATGACATCAGCTATGTATAATCGAATCGCTACGAGAAAGACGATAGATCCAATGGAGACTTTTGTAGATCACATCATGGAGAATAAAAACGTTCCTATTGACTCTATGGTTATCTAGTCGCAATTCGATTATACAAAGCTGGATACCTGAAAATCGATTATGTCATCAGCTATGTATGATCAAATCGCGACGAGATAGACGAGATCCAATGGAGACTTTTGTAGATCACACCATGGTGAATAAAAAAGTTCCTATTGACTCTATGGTTATTTCGTCGCTATTCGATTATACAAAGCTGGATACCTGAAAATCGATTATGACATCAGCTATGTATAATCGAATCGCTACGAGAAAGACGATAGATCCAATGGAGACTTTTGTAGATCACATCATGGGGAATAAAAAAGTTCCTATTGACTCTATGGTTATCTGGTCGCGATTCGATTATACAAAGCTGATGACATAATTGATTTTCAGGTATCCAGCTTTGTATAATCGAATCGCGACGAGATAACCATAGAGTCAATAGGAACTTTTTTATTCACCATGGTGTGATCTACAAAAGTCTTCATTGGATCTCGTCTATCTCGTCGCGATTCGATTATACATAGCTGATGACATAATCGATTTTCAGGTATCTAGCTTTGTATAATCGCATCGCGACCAGATAACCATAGAGTCAATAGGAACGTTTTTATTCACCATGATGTGATCTACAAAAGTCTCCATTGGATCTATCGTCTATATCGTAGCGATTCGATTATACATAGATGGATACCTGAAAATCGATTATGCCATCAGCTATGTATAATCGAATCGCGACGATATAGAGGATAGATCCAATGGAGACTCTTGTAGATCACCTAATGGTGAATAAAAAAGTTCCTATTGACTCTATGGCTATCTCGTCGCGATTCGATTATACATAGCTGATGACATAATCGATTTTCAGGTTTCCAGCTTTGAGGAATCGAATTGCGACCAGATAACCATAGAGTCAATAGGAACGTTTTTATTCACCATGATGTGATCTACAAAAGTCTCCATTGGATCTATCGTCTATCTCGTAGCGATTCGATTATACATAGATGGATACCTGAAAATCGATTATGTCATCAGCTATGTATAATCGAATCGCGACGAAATAGAGGATAGATCCAATGGAGACTTTTGTGGATCACCTAATGGTGAATAAAAAAGTTCCTATTGACTCTATGGCTATCTCGTCGCGATTCGATTATACATAGCTGATGACATAATCGATTTTCAGGTATCCAGCTTTGTATAATCGAATTGCGATCAGATAACCATAGAGTCAATAGGAACGTTTTTATTCACCATGATGTGATCTACAAAAGTCTCCATTGGATCTATCGTCTATCTCGTAGCGATTCGATTATACATAGATGGATACCTGAAAATCGATTATGCCATCAGCTATGTATAATCGAATCGCGACGAAATAGAGGATAGATCCAATGGAGACTCTTGTAGATCACCTAATGGTGAATAAAAAAGTTCCTATTGACTCTATGGTTATCTGGTCGCAATTCGATTATACAAAGCTGGATACCTGAAAATCGATTATGACATCAGCTATGTATAATCGAATCGCTACGAGAAAGACGATAGATCCAATGGAGACTTCTAGGTCACATCATGGTGAATAAAAACTTTCCTATTGACTCTATGGTTATCTGGTCGCAATTCGATTATACAAAGCTGGATACCTGAAAATCGATTATGACATCAGCTATGTATAATCGAATCGCTACGAGATAGACGATAGATCCAATGGAGACTTTTGTAGATCACATCATGATGAATAAAAACGTTCCTATTGACTCTATGGTTATCTGGTCGCAATTCGATTTACAAAGCTGGATACCTGAAAATCGATTATGTCATCAGCTATGTATAATCGAATCGCGACGTGATAACCATAGAGTCATTCGGTACTTTTTATTCACCATGATGTGATCTACAAAAGTCTCCATTTGATCTATCGTCTATCTCGTCGCGATTCGATTATACATAGCTTGATACCTGAATATCGATTATATCATCAGCTATGTATAATCGAATCGCGACGAGATAGCCATAGAGTCAATAGGAACTTTTTTATTCACCATTAGGTGATCTACAAAAGTCTCCATTGGATCTATCCTCTATTTCGTCGCTATTCGATTATACATAGCTGATGACATAATCGATTTTCAGGTATCCATCTATGTATAATCGAATCGCTACGAGATAGACGATAGATCCAATGGAGACTTTTGTAGATCACATCATGGTGAATAAAAACGTTCTTATTGACTCTATGGTTATCTGGTCGCAATTCGATTATACAAAGCTGGATACCTGAAAATCGATTATGACATCAGCTATGTATATTCGAATCGCTACGAGAAAGACGATAGATCCAATGGAGACTTTTGTAGATCACATCATGGTGAATAAAAACGTTCCTATTGACTCTATGGTTATCTGGTCGCGATTCGATTATACAAAGCTGGATACCTGATAATCGATTATGTCATCAGCTATGTATAATCGAATCGCGACGAGATAGCCGAGATCCAATGGAGACTTTTGTAGATCACACCATGGTGAATAAAAAAGTTCCTATTGACTCTATGGTTATCTCGTCGCGATTCGATTTTACAAAGCTGGATACCTGAAAATCGATTATGTCATCAGCTATGTATAATCGAATCGCGACGAGATAGCCATAGAGTCAATAGGAACTTTTTTATTCACAATTAGGTGATCTACAAAAGTCTCCATTGGATCTATCCTCTATTTCGTCGCTATTCGATTATACATAGCTGATGACATAATCGATTTTCAGGTATCCATCTATGTATAATCGAATCGCTTCGAGATAGACGATAGATCCAATGGAGACTTTTGTTGATCACATCATGGTGAATAAAAACGTTCCTATTGACTCTATGGTTATCTGGTCGCAATTCGATTTACAAAGCTGGATACCTGAAAATCGATTATGTCATCAGCTATGTATAATAGAATCGCGACGAGATAGCCATAGAGTCAATAGGAACTTTTTTATTCACCAATAGGTGATTTACATAAGTCTCCATTGGATCTATCCTCTATTTCGTCGCGATTCGATTATACATAGCTGATGACATAATCGATTTTCAGGTATCCATCTATGTATAATCGAATCGCTGCGAGATAGACGATAGATCCAATGGAGACTTTTGTAGATCACATCATGTTGAATAAAAACGTTCTTATTGACTCTATGGTTATCTGGTCGCAATTCGATTATACAAAGCTGGATACCTGAAAAACGATTATGACATCAGCTATGTATAATCGAATCGCTACGAGAAAGACGATAGATCCAATGGAGACTTTTGTAGATCACATCATGGAGAATAAAAACGTTCCTATTGACTCTATGGTTATCTAGTCGCAATTCGATTATACAAAGCTGGATACCTGAAAATCGATTATGTCATCAGCTATGTATGATCAAATCGCGACGAGATAGACGAGATCCAATGGAGACTTTTGTAGATCACACCATGGTGAATAAAAAAGTTCCTATTGACTCTATGGTTATTTCGTCGCTATTCGATTATACAAAGCTGGATACCTGAAAATCGATTATGACATCAGCTATGTATAATCGAATCGCTACGAGAAAGACGATAGATCCAATGGAGACTTTTGTAGATCACATCATGGGGAATAAAAAAGTTCCTATTGACTCTATGGTTATCTGGTCGCGATTCGATTATACAAAGCTGATGACATAATTGATTTTCAGGTATCCAGCTTTGTATAATCGAATCGCGACGAGATAACCATAGAGTCAATAGGAACTTTTTTATTCACCATGGTGTGATCTACAAAAGTCTTCATTGGATCTCGTCTATCTCGTCGCGATTCGATTATACATAGCTGATGACATAATCGATTTTCAGGTATCTAGCTTTGTATAATCGCATCGCGACCAGATAACCATAGAGTCAATAGGAACGTTTTTATTCACCATGATGTGATCTACAAAAGTCTCCATTGGATCTATCGTCTATCTCGTAGCGATTCGATTATACATAGATGGATACCTGAAAATCGATTATGTCATCAGCTATGTATAAATTGAATCGCGACGAAATAGAGGATAGATCCAATGGAGACTTTTGTAGATCACCTAATGGTGAATAAAAAAGTTCCTATTGACTCTATGGCTATCTCGTCGCGATTCGATTATACATAGCTGATGATATAATTGATTTTCAGGTATCCAGCTTTGTATAATCGAATCGCGACGAGATAACCATAGAGTCAATAGGAACTTTTTTATTCACCATGGTGTGATCTACAAAAGTCTTCATTGGATCTCGTCTATCTCGTCGCGATTCGATTATACATAGCTGATGACATAATCGATTTTCAGGTATCCAGCTTTGTATAATCGCATCGCGACCAGATAACCATAGTGTCAATAGGAACTTTTTTATTCACCATTAGGTGATCTACAAAAGTCTCCATTGGATCTATCCTCTATTTCGTCGCTATTCGATTATACATAGCTGATGACATAATCGATTTTCAGGTATCCATCTATGTATAATCGAATCGCTTCGAGATAGACGATAGATCCAATGGAGACTTTTGTTGATCACATCATGGTGAATAAAAACGTTCCTATTGACTCTATGGTTATCTGGTCGCAATTCGATTTACAAAGCTGGATACCTGAAAATCGATTATGTCATCAGCTATGTATAATCGAATCGCGACGAGATAGCCATAGAGTCAATAGGAACTTTTTTATTCACCAATAGGTGATTTACATAAGTCTCCATTGGATCTATCCTCTATTTCGTCGCGATTCGATTATACATAGCTGATGACATAATCGATTTTCAGGTATCCATCTATGTATAATCGAATCGCTGCGAGATAGACGATAGATCCAATGGAGACTTTTGTAGATCACATCATGTTGAATAAAAACGTTCTTATTGACTCTATGGTTATCTGGTCGCAATTCGATTATACAAAGCTGGATACCTGAAAAACGATTATGACATCAGCTATGTATAATCGAATCGCTACGAGAAAGACGATAGATCCAATGGAGACTTTTGTAGATCACATCATGGAGAATAAAAACGTTCCTATTGACTCTATGGTTATCTAGTCGCAATTCGATTATACAAAGCTGGATACCTGAAAATCGATTATGTCATCAGCTATGTATGATCAAATCGCGACGAGATAGACGAGATCCAATGGAGACTTTTGTAGATCACACCATGGTGAATAAAAAAGTTCCTATTGACTCTATGGTTATTTCGTCGCTATTCGATTATACAAAGCTGGATACCTGAAAATCGATTATGACATCAGCTATGTATAATCGAATCGCTACGAGAAAGACGATAGATCCAATGGAGACTTTTGTAGATCACATCATGGGGAATAAAAAAGTTCCTATTGACTCTATGGTTATCTGGTCGCGATTCGATTATACAAAGCTGGATACCTGAAAATCGATTACGTCATCAGCTATGTATAATCGAATCGCGACGAGATAGCCATAAAGTCAATAGGAACTTTTTATTCACCATTAGGTGATTTACATAAGTCTCTATTGGATCTATCCTCTATTTCGTCGCGATTCGATTATACATAGCTGATGACATAATCGATTCTCAGGTATCCATCTATGTATAATCGAATCGCTACGAGATAGACGATAGATCCAATGGAGACTTTTGTAGATCACATCATGGTGAATAAAAACGTTCCTATTGACTCTATGGTTATCTGGTCGCAATTCAATTATACAAAGCTGGATACCTGAAAATAGATTATGTCATCAGTTATGTATAATAGAATCTCGACGAGATAGACGATAGATCCAATGGAGATTTGTAGATCATATCATGGTGAATAAAAAAGTTCGTATTGACTTTATGGTTTTTTCGTCGCGATTCGATTATACACAGCTTGATACCTGAATATCGATTATGTCATCAGCTATGTATAATCGAATCGCGACGAGATAGCCATAGAGTCAATAGGAACTTTTTTATTCACCATTAGGTGATTAACATAAGTCTCCATTGGATCTATCCTCTATTTCGTCGAGATTCGATTATACATAGCTGATGACATAATCGATTTTCAGGTATCCATCTATGTATAATCGAATCGCTTCGAGATAGACGATAGATCCATTGGAGACTTTTGTTGATCACATCATGGTGAATAAAAAAGTTCCTATTGACTCTATGGCTATCTCGTCGCGATTCGATTATACATAGCTGACGACATAATCGATTTTCAGGTATCCAGCTTTGTATAATCGAATTGCGATCAGATAACCATAGAGTCAATAGGAACGTTTTTAATCACCATGACGTGATCTACAAAAGTCTCCATTGGATCTATCGTCTATCTCGTAGCGATTCGATTATACATAGATGGATACCTGAAAATCGATTATGTCATCAGCTATGTATAATCGAATCGCGACGAAATAGAGGATAGATCCAATGGAGACTTTTGTGGATCACCTAATGGTGAATAAAAAAGTTCCTATTGACTCTATGGCTATCTCGTCGCGATTCGATTATACATAGCTGATGACATAATCGATTTTCAGGTATCCAGCTTTGTATAATCGATTTGCGATCAGATAACCATAGAGTCAATAGGAACGTTTTTATTCACCATGATGTGATCTACAAAAGTCTCCATTGGATCTATCGTCTATCTCGTAGCGATTCGATTATACATAGATGGATACCTGAAAATCGATTATGCCATTAGCTATGTATAATCGAATCGCGACGATATAGAGGATAGATCCAATGGAGACTCTTGTAGATCACCTAATGGTGAATAAAAAAGTTCCTATTGACTCTATGGCTATCTCGTCGCGATTCGATTTATACATAGCTGATGACATAATCGATTTTCAGGTATCCATCTATGTATAATCGAATCGCTACGAGATAGACGATAGATCCAATGGAGACTTTTGTAGATCACATCATGGTGAATAAAAACGTTCCTATTGACTCTATGGTTATCTGATCGCAATTCGATTATACAAAGTTGGATACCTGAAAATCGATTATGTCGTCAGCTATGTATAATCGAATCGCGACGAGATAGCCATAGAGTCAATAGGAACTTTTTTATTCACCATTAGGTGATCTACAAAAGTCTCCATTGGATCTATCCTCTATTTCGTCGCGATTCGATTATACATAGCTGATGGCATAATCGATTTTCAGGTATCCATCTATGTATAATCGAATCGCTACGAGATAGACGATAGATCCAATGGAGACTTTTGTAGATCACATCATGGTGAATAAAAACGTTCCTATTGACTCTATGGTTATCTCGTCGCGATTCGATTATACAAAGCTGGATACCTGAAAATCAATTATGTCATTAGCTATGTATAATCGAATCGCGACGAGATAGCCATAGAGTCAATAGGAACTTTTTTATTCACCATTAGGTGATCTACAAAAGTCTCCATTAGATCTATCCTCTATTTCGTCGCGATTCGATTTATACATTGCTGATGACATAATCGATTTTCAGGTATCCATCTATGTACAATCGAATCGCTACAAGATAGACGATAGATCCAATGGAGACTTTTGTAGATCACATCATGATGAAAAAACGTTCCTATTGACTCTATGATTATCTGGTCGCAATTCGATCATACAAAGCTGGATACCTGAAAGTCGATTATGTCATCAGTTTTGTATAATCGAATTTCGACGAGATAGACGATAGATCCAATGGAGACTTTTGTTGATCACATCATGGTCAATAAAAACGTTCCTATTGACTCTATGTTTATCTGGTCGCAATTCGATTATACAAAGCTGGATACCTGAAAATCGATTATGTCATCAGCTATGTATAATCGAATCGCGACGAGATAGCCATAGAGTCAATAGGAACTTTTTTATTCACCATTAGGTGATTTACATAAGTCTCCATTGGATCTATCCTCTATTTCGTCGCGATTCGATTATACATAGATGATGACATAATCGATTTTCAGGTATCCATCTATGTATAATCGAATCGCTACGAGATAGACGATAGATCCAATGGAGACTTTTGTAGATCACATCATGGTGAATAAAAACGTTCCTATTGACTCTATTGTTATTTGGTCGCGATGCGATTATACAAAGCTGGATACCTGAAAATCGATTATGTCATCAGCTATGTATAATCGAATCGCGACGAGATAGACGAGATCCAATGAAGACTTTTGTAGATCACACCATGGTGAATAAAAAAGTTCCTATTGACTCTATGGTTATCTGGTCGCAATTCGATTTACAAAGCTGGATACCTGAAAATCGATTATGTCATCAGCTATGTATAATCGAATCGCGACGAGATAGCCATAGAGTCAATAGGAACTTTTTTATTCACCATTAGGTGATCTACAAGAGTCTCCATTGGATCTATCCTCTATTTCGTCGCGATTCGATTATACATAGCTGATGGCATAATCGATTTTCAGGTATCCATCTATGTATAATCGAATCGCTACGAGATAGACGATAGATCCAATAGAGACTTTTGTAGATCACATCATGGTGAATAAAAACGTTCCTATTGACTCTATGGTTATCTCGTCGCGATTCGATTATACAAAGCTGGGATGTTCCCATTTCAGCACGTGTTTATTCGACACGTCCCGATTCGACACGTCCCGATTCAGCACGTAACTTTGGACACGTCCCGATTCTGCACGTCCCAATTCGACACGTCTCGGGTTCGACACGTCCCGATTCGACACGTAGTTTTGAATGCGTCCCAATTCGACACGTCCCTATTCAACACGTCCCGATTTGACACGTTGCATTTGCCACGTCAGAATTTGACAATTTTATCACAATTTAATTAATAAAGCAACTGTAATAAATGTTATTAATAAATTGGCTATATTTCGATTCTGCACGTCCCGATTCTGCACGTCGCGATTCTGCACGTCCCGATTCTGCACGTCCCGATTCTACACGTCCCGATTCTGTACGTCCCGATTCTGCACGTCCTGATTCTGCACGTCCCGATTCTGCACGTCGCGATTCTGCACGTCGCGATTCTGCACGTCGCGATTCTGCACGTCCCGATTCTACACGTCCCGATTCTGTACGTCCCGATTCTGCACGTCCTGATTCTGCACGTCCCGATTCTGCACGTCGCGATTCTGCACGTCGCGATTCTGCACGTCGCGATTCTGCACGTCGCGATTCTGCACGTCCCGATTCTGCACGTCCCGATTCTGCACGTCGCGATTCTGCACGTCCCGATTCGACATTATAGTCAACTCTTTTAATCTTTTAATATTCAACAGATCTTACTCTACTAATAGTCAACTGATTGTATTCAAGTAAAGAATTTCCTGTGCATATGCGCAATAGACGTAATGACGGAAAATCTTAAAATATTTAAAAAAAGAATGGTTTAAAATTTACAATGACCATAAATTTAGAAGAAAAGAAAAATTAATATAAAGAATATCTTCCATTAAAAATAGTTGATCTAGGATGGGACGCGAACCCGAGCTCCGCGCATGATAGTGCAGACTCTTGTGCGTTAGGCTATGCTCACATTGGTAACACGTGAAGTGTTCCTACGGTATTTGAAATGTAATATTTATTTTCATTTGTGCGAAATAAACCTTGATAACCATAAACTGTAAATCATATGAAATCTTTTATTGATCGTTCTTTCAAATGTGAAATCGAATTTGGCTATGAAAATAATAAAAATTCATAAAAAAAAAATATCTATTGCGAGACTTGAACCCGAGCTCCGTGTGTGATAGTCTAGACTCTAGCCTGTTAGACTACGGTAACACTGGTAACACGTGAACCGTTCTTAGGGTATATAAATTGCAATGTTTATTTTTAACCAATTGCTAGTAAACATCATCATCATACTATTGCATATATCCATGTTAATTATGTGCAATATACAGTACGGTCGCTTACTGTGATAGGACAGATGTATTGAAAACTCACCTTATAGATACAAAACTTTATTATGACATAAATTTCAAAATTATCATAAAAATATCTATAAAATTAATTTACGCGCTAAATGTATATGTTAATATTATATACATTTTATTTTAAGAAAGCAGTACAATGTTTTTTAAGGAAATCCAAATAAATGCAACTTTGAAAAAAATAAACGAATTTGTCATTTTTAATCCATTATTTAATTACATTTTGTACAACAGTTTTAACTGTTTAATTAATTCGATTACATGATAGTTATCATTTCGCTTATATACTTTACATATATGTACACTTACAACTTTTATGAAATTTTCTAATTTTTAGACTTCTTGCTTCTATCGCTACTACAGTAAATTAGGAACGTTTGAAATTTCTGTTTAACATTGCACCAATATTCTCTGTATTACAAAAATCTGTAGCAGCATCTACTTCATCTAATATATAAAGTGGTGCATGTTTAAATAAAAGAATTGCTAATATTGATAATATAGCTTCTAATGATCTTTTACCATCAGGCAATTCGTTTAACGATTCTGTCCAAACACCAGAAAATCCAATTTTCACTTTTAGCCTATTCGTGACATTTCATTTGTTCGCTTATGTTACGTTCGCTTTATAGTTGTAATCTGGATCTCTTATCTGAAGCTGCTCTCTCTAAATTACGTTCACGTGCACGATCTGTGTCTTTCTTGCCTTAAATTATCTTTTATACAGAGAGAGAGAGAGAGAGAGAGAGAGAGAGAACATGTTATGCAATAGAAGATTAAGAATTATTTTATTAAAATAAAAACATCAAAGTGTTTCATATAATTAAATGTAAATATACTACTTCATACTCGTGTCATTTAAACGTATAAATTTTAACGCATCTCGATAATAAATTTCCCGTTTGATATTATTGACAAATTGACTTGCTTTTGAGTAATAGTTCATTTGTCTCGTTTCTTCAGCGCGCGCTTATTACCACACGCTGCAAAATGTACGTAATGTGTCCCTTCACATCACTTCATTCATGCCCTCGCTAATTGAGTTACTACGCTGCATATTTCCCTTTATCAATTCATTCACGCATTGCAATCCATCATCCTGTCTACCATTAATGGTTTGGTGTGACTCGAGCAAAGTCAGTGGTGCCTGAAATTTCTCGTGAACCTGAGCAATAAGGGAAAATGGTATTATCGTGAAATTTGGAGGAATTTCCTCCTCGAATCTCACCCGTTTCTAAAGATCTGCGATATCCTCCATTTGCGTGGAGAGATGATAAATTCTCCATCCGTTGAGCTTTTGCAAGACGTGCTTTTGCTGAGATAATTCCGCAGCTGTTGGTTTTTTTTCCTCGCTGGTACTCACGTCATTCGGCCGTCTATAATGGTGAAGCCTGCTGCCGCATCTGTTCTTCCCAGTGTTTCCTAAGGGGTTTGGCCAAACTTTTAAACCATTTCTACCATTGGCAGGAACATTTTCTAGAAAATAGAGTATAGAATCATACCTAACAAACTCGGTGTGTGCCTTATTCTTACTGGAATTGGAGTAGTGGTCGAGGAAGCTGGTGATCTTGCGCCACGTCGAATATCAGAGGAGTTTGCCCTCCTTTCAGTTAATTTATCCTTTTGATCGTCCTTCATAAGGTATTGACCTGGAACTTGAATCGATTGAGTAGCAGGATGGCTGGCGGTGGCATTGTTGGTTGGAGGAGTGGCATAAACTCGAAGCACTGACGGTTGGACAGATGGTTTTATTTGTAAAGCTTGATCGGTTGTTCCTCCTTGTTGTGTTTGTTGCACAGTCTTTACCGGACCCAAGGGCACTGTTTTGTAACGACATGCAATTCTTACAGCAGTAGTTGTTGCGGGCTGTGGTATACGCGATGGATTCGAAGTATTTGCCGTTGTTGGTGTAACCCTGGGAACGGAGCTCAAATTTCTCAAGGAGTTTATAGTTTGTACTACTCGTGGAGCACCTTGCTGCGATTGCACCTGTAAGTTAAAGAAAAAAAAAGGAATGAATGATGCTTCCGTGGAAGGAATTCAGATGTTATTTAATCGTTACCTGTTGAGGAGGAATTACAATTCTACTGACCGTTACTGAAGATAAGCCTGATGTTTCTGTATTAATGGCTAACTGACGACTAACCATAGGTTGCACTGGCTATTCTATTCGCACTGCCAACTATGGTGGTTGTTGCGGCCAATCGATTAACCGCAGCTATTGTACTGCTTATGGGTCTGAAAATCAATGCTGGCTGTACGCTTTGAGTCTATATTACAGGCTGCACTAGCTATGCATTGACTGTTTGAGGAGCTGGTAATCTTTGTACCACTGGAAGCCGTGTAATACTGTTGTTGCTTTAAAGAACAGGCGCTATTAATCTCGATGTTTTGCCAGAAACCCCAGCCATCATAGCAGCTAGAACGGGCCTTCCTTGGTTACTTGGAGTTATTAATCAAGGTTGTTGACTGCTATAAACTTTTGAAGTTTCTTCCATTCTAAAAAAATATTAAAGTAATGGCACTCACACCTTATGTCATACCTATAAATTTTGCATTCTTTCGTTCCACAGTAGCAACATTCAGTCATATCATAATCGATCCCAGCAATGAATAATAAATTACAATTTGTACCTTGGCATTTATCTGGACTAAACTTTCTGATTTTTTCTCTTCTTCTATCTCGTTTAGTTTTCTCAACTTTGAAAAACTTTCTCAAGAAATCTTGTTTCTTCTGAGCCCCATTCTATCCTAAGAGCGATTCTTGCAGCATTATTTCATTTTTTTTTGCTAATAAAACACCAACGGATAAAAATCTTGCCCATTGTGTAGAGAAGTTTCAGGAATATTTAATATATCACCATTTAATGTAGAATACAAATATTTCACCATCAATTTTGTATTACATTTGTCAGGCTCTCCAGAATACATATTTTGTGAAAATGTGTGGTGTCCTACACCGCCAGAAAAAATTTCTTTCTTGATCTAAAAATAAATAATTATTAAAATAAATTCTTCATCACTTACAATTTTATTATTTATGATTTTTTTTACCTTTCATTCTGTTGATAGCGATTTTAAAGTTAATACAGGTAATTTTCTGCGAACAGATAAACAATTTAAATTTAATAGGTAGAAATTTTGCATTTATTTGCTAAATATTCATAGTTCCTTCAATTATTATAAAGTTTTTAATTTTTACCATTATAGATCCCGAAAAATTATTAATTTTAGAAATGGAACAATTTTTTAAATTATTTAAATCAATATTTTCAAAAATATACCCTTTGAAATTTTGGTGTTAATCTAGCCAACAATGTTCTTGAAGTTTGGATATTTGTATAAGTGTTATCCAAAGGCAAAGATTCTCTATCCTTGGAAAATTGGATAAGTCCTGGTCTTCTAGAGAGCCCTCAGATAGGGTTATTCCAATATACGGTCTCTATTAATCAGATCCTGCTTGATGGACAAGTTAGAATCTTACATTAAAAATAATCAATGCGAATATCTTCTTCATAAATTCAATTAACGAAGGGTATATTTTAAACAACACTTAAAGAAAACTTTTTTAGAAATATAAAATTGTGTCACCTCAATCGATAATCCCCCTAGAGCTGTTAAAGTAGCTTCTGTAGTTCCAGCAAAAGTAACTTGTCGAAGAAAAGCATCTGAAGCATGACGTAATAAACTCATAGCATTTTCAGTGACAACAGCAGATGCAAAAATAATCCTTGTTCCATGGGCTACATTTACATATAAACTAAGAGTTTCTGCCCTTCCGTTAGCTAGTTAACCATTTCCTAATGTCAACAAGCTCAAATTTTGTATACGAACTGCCATAAACTGAAATTTATAAGATAACATGAAATACTAAAAATCTTTAATAATTGCAACTATATTTACCTGTACAAATGTAATCAACATTGAAGAAATCTTTTTAGTACTAAAATCCAATTCTTTGTTACTTTTTTTTTATTTTACCTACTGGAACACATCCTTCATAACGACTGCCAACAATGAGGCAACGCACAATAAGAAGTTAATAAATAAATTCAATACAGAAACTTAGTTCTTATACTAGTATCTCTAATTGATTCAAGTCTAAAATAACAAGACAATTTAATTTAAAGTTTACATCAAACGCTATGATTATATAGTTATAAATTATTTACCTCTTATTTTATCCAATAATCTTTGTAGTAAGCCTTTTTTTCTATCAAGTTCTGATGAATTTTCAATAGCTAAATTGAATTTAACTATATAACACTGCTACTCTGTACAAAAAAAGGTTAAACATTTATAGGTTATACACTTAATATTAAACATTGACATATGTATGAATAATATTATATTACAAGTTTTATGCCTACGTGGTGTTGTTAAAATCATTTCAATTAACTTATGCTGCATTGCCTTTTTTGTAAAGATCCGATTTTCAGTCCGATCTATAATTGTAACTTACTCCGAAATATAATTAACCTCAGAATTATGTTAGCTAATCTATAAAATTAATAATTAATAAATAAAGTATTTATTTCCTACAAATCGTAATAAGTAGTAATTAAATTTAATTGAAAAGTAGTCAATGCCAATTTGGATGAATGAAACACATTTATAATTACCTTCTAATTGGAAAGCAGCCACGAAAAGGAAAGGAAGGGTAAGTATTAGCATTCTTAACAGCTCACTAGAAAAATAACCAATGTAAGGCCTTTAAGGATTTTTAAGTTACTTTTAGAATAGTTTTAGTGCTGTTAAGATCGCTTCATTATAAAGAATGAGGAAACCAAACGCTTATCCTATTAACAGTAATGATTAAAGGCCAACTTTTAATAGACTTTAAAGTCCTTAAGTCAAACTTCAATCATATGTTAATAAGATAAATTGACTATGTGATGGGATGAACTTTGTTATATTATCTATAGGTTTTAAAGAACTTTATCAATTTTATAAATATTTAAGTGTCTTACGGTATTATAGCTGTTATAGAGTTATCAAAGGATGTATTGCACGCAGGGCATCGTTCGTGCTCCAGTTTTGATTTGCAAGTTTTGCAAATGCATAAATGATTGCACGGTGTAAATAGGACTGATGACATTTCTGATAAACATACAATGCACAGCCCTGGCTTGCGTAATTCAACTAAATCAACGTTCTCGAACGACTTATCGACTGGATAAAACGGTCTTTCTTCCTCAAATGTTGACCCAATATCATTGTTCAGTAAATAACTAAAATCGTCTTCCGGTACTAAATAAATATCATCTGAAAGAATTGTTATTAAAAATCGTATAAAGATTCTACAACACAGAGAACGCCTTAAAAATATTAACTTATTATGAATTGTAATTTTTTTTACCATCTAGCTCTTCAAACTCTCTCTGAACCATTTGTTGGTTATCCGCTAAATTTTCCATGTTTTCTATTTCAACTTTACCTTCAGCCTGTATATTTCCATTTACTTCATCTTCTATGTTAACATCATCTGTAAAGAATGTGAAATTGTTTCAATTTGAAATTTTTTAAAAATATAAGCTAGTTACTAAGTAGTATTGAATAAAATGTTATACATTATTATTGTAGTACTTATAGCATAAAATTATTACCTCCTACTGGCTGAGTTGTTCTTCTATATCCTAAGCTTGTTGTATTAGAAGCAGCTAAAAATATAATTTATATTTATATTTATATTTTTGGAAAGAAAGTTAAATTTATATCAAAGTCAATATTTTTACCATTAATTTCTTCAAATTCTCCCTGAACCTGTTGTTGGTTATCCGTTAAATTTTGCATGTTTGCTGTTCCAATTTCACCTTCAGCATGTATATTTCCTATCACTTCGTCTTCGATCTCAACATTATCTATAAAGAATGTAAAATTGTTTTAATTTCAATTATTTAAAATATAAGCTGGTAAATACAAATACTTACTATTTAGCAAAAATGCCTCGTACTGTTGCTGCTCGTGTTCTTTATTAAACATATTTAGAAAATCCTTGACTGTATAAATTTTCATATCCAAATTTTCTTGTGCTTCTTTAATTTTTATATTTTTATTTTTGTTGAACCTCGAACGAGGCCTTTTTACACTTAATCCTCTTTCTATACGATTACAATCTATTTCATGGTCCTTAATTAACTTTATAATATTATCTAATAGAAATATGAAGATTATTGAATTAATATATTAAACTGTACTTAGAAAAATGTATATTTCATGTTTAATTTTTTATAATATATATTAAAAGCAATGATAATTATTATCATTGCTTTTATATATATTATAAAAAATTAAACATGAAAAATACATTTTTATGATAATTATTATTTACATGCAAATCCCAAAGTAATTTGAATATAATACCTATGAATGACCAAATATTTGGTCGTATTTGTTGCATTCTCTGTGTTAAAACGTTGTGAAACGATTCAACGAGATTATTAGTACGAATCGGACAACCATACACGCTAACTTTACGCGAAATTGGTAACCATGTAGTCCTCATATATGTCATGAACAATAAAATGTTCGGGTATTCATCGCATTGTCTATCTGCGATTTCCTGCATAATATTCATAGCTTCTTGGAAAGTTTCATGCGGTAACAATGGCAGTGTCATTGACATTGAAAGCAAATTGTTTGGTGCACTCTTAAGGCCCAATTTTTTCCATTTTCGCAAAATACACTACAATAAAAAGAAAAATACAATTACATTATAAGAAATCAATTTTAAGTAGTAACAATAAAAAATAATTATTATACCTGACAAAAATGAAACCAGCATCCGTGTATCGATGCTTCCGGAAATTGTCGATTTAACGCCGACGTAGCTGCCTTCTCAAAGTCTGCCATTATGAATTTCAAATTATTCTTCAATTGTGGAGCTAGTTTCACAATTTCATTAAATATGGCATTATATAAAGTCATTGACTTTGATTCGCATAATATGAATATCGTAGCAATTCCCTGAAAGATTAATATATATTAAATAAAATTTTAGAAGTTCAAATTAATTTCAAATATAAATAGTTCTAAGCTATACCTTGTCGATATATCTTATGTGTATTGAGTACAATTGACTGAAGTGGGGAACTCGTGGCAATACCTAAATTTAAAAAATTGAAACTGCAGGCTACAAAATTATATTTTACTACAACAATTATAGCATAAGTTATATTAATAATTTGCTACATACCGAAAAGGTGCCATCAACATAAATTTCCCCCGACTTATTTAAAGCATCCAGTAATTTGTCGCTGCTAAAGAAAAATGCACATTTTCCATCCTCCGATACCACCTTTCCTTTATAAAAACCATTTAATGGCTCATAATTGTTTAATAACATGTCTAAATCATGTATCGTAAATGGTAGTGCTGGTCTGGACTTTATTCTTTCACGTGATAATACAGATTTCATGCTATTATATGTTATGTGCGCTGCAGCAGCTGGATTTTTTCTGCACACTCCGTCAAATATTTCTCTATTCGTAAGAGTTGAATCTTGACACATTTTTATCATTTCAGCCTTTAGTTGTGTAATATGATTTAAAAAAGAATCACCAGCATGGTTGTGTCTTTTTTCCAGGTGGTAAGTATCATCTTTCATTTTCAGTAATGCGATACATTTAAGCTCATTTCTTTTGGTGCATCTGAAGATATGTGAATATCTTGAATCAATATTATATGTATAATCTTCGTAAAGATACACTTTACTCCCGCTTCTTTTACCGTCGATAACTTGCATCTACAAGAAGAATCAAATTTTACATAGAAATACATGTCATCTTTAAAGGTTATGTTTGACATTTCGAAAGGGAGTTTAATATTAATGTTTTAATTATATTCTTACCTTTCTACAGGTGAAATAATATTTACTTCCGTAAACGACTCCAATAAATTTTCTTCAATCGCAAGTCTCCAATTTTCTGTCCAGCTCGATTTACTCCGAAAATTGATGCAGTGCTCCAATTGCTGCAATCCCGCCAAAAAATACATTTGGTAATCAGGGGTGGATTAAATTCGAGGCTACGATATAGTTTGTGTAAAAGTCGCCCCTCGATGTAGCGTAAATCTTTTCAAAGGGAATACTTTAGGCGCGGTGTCAGATCGAAATTTTGTCCAACATGATAAAACCTCATATGAAAATCACGATATTTAAATTAACTTCCTGTAAATTAGAGTGACCAGAGGTAATACGAGATAAACACGAGAAAGCAAAATCGTATTTTTGAACTATTTTTCATTAACTCTAGTCACTCTAATTTACAAGAAGTTAATTTAAATATCGTGATTTTCATACGAGGTTTTATCATGTTGGACAAAATTTCGTCCTGACACCGGCCCGGTGTCACAGTTAACTTCAAGACGATACGAAGTTGACGTGTGAGAAGACCTAACCAAGGAGAGGAGGTTAAGAAAAACAAGAATAGCCTAATTATTAGATAAGTATAATTTTTATTTAGCTACGAAACATTTTATTATATAAGAATAAATACTTTGTGGAAATTTCATTGTTTTTTCAGATACAAATGGAATTTCGTGCAGCATTGCAAAGTGGATTATTGGTTAGTTCAGGAAGAAGGATATTTTGAAAATGTTTGTGGTGCAACAGCAAGTTTTGCAGAAACGCTTCTTTTAATGACAATAAAATCAGTAGTTTATGATTTAAGAAGCTTGCAGCCATGTGAAATTTGTCCAAATGTGTGCAACAAGAACAGGTCGCATGTTGCGTCAGTTAATATGTATGAAACTAATTGACATATGGCCATACGAAGAAAATGTAATTGCTTATTTCAAAGCAGTTTTAAATGAAAGAGTTCCCAGGTATATCCAGTAGTTTTAGAAGCAAGTTTGGTTACATTTAAATACCATACTTCCAATATGCTTGCGTGTTTTATCCAGGAATGAATTGTTAATTGAAATGTGTTTTTCGTTATGCTCTTTTGTTTTAAATTATATTGAGATTATATTCTGTAATGTTATAGTTTCTATAATGAAAAAAATATAGGCAATAGTTTTTAAAAAGTGTACAATATATATTATTTAATTGTATTTATTCAAATAATTTTGTGCAATGTATAAACACAATATAATTTTTAATTGTAAAATATATACATAATGAGTACTTGTGAACACATTTTTGGTAGAATTTGGTGTGATAATGATCGTGGAGAAGGCTGAGACATAGGTGGTTCACTAAAGAGGCATCGGTGACCCAGGTAAATAGTTTTGTGTAAACTATGATAATTATGTTGGGGAGGACCCATTAGACTTCCTTGTAGGTTAGACGAATATGTAGCTTGTTAAGGTGGATCCATTGAACTTGAAGCTTGCACAGAACAGAGGTGGCACAGAAGAAGATGATTGGAGCGAAAGACTCATCATGCTTGTTACGCTCATGCTCCAGTTTATTTAAAATGAACTTCCTGCAGTTTCTATAATTTTAAATATAAATATAAATAATTCATTTATGGATAAAACACGCAATATGATCATACTATTTTATAAAGCTATTGGACCTACCGTAGGAACTCTTTCATTTAAAACTGCATTCATTGTATAATCCACTTTCCGACGCCGCATGAAATTTAATTTGCATCTGAAACAAACAAATAAAAATTCCACAAAGTATATATTTCTTAATACTAAAATATTCAATAACTTAGTAAAAAATACTTATCTAATAATGTCCTGTTAACCTCCTTTCCTTGGTTAGGTCTGTCACTTTACTTACAGTGATACAGTCGTCTGCTTCTCACCGATTTATCATTCACTACATTTGCATAAGTTTCCCGAGCATTTCCGATCTCCCTCTCTTACTTCTCTCACAGACGTCCCGTAATAGTAAAATTTTCCCCGCCGAAAAGCTTTACGCTGCATCGAAAGGCGACTCTTGCACAAACTATAGCGTAGGCTCGAATTCAATCCAACCCTGTTGGTAATTTGGTTATATGTATCCGCCTGAGGGCGCTCTTGAATTCTTAATTTAAAATTAATAAATTGATGCAATCGAAAATTGTTTGAAAATAAAAATTTTTTTATCCAGAATATGATTTAATTGTTTCTTTGCAAATAAGATGGAATATTATTTGCCTCCAGTTAATGCAGTATGACAGAATCAGAATTGGCCAATCTTGCTTTATAGAGCATTTTCCAATTCCTCTGAAAACTAATTGATGAATATACTTTTCGGAAATATTGTATTTTTATAATAATTGTACAAATAATTGTATTTCTATACATGTGATAATTTAAGAATAGAACACCAAGCATATTCAGTACAAATTTAACATAAAAATAGCTTGTACATAGTTTAATAAAATTGCAAATGTAAATAGTAATTAACTAACTGGTTTAAAAATGTTTAAAATCATGCAAAAGGATTCTCTTGCTGCAATGCTAGAATATGTTCTAAGTCACCAAGATTCAGCTTTACAGCAATATTAATTTATTGGTCATCGCTGAGTTATAATTGATTCCATTCCGAATTATCCCAGCCATAAAAGATTTCTTTTATTTGATTTTCACAGTTAGGCCTGAAAAATACTTTTAATTAATTAACGTAAATGGGCCAATATCTTTTAAACTTACCAATAATAAAACTTTAAATTGTTCTTGTTTCTGATTTTAAAGTTGCTCTTAATAATTTGTCATATTCCAGTTTGCTGTTTATTCTGTACTTCAATTATCCTTGATTCTCCAGAAGAATCATCCAAGCATGGCAAAGTTAGCATTTTGCAGTCATCGTATCCTCCTAAAAAATTATGGTAAAGCATGTCAATTAAGTTGCTGCGAAAACTATTTACAAATTCAATAGTTTTATATCTGTGAGATATAACTCTTACAACTTTGTTTAAAAAAAAGTATTGCTATCAAGACTAACTTACATTGAATATGCAGAATTTGTATTCTCCATCCTTTTCAAACCAGCTATGCAGAGAAAATTGTTGAAGGTTCCAATCCAGTCTGTCAGACCTATCTGCGAAGAGATGCTGCAGAAATCCAAATCTACTACTGTAAGGTGTATACTGTTTATACACGATAATACGGTCCGGATAGCAATTATTATTCTGAAATTAATAAAAATAATTAGCCGTTTTTTTTTTCAAAAGAAATAAACATCAAAAATTACCTTATGAAAAGATTTCTTGAAATATGATACATATTTTATTACGATGCACTAGTAAGGGCTGTTTTGTATCTTGAATTTGTAAATTAATATAATAATGAACTAATGTTATAGTTCCATTTTTCCTTTCAAAAGTGGTCATAGGAGATTTATTCCAAGCAATGTCATCGATTTTATAAGTTCTATTATTTAACGAGTCATTACATTTCATTAAAGCATCTTTGAATGAAGAGCCTTTCTTGTTCATTCAGTTCACGCCTATAATTATCAAATAATAAACCACGTTACTGGGAAAATTACAATTCTTACTACATATTTATTGTCAAGACTTACATTAATGAATAAACTGTAGTAGTATGTAAGATTCTATGTTTTGTTTCTAGACAAAGTTTTAAGCCTCTTTCGTACTCATTTGCTACCGTCACATAACCAGGCCACATCTTTAATTTATGCTTAGGTGTAGCTGTCGCTCATTTTGGACTGTAGCTATCAAATCCAATAGGATCTAAGCTAAGAACTTTTAAAATATGTTTTATTAATATATTAAGAATATGGAAGTATGGTATTTGAATGCAGCCAAACTTGTTTCTAAAACTACTGGAAATACCTGGGAACTCTTTCATTTAAAACTGCTTTGAAATAAGCAATTATATTTTCTTCGTATTGCCATATGTCAATTAGTTTCATACATATTAACTGACGCAACATGCGACCTGTTCTTGTTGCACACATTTGGACTAATTTCACATGGCTGCAAGCTTCTTCAATCATAAACTATTGATTTTATTGTCATTAAAAGAAGCGTTTCTGCAAAACTTGCTGTTGCACCACAAACATTTTCAAAATATCCTTCTTCCTGAACTAACCAATAATCCACTTTGCAATGCTGCACGAAATTCCATTTGTATCTGAAAAAACAATGAATTTTCCACAAAGTATTTATTCTTACATAATAAAATGTCTCATAGCAAAATAAAAATTATACTTATCTAATAATTAGGCTATTCTTGTTTTTCTTAACCTCCTCTCCTTGGTTAGGTCTTCTCACACGTCAACTTCGTATCGTCTTGAAGTTAACTGTGACACCGGGCCGGTATCGGATCGAAATTTTGTCCAACATGATAAAACCTCATATGAAAATCACGATATTTAAATTAACTTTTTGTAAATTAGAGTGACTAGAGTTAATGAAAAATAGTTCAAAAATACGATTTTGCTTCCCCGTGTTTATCTCGTATTACCTCTGGTCACTCTAATTTACAGGAAGTTAATTTAAATATCGTGATTTTCATATGAGGTTTTATCATGTTGGACAAAATTTCGATCTGACACCGCGCCTAAAGTATTCCCTTTGAAAAGATTAATTACGCTACATCGAAGGGCGACTTTTACACAAACTATAGCGTAGCCTCGAATTTAATCCACCCCTGATTACCAAATGTATTTTTTGGCGGGATTGCAGCAATTGGAGCACTGTATCAATTTTCGGAGTAAATCGAGCTGGACAGAAAATTGGAGACTTGTGATTGAAGAAAATTTATTGGAGTCGTTTACGGAAGTAAATATTATTTCGCCTGTAGAAAGGTAAGAATATAATTAAAACATTAATATTAAACACCCTTTCGAAATGTCAAACATAACCTTTAAAGATGACATGTATTTCTATGTAAAATTTTATTCTTCTCGTAGATGCAAGTTATTGACGGTAAAAGAAGCGGGAGTAAAGTATACCTTTACGAAAATTATACTTACAACATAGATTCAAGATATACGCATATCTTTAGATGCTCCAAAAGACGTAGTCATCAATGCCCTGGATTATTGTTAAGGAAAAATGATATGTATTTGCTTAAAAATGATCATAATCATTCTACTAAGTTGTATGTCTCTGAGATTGCACAGCTAAAAGCTGAAATGATAAAAACGTGTCAAGAATCATCTCTTACGAATAAGGAGATCTTTGACGGAGTGTGTAGAAATAATCCAGCTGCTGCAGCGCACATAACATATGGTAGTATGAAATCTGTATTATCACGTGAAAGAATAAAGTCCAGACCAGCACTACCATCTACGATACATGATTTAGACATGTTATTAAACAATTATGAGCCATTAAATGGTTTTTATAAAGGAAAGGTGGTATCGGATGATGGAAAATGTGCATTTTTCTTTAGCAGCGACAAATTACTGGATGCTTTAAATAAGTCGGAGGAAATTTATGTTGATGGCACCTTTTCGGTATGTAGCAAATTATTAATGTAACTTATGCTATAATTGTTGTAAAATATAATTTTGTAGCCTGCAGTTTAAATTTTTTAAATTTAGGTATTGCCACGAGTTCCCCATTTCAGTCAATTGTACTCAATACACATAAGATATATCGACAAGGTATAGCTTAGAACTATTTATATTTGAGATTAATTTGAACTTCTAAAATTTGATTTAATATATATTAATCTTTCAGGGAATTGCTACGATATTCATATTATGCGAATCAAAGTCAATGACTTTATATAATGCCATATTTAATGAAGTTGTAAAACTAGCTCCACAGCTGAAGACTAATTTGAAGTTTGTAATGGCAGACTTTGAGAAGGCTGCTACATCAGCGTTAAATAATCAATTTCCGGAAGCATCTATACACGGATGCTGGTTTCATTTCTGTCAGGTATAATAATTATTTAATATTATGATCTTGAAGATTTTTAAGTGATTATATCTGTTTTAAGTATAAAATTTGTTTTCTCTATTTTAGGCAGTAACAAGAAAATGGAAATCTTTAGAGCTTTCTGATGAACCACTGGAAATACTATTCATGGTGAAATCTTTACCGCTAATCCCAGAATATATGTTTGAAGATGCGTTAAACTTGATCGAAATGTTGGTTTTACTAGGCTATGAGGAACACTATTTATCTTTACAAGTATTTATAAATTATCTAAAAAATACGTGGCTACCAATAGCTTCAGTGATTAGTAATTTCGAGTCTCCAGTTAGAACTAATAACTTGGTAGAATCTTTCCATAAAGAAATAGGTGTTAAGCTAACTAAACGGACGTCAAATATATGGATATATCTTGGTTAGTTGATTGTCTAAAATTGTGTTATTAATTTCTATACATTTTTATATGAATTCTAAAAACCGGATATTTTATATAGACTTTTGTTTTTTTATAATGACTTTTTCATCTTGTAGATAAATTAACAAAATTAATAATTGACGAAGAATTGAAATTAGATAGACTTGAAAAGGGTCAACGTGTTAGATCTTTACGAGCTCGTTATTATAAGGAGCGTGATGCTACAATTCATCAGGCCCAAACTGATTTAATAAATTGCAGACTTAGTCTCTATCAATTTTTAAAAATGTTTTACCATATCGAAAAACAGGAAGAGCCTACATTAGCTAAAGGTAAAGTATTTTATGAGAAAATTGTAATTAATAATTCATATTCCATACTGTAAGTAATTGAATATATATTTATTTTCAGCAAATAATATAGCAACGGACAGAATTAACTCTCAAGAAAATTATAGCTCTGATATATCATTAAGAGAGCACTCTAATATGAATGATAGCTATAATTCTCAGTTTAATAGCAAAGGTATATGCTAGAAACTGATGCAATATATTCTATAAATTAACTTACATTATTCGAATTACAAAAATCAAACATTTTTAATTAATTATTTAATTAAATTTTGACGTAGGTTCGACAGAAGCTTCACAGTTGATATCTAAAGAAATAAAGATAGTTTTGCCAAGAATTAACTATTTAAAAAGCAAAAGATGTGGTAAAAGAAAACCTCTGGCTACTATAAGGTTAGTTATCGGAATAATTATAAATTGGTTCTAGTAGAAAGATATTAATATTTTTTTGAATTAATATTTTATTTTTGTAGTAACCATTTGAACGTTAAAGGCAATAGAAATAGACACAGCAGCTCATAATAAGAAATTTTTATTTGAAGACGAAAGACATTTCTATCCAGTGCAGAAGTCGTTCGAGAACTTTATTTAGTTGAATTACGCAAGCCAAGACTATGCATTGTAAGCTTATCAGAAATGTTATCAGTCCTATTTACAACGTGCAAAACTTGCAAATAAAAACTGGAGCATCAATGATGCCCTGCGTGCAATACATCATTTGATAGCTCAATAACAGCTATAATACCGTAAGACACTTAAATATTTATAAAATTTATAAAGTTCTTTAAAACCTGTAGAAAATATAACAAAGTTCATCCCAATACATAATCAATTTATCTTATTAACATATGATTGAAGTTTGACTTAAGGACTTTAAAGTCTATTAAAAGTTGGCCTTTAATCATTACTGTTAATAGGATAAGCGTTTGGTTTCCTCATTCTTTATAATGAAGCGATCTTAACAGCACTAAAACTATTCTAAAAGTAACTTAAAAATCCTTAAAGGCCTTACATTGGTTATTTTTCTAGTGAGCTGTTAAGAATGCTAATACTTACCCTTCCTTTCCTTTTCGTGGCTGCTTTCCAATTAGAAGGTAATTATAAATGTGTTTCATTCATCCAAATTGGCATTGACTACTTTTCAATTAAATTTAATTACTACTTATTACGATTTGTAGGAAATAAATACTTTATTTATTAATTATTAATTTTATAGATTAGCTAACATAATTCTGAGGTTAATTATATTTCGGAGTAAGTTACAATTATAGATCGGACTGAAAATCGGATCTTTACAAAAAAGGCAATGCAGCATAAGTTAATTGAAATGATTTTAACAACACCACGTAGGCATAAAACTTGTAATATAATATTATTCATACATATGTCAATGTTTAATATTAAGTGTATAACCTATAAATGTTTAACCTTTTTTTGTACAGAGTAGCAGTGTTATATAGTTAAATTCAATTTAGCTATTGAAAATTCATCAGAACTTGATAGAAAAAAAGGCTTACTACAAAGATTATTGGATAAAATAAGAGGTAAATAATTTATAACTATATAATCATAGCGTTTGATGTAAACTTTAAATTAAATTGTCTTGTTATTTTAGACTTGAATCAATTAGAGATACTAGTATAAGAACTAAGTTTCTGTATTGAATTTATTTATTAACTTCTTATTGTGCGTTGCCTCATTGTTGGCAGTCGTTATGAAGGATGTGTTCCAGTAGGTAAAATAAAAAAAAAGTAACAAAGAATTGGATTTTAGTACTAAAAAGATTTCTTCAATGTTGATTACATTTGTACAGGTAAATATAGTTGCAATTATTAAAGATTTTTAGTATTTCATGTTATCTTATAAATTTCAGTTTATGGCAGTTCGTATACAAAATTTGAGCTTGTTGACATTAGGAAATGGTTAACTAGCTAACGGAAGGGCAGAAACTCTTAGTTTATATGTAAATGTAGCCCATGGAACAAGGATTATTTTTGCATCTGCTGTTGTCACTGAAAATGCTATGAGTTTATTACGTCATGCTTCAGATGCTTTTCTTCGACAAGTTACTTTTGCTGGAACTACAGAAGCTACTTTAACAGCTCTAGGGGGATTATCGATTGAGGTGACACAATTTTATATTTCTAAAAAAGTTTTCTTTAAGTGTTGTTTAAAATATACCCTTCGTTAATTGAATTTATGAAGAAGATATTCGCATTGATTATTTTTAATGTAAGATTCTAACTTGTCCATCAAGCAGGATCTGATTAATAGAGACCGTATATTGGAATAACCCAATCTGAGGGCTCTCTAGAAGACCAGGACTTATCCAATTTTCCAAGGATAGAGAATCTTTGCCTTTGGATAACACTTATACAAATATCCAAACTTCAAGAACATTGTTGGCTAGATTAACACCAAAATTTCAAAGGGTATATTTTTGAAAATATTGATTTAAATAATTTAAAAAATTGTTCCATTTCTAAAATTAATAATTTTGCGGGATCTATAATGGTAAAAATTAAAAACTTTATAATAATTGAAGGAACTATGAATATTTAGCAAATAAATGCAAAATTTCTACCTATTAAATTTAAATTGTTTATCTGTTCGCAGAAAATTACCTGTATTAACTTTAAAATCGCTATCAACAGAATGAAAGGTAAAAAAAAACATAAATAATAAAATTGTAAGTGATGAAGAATTTATTTTAATAATTATTTATTTTTAGATCAAGAAAGAAATTTTTTCTGGCGGTGTAGGACACCACACATTTTCACAAAATATGTATTCTGGAGAGCCTGACAAATGTAATACAAAATTGATGGTGAAATATTTGTATTCTACATTAAATGGTGATATATAAAATATTCCTGAAACTTCTCTACACAATGGGCAAGATTTTTATCCGTTGGTGTTTTATTAGCAAAAAAAAAATGAAATAATGCTGCAAGAATCGCTCTTAGGATAGAATGGGGCTCAGAAGAAACAAGATTTCTTGAGGAAGTTTTTCAAAGTTAAGGAAACTAAACGAGATAGAAGAAGAGAAAAAATCAGAAAGTTTAGTCCAGATAAATGCCAAGGTACAAATTGTAATTTATTATTCATTGCTGAGATCGATTATGATATGACTGAATGTTTCTACTGTGGAACGAAAGAATGCAAAATTTATAGGTATGACATAAGGTGTGAGTGCCATTACTTTAATATTTTTTTAGAATGGAAGAAACTTCAAAAGTTTATAGCAGTCAACAACCTTGATTAATAACTCCAAGTAACCAAGGAAGGCCCGTTCTAGCTGCTATGATGGCTGGGGTTTCTGGCAAAACATCGAGATTAATAGCGCCTGTTCTTTAAAGCAACAACAGTATTACACGGCTTCCAGTGGTACAAAGATTACCAGCTCCTCAAACAGTCAATGCATAGCTAGTGCAGCCTGGAATATAGACTCAAAGCGTACAGCCAGCATTGATTTTCAGACCCATAAGCAGTACAATAGCTGCGGTTAATCGATTGGCCGCAACATCCACCATAGTTGGCAGTGCGAATAGAATAGCCAGTGCAACCTATGGTTAGTCGTCAGTTAGCCATTAATACAGAAACATCAGGCTTATCTTCAGTAACGGTCAGTAGAATTGTAATTCCTCCTCAACAGGTAACGATTAAATAACATCTGAATTCCTTCCACGGAAGCATCATTCATTCCTTTTTTTTTTCTTTAACTTACAGGTGCAATCGCAGCAAGGTGCTCCACGAGTAGTACAAACTATAAACTCCTTGAGAAATTTGAGCTCCGTTCCCATGGTTACACCAACAACGGCAAATACTTCGAATCCATCGCGTATACCACAGCCCGCAACAACTACTGCTGTAAGAATTGCATGTCGTTACAAAACAGTGCCCTTGGGTCCGATAAAGACTGTGCAACAAACACAACAAGGAGGAACAACCGATCAAGCTTTACAAATAAAACCATCTGTCCAACCGTCAGTGCTTCGAGTTTATGCCACTCCTCCAACCAACAATGCCACCGCCAGCCATCCTGCTACTCAATCGATTCAAGTTCCAGATCAATACCTTATGAAGGACGATCAAAAGGATAAATTAACTGAAAGAGGGCAAACTCCTCTGATATTCGACGTGGCGCAAGATCACCAGCTTCCTCGACCACTACTCCAATTCCAGTAAGAATAAGGCACACACCGAGTTTGTTAGGTACGATTCTATACTCTATTTTCTAGAAAATGTTCCTGCCAATGGTAGAAATGGTTTAAAAGTTTGGCCAAACCCCTTAGGAAACACTGGGAAGAACAGATGCGGCAGCAGGCTTCACCATTATAGAAGGCCGAATGACGTGAGTACCAGCGAGGAAAAAAAACCAACAGCTGCGGAATTATCTCAGCAAAAGCACGTTTTGCAAAAGCTCAACGGATGGAGAATTTATCATCTCTCCACGCAAATGGAGGATATCGCAGATCTTTAGAAACGGGTGAGATTCGAGGAGGAAATTCCTCCAAATTTCACGATAATACCATTTTCCCTTTTTGCTCAGGTTCACGAGAAATTTCAGGCAACACTGACTTTGCTCGAGTCACACCAAACCATTAATGGTAGACAGGATGATGGATTGCAATGCGTGAATGAATTGATAAAGGGAAATATGCAGCGTAGTAACTCAATTAGCGAGGGCATGAATGAAGTGATGTGAAGGGACACATTACGTACATTTTGCAGCGTGTGGTAATAAGGGCGCGCTGAAGAAACGAGACAAATGAACTATTACTCAAAAGCAAGTCAATTTGTCAATAATATCAAACGGGAAATTTATTATCGAGATGCGTTAAAATTTATACGTTTAAAAGACACGAGTATGAAGTAGTATATTTACATTTAATTATATGAAACACTTTGATGTTTTTATTTTAATAAAATAATTCTTAATCTTCTATTGCATAACATGTTCTCTCTCTCTCTCTCTGTATAAAAGATAATTTAAGGCAAGAAAGACACAGATCGTGCACGTGAACGTAATTTAGAGAGAGCAGCTTCAGATAAGAGATGCAGATTACAACTATAAAGCGAACGTAACATAAGTGAACAAATGAAATGTCACGAATAGGCTAAAAGTGAAAATTGGATTTTCTGGTGTTTGGACAGAATCGTTAAACGAATTGCCTGATGGTAAAAGATCATTAGAAGCTATATTATCAATATTAGCAATTCTTTTATTTAAACATGCACCACTTTATAAATTAGATGAGGTAGATGCTGCTACAGATTTTTGTAATACAGAGAATATTGGTGCAATGTTAAACAGAAATTTCAAACGTTCCTAATTTACTGTAGTAACGATAGAAGCAAGAAGTCTAAAAATTAGAAAATTTCATAAAGGTTGTAAGTGTACATATATGTAAAGTATATAAGCGAAATGATAACTATCATGTAATCGAATTAATTAAACAGTTAAAACTGTTGTACAAAATGTAATTAAATAATGGATTAAAAATGACAAATTCGTTTATTTTTTTCAAAGTTGCATTTATTTGGATTTCCTTAAAAAACATTGTACTGCTTTCTTAAAATAAAATGTATATAATATTAACATATACATTTAGCGCGTAAATTAATTTTATAGATATTTTTATGATAATTTTGAAATTTATGTCATAATAAAGTTTTGTATCTATAAGGTGAGTTTTCAATACATCTGTCCTATCACAGTAAGCGACCGTACTGTATATTGCACATAATTAACATGAATATATGCAATAGTATGATGATGATGTTTACTAGCAATTGGTTAAAAATAAACATTGCAATTTATATACCCTAAGAACGGTTCACGTGTTACCAGTGTTACCGTAGTCTAACAGGCTAGAGTCTAGACTATCACACACGGAGCTCGGGTTCAAGTCTCGCAATAGATATTTTTTTTTTATGAATTTTTATTATTTTCATAGCCAAATTCGATTTCACATTTGAAAGAACGATCAATAAAAGATTTCATATGATTTACAGTTTATGGTTATCAAGGTTTATTTCGCACAAATGAAAATAAATATTACATTTCAAATACCGTAGGAACACTTCACGTGTTACCAATGTGAGCATAGCCTAACGCACAAGAGTCTGCACTATCATGCGCGGAGCTCGGGTTCGAGTCCCATCCTAGATCAACTATTTTTAATGGAAGATATTCTTTATATTAATTTTTCTTTTCTTCTAAATTAATGGTCATTGTAAATTTTAAACCATTCTTTTTTTAAATATTTTAAGATTTTCTGTCATTACGTCTTATTGCGCATATGCACAGGAAATTCTTTACTTGAATACAATCAGTTGACTATTAGTAGAGTAAGATCTGTTGAATATTAAAAGATTAAAAGAGTTGACTATAATGTCGAATCGGGACGTGCAGAATCGCGACGTGCAGAATCGGGACGTGCAGAATCGGGACGTGCAGAATCGGGACGTGCAGAATCGCGACGTGCAGAATCGCGACGTGCAGAATCAGGACGTGCAGAATCGGGACGTGCAGAATCGGGACGTGCAGAATCGCGACGTGCAGAATCGAGACGTGCAGAATCGAGACGTGCAGAATCGAAATATAGCCAATTTATTAATAACATTTATTACAGTTGCTTTATTAATTAAATTGTGATAAAATTGTCAAATTCTGACGTGGCAAATGCAACGTGTCAAATCGGGACGTGTTGAATAGGGACGTGTCGAATTGGGACGCATTCAAAACTACGTGTCGAATCGGGACGTGTCCAAAGTTACGTGCTGAATCGGGACGTGTCGAATCGGGACGTGTCGAATAAACACGTGCTGAAATGGGTATCACTCTACAAAGCTGGATACCTGAAAATCAATTATGTCATCAGCTATGTATAATCGAATCGCGACGAGATAAACGATAGATCCTATGGAGAATTTTGTAGATCACACCATGGTGAGTAAAAAAGGGCCTATTGACTCTATGGTTATATCGTCGCGATTCGATTATACATAGCTGGTGACATAATCGATTTTCAGGTATCCAGCTATGTATAATCGAATCGCGACGAGATAAACGATAGATCCTATGGAGTATTTTGTAGATCACACCATGGTGAATAAAAAAGTTCCTATTGACGCTAAAGTTATCTCGTCGCGATTCAATTATACATAGCTGGATACCTGAAATTCAATTATGTCATCAGCTATGTATAATCGAATCGCGACGAGATAGACGATAGATCCAATGGATACTTTTGTAGATCACAATATGGTGAATAAAAAAGGGCCTATTGACTCTATGGTTATATCGTCGCGATTCGATTATACATAGCTGGTGTCATAATCGATATTCAGGTATCCAGCTATGTATAATCGAATCGCGACGATATAACCATAGAGTCAATAGGCCCTTTTTTATTCACCATATTATAGAGTTATTAATTTTTAAGAAACTGAAATTATTTTATTTCACCATGTTATACATGGATCCAACAATGCTCGCATCTTCGAGGCTTCGTCATGACTGACTTGACCTACACGATATTCACACACAATTTCCCACTCTCACTCATTACCCAATTATAACAATCACACACCTCATAGTCGAATCATACGGACTAGGCAGTTCGTTAATTTCAAATATTCCTACAATCGGCCATCCTACGAGCTCATTCGACCCCGAATGTATTTTGCTTTGTGGTTATATCTTATAAGTTTTCGGCTATATTCACCTCGTCAAATTCCTCAACATTGTCATCTGCACTTTCGTCATCCCCTAATCACGGTTTTATATAGTCAGCCGCGGACGACGTATGTCTCGGGCCTTCGTGTGAGCCTACTTTATGTACAATGTACCGGTTATTTCGCATACGCTTGCCTATTTCGTATGGGCCAAAATATTTAGCTGCTAGTTTGGTTCCAGGGGCCTGCTGTGTACGACGTATAGCGACTAAGTCCCCTTCTTGGTATTGTTGGGCTTTCTTTCGTTTGCGATTATATGTTTTTCTATTTTCTTCTTGCAATTTGAGGATTTCTTCATTTGCGGTTGCCCGTAACTCGTCACGGTGGATTTGGAAAGCCTCTGTCCATTCCTGCTCTAATAGCTCACGAATATGATGATCCTCTTTTAGTCTAGCGTGTGTACCGAATAAGAAACGAAAAGGTGTTGTACCAATACTCCGTTGTATCACCGTGTTCAAGTACTGCTGCGCTACATGAAGATGTTTAAACCATTCTTCCGGTCTTGGGGAAGACAATTTCGTTAGCATCGCGATTAATGTCCTATTCACGCGTTCGACTTGGCCGTTTGCGCGGGGTACTCCGGTTGTGGTTACAATGTGTTTAATATTCTCAGTTCTACAGTATTCGTCAAATTCGCTTGATGTGAACGCAGTTCCACGGTCGGATATTATTCTTCTGGGATTCCCAAATACAATCGATTGTTTTTTCAGCTTATCAATGACTTCGGCCGTCGTTGTCGATTTAGTTGCGTATAACCAAATGAATTTACTAAAGCCGTCAATTATAACTAAAATATGCTTATATGATTTTTTGGTCGTTGCTAGAGGACCCAAGTGATCGATGTGGTACGTATCTAAAGGGACCATTCCCTTGTCGATCGGACATAACCAGCCCTCTTGCTTACCACCACGTTTTTCAGCTAAGATACAATCGATACAGTTCATAACTACCTTTTCAATCCTTTTTCGTAAGTTTGGTATGAAATAATCTTGTTTTATTGTAAATTCTGTTTTTGCTACCGAAAAGTGACCTCGCTGGTGGGCGCTGATTGTTGTATACATTGATTTCGGGACAACGAATAAGACCTCTCCTTCATTTTCTTTCAACAGCACATCATTTCGCACAATAAAACCGTTTGACTTCCCGGCTTTCGTCAGTTCTATGATTCGCATAATCTCGTTGTCGTCTTACTGTGCTTTTTTCAATCGCGCCACGAGTGAATCATTAGTTTCTTCGATCAGTAAGCAGGTTGGTAGAGCATTTCGGCTCAAGGCATCCACGTGAGCCATACTACTCCCTGGTCGATGCTCCAAAGTATAATTAAACTCCTCTAATAAGAGTGCCCACCTGGCTACTCGTACGCAAAGATCTTTCTTTCCCATTGTAGCAGCAAACGCACGACAATCCGTAATGATTTTAAAGGGAATATGCAGTAGATAAACACGGAACTTTTTAACTGCATTGACGATTGCTAGGACTTCTAATTCATAGCTGCTATACTTTTCTTCAATGGGAGTTGTTTTCCTACTAGCATAGTAGACTGGATGCATCCTGTTATCATCGACGTCGCGTTGCATAAGGATGGCACCGTATCCCTGGCTAGATGCATCGGTATGCAATTCCGTCTCTGCGCCAATCCTATATAATCGTATCACAGGCCCCTTAATCAGTAGAGCTTTTAAATGATTGAACGCATTTAATTCTGGTTCGCCAAAGTTGAACTTTACATCAGCCCGTAATAGATTTGTTAACGGTCTTGCGATTATTGAATAACCGGGGATAAATTTTCTAAAATAGCCGGTTAGTCCAAGGAATTGCTGAATCCCGCGTGCATTTAGCGGAACTGGAAAATTCTGAACAGCCTCCGACTTCCGATCGGTGGGACGAATACAACCGTTCTCTATTACGTGTCCCAAATATTCCACGGTCGTTTCCAGAAGTTTACATTTTTTCCAATTAAATGCTAATCCATGATTACTAGCAACACTCAAGACTTTTTTGAGTTTCTCTATTCCACTTCCACGATCATTGGAAGGTATAATAAGGTCATCCATATATAACAAAACCGTTTTATCGCGTACTAAGTCTTTAAAAACGATATTAATAAACTTCTGGAATACGGCCGGTGAATTGCACAATCCGAAAGGTACTTTCCTGAATTCGTAGTGGCCGTCGGGCACAACGAAGGCAGTATATTTTTGGCTAGCCTCTTCGATTGGAACGTGAAAAAAACCGTTTTGTAAGTCTAGTGTGCTAAATATTTTAGAGTCCTGCAGGGCGTCCAACTGGTCTTCCACCAGTGGTAGTGGATTTCGGTCCTTGAACATTTTTTTATTGAGCAGGCGATAATCCACACATAACCTATTTGACCCGTCGCGTTTCTTGACCAAAACTACCGGGCTCGCGAAATCGGATACAGACGGTTGTATTATTCCAGCCTCTAACCACTCGTCGACAATTTCGTTTACTATTGTCTTCTCGATTGGCGACAACCTTCGAGGCCTAATGTTTATAGGTTCCTCGTCCTTTAATATTATCTTCATCCGTACTCCTATGTCACGCGTCGATCCCGGTTCATATTCATCTATTAATTCCATAACGGCCTTTCTTTCTTCTTCGTTCTGAGCATGAAATTTTACGCTGTTTCTCGGCTCCGGATCTATGGTAATTTGGTATATTTCAGGTATATCCAGATTATCATCCGATACAGGCTTTATTATAGCTACACCGAGTCGCATGTTCAGTTCGACAGTATCTAAGAAGTCCTTACCGATCAAAAGAGAATATCTTGATAAATTATCAGGGATCACGTGAACCCGTATTTCGTACGCATGTCCATCTATGGTTAGCTGTGCTTTAAACACACCGATGGTCGTATTTTGCTGAGTCCCGATGCCGCTAAAAGTTATTCGTTCATCGTGGAGAGATGGAAAACCCAACCGTTCGAGCTCACTTTGTTTCAATATAGTGATATCGTTGCCGGTGTCTATGATTGCTGACATGGGAAGGTTATTTAATATTACCTCTTTTTTTTGTTTGTGCTGTCGCCACCCTGTCACTTCTACGCTATTCGCTGATGTCTTTTGACGCCTTGGACATTTCGCCGCAATGTGCCCATGAGCCTTGCATTCGAAACACTTCACTCCTTTATCCTTTACTGGGCAATTCGCGCTTACGTGGTTCTTATCTCCACAATTAAAACATATTACGCTATTTCGCCTTACAAAACTAGATTCTTTTTGATCACTCGCTCGCTTCTTATAGTCATTACTGAGTTTGTCACGCTTCTCCTTTTCGTCGGTGCTCTCGCTGGTCCTTGCTGCGTTACTTCGTCGGTCCTCCAGCTTAACTTCTTCGAACGCCAATAGCATTTCGTCTCGCGTCGTGAAGCCTTGAACTCGTGCTAGATCTCGCAAATGCTGGTCGGGTATGCCGTCTATGATGTATCCCAAAATGTCGTCCTCTTTCATGTCGAGTCGATTCCCCAAAATGACATTGTTATGGACATAATCGTGAAACGTTTCTCTCTTCTTCCAACTCCTTTCTTCAAAACGTCTACGGAGTAGTATTTTATTTGGGCGATGGTAGAACATGCTGCGTAACTCGCTTAATAACTGGTCTGGATCCATCTCCAAATAATCAGACTTGGAATAAAACCATTCGCTTGCGCGTCCTTTTAACTTCATTCCGATCAAAATCTTAGTCCGATTTTCGTCCAAGTCATATGCGTCTCTAAGGAATTTGATCCGCCGGTCCCAATTTTCGAAGTCTTCAGCACTCCCCGTAAAATCGTTGAGCAGGTCCGCCACTGCCGTTATGTTCATTTTCGAATTATCAGAGTGAATTGCTGTGTTTCTCTGGGTGCGCCTCCTCGTCTGATGTTCTGTCTCGTTGTTACCTCTGCCATCAACTACTTGTCTTACTGTATTGTCGTCTCGCTGTACTGATCGAAGCAATTCTATTTCACGTTTTGCTAATTCTAGCTCTCTTATCGCTAACTCTTTCTCCCGTCTATAAACCTCGATTTCTCTCTGATAAATCTCGTTTATTTCTATCACTCGAGTGGTATCTCCAACGCGACTTCGCATATTTGCTGTACTCTCATTATTATTCGTCATCATACTTCTTTCGCCAGCCATACCAACAGTCCCGTCGTTCACGCCATTTTCGTCGATGTGTAGCAGTTCTCCTCCATTGACCGCCATATTTGCGTCGACTTCTTCCCCGATTAAATTATTCAGTTCAGCAATCTGAATGTTTAGGTACGCGGTTATTAATCTGCTCGCGAGTTCACTTTTAGTTCCTTTCGTCGATAGACCCTTGTTCACACAAAAGCTTTTTAGCTGTTGAAGCTTAAGGCTCATCAAATTAACACTACCGGACTCCATTTGTTTCTTAGTCTGTATGGCTTTTCCAATTTTTTGTGTTGCTCTGATCCCGGCTGAGCCCCCAATTTATAGAGTTATTAATTTTTAAGAAACTGAAATTATTTTACTTCACCATGTTATACATGGATCCAACAATGCTCGCATCTTCGAGGCTTCGTCACGACTGACTTGACCTACACGACATTCACACACAATTTCCCACTCTCACTCATTACCCAATCATAACAATCACACACCTCATAGTCGAATCATACGGACTAGGCAGTTCGTTAATTTCAAATATTCCTACAATATTGTGATCTACAAAAGTCTCCATTGGATCTATCGTCTATCTCGTCGCGATTCGATTATACATAGCTGATGACATAATCGATTTTCAGGTATCCAACTTTGTATAATCGAATGGCGACGAGATAACCATAGAGTCAATGAGACTTTTGTAGATCATAATATGGTGAATAAAAAAGGGCCTATTGACTCTACGGTTATATCGTCGCGATTCGATTATACATAGCTGGTGACATAATCGATTTTCAGGTATCCAGCTATGTATAATCGAATTGCGACGAGATAAACGATAAATCCTATGGAGAATTTTGTAGATCACACCATGGTGAATAAAAAAGTTACTATTGACGCTAAAGTTATCTCGTCGCGATTCAATTATACATAGCTGGATACCTGAAATTCAATTATGTCATCAGCTATGTATAATCGAATCGCGACGAGAGAGCCATAGAGTCAATAGGAACTTTTTTATTCAACATTAGGTGATCTACAAAAGTCTCCATTGGATCTATCCTCTATTTCGTCGCGATTCGATTATACATAGCTGATGACATAATCGAGTTTCAGGTATCCATCTATGTATAATCGAATCGCTACGAGATAGACGATAGATCCAATGAAGACTTTTGTAGATCACATCATGGTGAATAAAAACGTTCCTATTGACTCTATGGTTATCTGGTCGCAATTCGATTATACAAAGCTGGATACCTGAAAATCAATTATGTCATCAGCTATGTATAATCGAATCGCGACGAGATAGCCATAGAGTCAATAGGAACTTTTTTATTCAACATTAGGTGATCTACAAAAGTCTCCATTGGATCTATCCTCTATTTCGTCGCGATTCGATTATACATAGCTGATGACATAATCGATTTTCAGGTATCCATCTATGTATAATCGAATCGCGACGAGATAAACGATAGATCCAATGGAGACTTTTGTAGATCACACCATGGTGAATAAAAACGTTCCTATTGACTCTATGGTTATCTGGTCGCAAATCGATTATACAAAGCTGGATACCTGAAAATCGATTATGTCATCAGCTATGTATAATCGAATCGCGACGAGATAGCCATAGAGTCAATAGGAACTTTTTTATTCACCATTAGGTGATCTACAAAAGTCTCCATTGGATCTATCCTCCAATTCGTCGCGATTCGATTATACATAGCTGATGACATAATCGATTTTCAGGTATCTATTGTAAGCATTAATTTAAAATTTCAAACTTATTCCCGCCGACTAGCCGATAGGCGGTAGACTATTTGCGTGCGCATCGAAATTAGAATATATATAGACCTTGTACAGTAGGAAGAAGTCAGTGTGTGAAATAAAGAGTCTGACGACGAGCATTGAATTTATTGTGTATTCCTGACCAGTTAAAATAGTTTACAGATTCAGAAGTGGGATCCGTGCTTAGAACGCTATAAGGTTACAGGGCGTAGACCTGACTTATCGCAAATTAATATTGTACACTAATTGTTAAAGTCCCGTCAACAATACAGTGGATTATTGAGACTACGTGTTGAAGTCAGTCCACAGTGCTGGGAAATATTGAAATCCCCAATAGGGCCGAACGGAAGACACAATTGTTAATTTAAAAGCGAGATTTTGATTGTTAAAGCAAAATTGCCGACGGTAAGGGACACTAGAAGTGGGTCGGCGAACATTGGCGAGCGACATTTGAAGCGTAGCGGTGACAGTTTGTTTTGAGGAAGACCAGTTTTTCTACCCGTGTTACAGCCAAGTTAACCGTCTTACATAATTCGCCCAACACCTAAACCGTAGGTGAAACCTTGTTTACTAAATCAAAATGGTAAATCGAGAAATAAATGAATACACAGTACAGGAGCTGAAGATAGTGCTCCGTTCGCTTAATATACCGTCGTCAGGCTCCAAAACGGAGCTAATAAACCGATTATTAGCAGCAGATCCAAATATTACAGAAAGGATGGCAGAAATACTAGAACCCGGTACAAATACCGGAAGCGGGGAAAGAGAAGAGACACGACCAAGGGAGCAAAATGAACCAGAACCAACCGATAACGCAATACCTGGATATGTGTTGCGGGAGCTAGAACTACTCAGACGCGAGAAAGCGATACTAGAACACGAATTGAGGTTATCATCCCACAGACAGGGACTCGATACCCCCAGTTCAGTAGCAGGTAGCAGCCAAAATCATAGTTCATATGTTAACATAAATACTATCGGGGGCCTAGTCAGCGAGTTCTCGGGAGACAGCGAATCATTTACGGAGTGGAGGAAACAAATTGAATTGGCCAAAAAAATGTACAGGTTAGAGGATGAGGCGACTAGGATCCTAATCACCACCAAGCTAAAAGGCCGAGCACTTAAATGGCTCCACTCGAAAACAGAATTTTTAGAGATGCCAACGCAAGAGCTATTAGCGGAAATGTCAAATATGTTTGGCCATCGAATAACTAGGCTGGAATTAAGAAAAGAATTCGAGCAGAGGATGTGGAAGACCGGCGAATCCTTCATTGAATACTTTCACGAGAAAACCATTCTCGCTAATAGAGTCAACGTTGAGGAAAGTGAACTAATAGATGCTACGATCGAAGGGATACCTGATGTCCGACTGAAGGACCAGGCGCGGATGTTCCGATTCAGCCGTAAAGCCGATCTCATCGACGCCTTCCGAAAAGTGACCTTGAAGAAGGAACAAAAAATCCGCCATGACATTAAGGACAAGACGTCGCAGTCGACGACCCCGGGAACGCGATCCACCATGAGATGTTACAACTGTTCCGAAATAGGCCATTTCTCCACGACCTGCTCCAAACCCAGGAGAGCAAAGGGATCCTGCTTTGGATGTGGATCGACGGAGCATCGCATCAAGGAGTGCCCTAAGAAGACGCCGCAACGCAGTACTGCTAGCTTGGTCTACCTCCCCGAGGCACCGCCACCCTTCATGGTACCGGTGAATTATAATGTTCCCATAAACGGTAGCCGAAATAAAGACTTCAATATTACAGCAGTCATCGATACCGGTTCACCAGTCAGTTTGATTGTGAGCACCTATGTCCCGGAAAGCGAGAGACGTGAGGTAGCCGCTGGCGAATTCAATATATGTGGACTGAATGGTACAAAATTAGTAATTTTAGGTTTATTCGACTGGAATTTTTATATAAATGGCGCTAGGCGGGCTATAAAGTTCTTAATAGTACCGACGGAGACGATGCCATTTGAGGCCTTGTTAGGTAGGGATTATATCATTGAATACGGTATTGACATCCCGTTGACCGAAATAAGTAAACTCTCCACCAAAAACGGGCCAGAAACCCCTGAGCGTGATACTTTCGAAAAACAATTGATGATGATCGATATAAATTCAAATACCGACGTCGCTGATGTCCTCAATATAAATATGAATGCGAGTATAGAAGCAGCCAATCGCTTGAGAAACGTATATCGCGACATTGATAGGATGCATGTGGAACCCGCTGCACTTAATTATAAGATGTCTATAAACTTAAAAAATTCGCAACCGATTACGTTCAGGCCAAGGCGCCTATCATTTGCTGATAAGGGAAAACTGCGCGCCATACTTGACGAGTTGCTAAAGGATGGCATAATTCGGCCAAGCGAATCTCCTTATGCAAGCCCAATCGTGCTCGTTCGGAAAAAGGACGGCTCCCTCAGGCTTTGCGTAGACTATCGTGAAATTAACAAAATTACAGTAAAAGATAACTTTCCAACTCCTCTTATTGAGGACCATCTCGACCGGCTAAGAAACAAGGCATATTTCAGTAAATTGGACCTTAAAAATGGGTTCTTTCACGTAAGAGTGGCTGATGAGTCGATCAGGTACACATCTTTTGTTACTCCATGGGGGCAGTTTGAGTATCTGAGGATGCCGTTCGGTTTGACGAACGCGCCGCGTGCGTTTCAAAGATTTTTGTCGACAATTTTTAAGCCACTAATTGAGCAAGATAAAATGCTATTGTATTTGGACGATATCCTGGTTGCGTCCGAGGATTTGAGCGAGCATATCGATATCCTGCGAGAAATTTTTGTATTGGCCAAGCGCCATAAATTGGACTTCCGGTTTGACAAATGTATATTTTTAGACTCGGAAATTATTTATTTAGGGTATGCAATAGACCGAAATGGAATCCGACCTAGTGGTGAGCATGTGGAGACCATTGTGAATTTCCCGACGCCACGCAATTTGCGTGAAGTACAGCAATTTGTAGGACTAGCGAGTTACTTTAGGCGATTTGTATTCCAGTTATCGATAATCGCAAAACCCTTGCACGATATTGTTAAATCTAAAGAATTTGTATTCGGAAAAAAAGAACTGGATGCATTTAATAAGTTAAGGAATTGTTTGGCGTCTGAACCCGTGCTCGCAATATATTCACCAAAATTGACTACGGAATTGCACTGCGACGCGAGTGCACAGGGATTTGGCGCCATTCTCCTGCAAAAACAGCCTTGCGGAAAACTTCAACCTGTGTCTTACTTCAGTAAACGCACGACTGTCGCTGAGAGCAAATATCATAGTTTTGAACTTGAATGCTTAGCGGTTGTCTATGCTATTCGACGTTATCATATTTATCTGTCCGGTATTCCTTTTAAGATCCTTACCGACTGCGAGAGCTTCCGACTCACTTTGAGTAAGCAAAGCATAAACCCACGAATATCAAGGTGGGCAATGTTCTTACAGTCGTATGATTTTCAGATCGAACATAGACCTGGGAAAAGAATGGCACATGTGGATGCTCTCAGCCGCTGTCATAACGTTCTGGTCTTATCCGGCAATACGTTTGAGCAAGTACTCGCCATAAAACAGACCCAGGATCAGGCGATATGCGGCATTAGAGACAGGTTGGAGAAAGCAGAGGAGAAGTTTTATGAATTGAGAGATGGACTAATATATCGAAAGTGTAAAGACAATAAACTGTTGTTCTATGTACCTCGCGCTTTGGAAGAGAATATAATAAGGTTGTGCCACGACGATATGGGCCACGTGGGAGTTGATAAGGTGGTTGAAAATATCAAAAGGGTATACTGGTTCCCAAGCATAAGGGATAGAGTCAAACACTATATTGCTAATTGCCTAAAGTGTATCGAATATACCCCAATCACCGGAAAATCTGAAGGAAGATTACATAGTATTCCCAAGAATCCTGTCCCCCTGGACACAGTCCATGTTGATCACCTGGGTCCCTTAGGAAAAGTGGGGAAGGGGCATCAATACATATTATCGATCGTCGACTCTTTTACTAAGTATGTTCGACTATATGCGTGTCGAGGGGTGACTTCAACCGAAACAATCAGACATCTAACTGATTTTTTTCGCGTTTATGGTTACCCGAGACGCGTGATATCAGACAGAGGATCAGCGTTCACGTCCAAAGAGTTCGGCGAGTTCTTATTAAAAGCATCGATAGAACATGTGTTGGTTGCCACCGGTACCCCACGTGCAAATGGGCAGGTGGAGAGGTTCAACAGGGTCATTGTTCCGATGTTGGCCAAACTCTCTAGCGATCAGGGGAAATGGGATATGCTTCTGGGAAAGGTGGAGTTTGCGATTAATAATACTATGTGTAGATCGACGGGTACGACGGCAAGTCAGCTCATGTTCGGCAGAAATCAACGTGGGGAAGTGGTTGATATCTTGCGCGAGTTTCTAGAGCAGGGCACTGAATACAATAATGACCTAGAGGTCTTACGGAAAGTCGCAACAGAGAAAATCTGTGCTAGTCAAAAGGACAATGAAAGGCGGTACAACTTACGTCATAAACCTGTGACTACGTACCAAAAGGGCGAGTATGTAATGATAAAAAACGTCGATACTACACTTGGAATTAATAAGAAACTTATACCGAAGTATAAGGGACCATACGTGATAGATAAGGTACTGGATCACGACCGATATGTTGTTAAGGACGTTGAAGGCTTCCAGATCACCCAGAGGCCATTTAAAGGAATTATTGGTCCCGAGCAGATGAAGCGTTGGATTCGCGAATCATATGAGGAATGAAAGAGTCTCGCGCGTGACCGAGGACGGTGAAGTCGTCAGAACGGCCGAGCTGTAAGCATTAATTTAAAATTTCAAACTTATTCCCGCCGACTAGCCGATAGGCGGTAGACTATTTGCGTGCGCATCGAAATTAGAATATATATAGACCTTGTACAGTAGGAAGAAGTCAGTGTGTGAAATAAAGAGTCTGACGACGAGCATTGAATTTATTGTGTATTCCTGACCAGTTAAAATAGTTTACACTATCTATGTATAATCGAATCGCTACGAGATAGACGATAGATCCAATGGAGACTATTGTAGATCACATCATGGTGAATAAAAACGTTCCTATTGACTCTATGGTTATCTGGTCGCAATTCGATTATACAAAGCTGGATACCTGAAAATCGATTATGTCATCAGCTATGTATATTCGAATCGCAACGAGATAGACGATAGATCCAATGGAGACTTTTGTAGATCACATCATGGTGAATAAAAAAGGGCCTATTGACTCTATGGTTATATCGTCGCGATTCGATTATACATAGCTGGTGTCATAATCGATTTTCAGGTATCCAGCTATGTACAATCGAATCGCGACGATATAACCATAGAGTCAATAGGCCCTTTTTTATTCACCATATTGTGATCTACAAAAGTCTCCATTGGATCTATCGTCTATCTCGTCGCGATTCGATTATACATAGCTGATGACATAATCGATTTTCAGGTATCCAACTTTGTATAATCGAATGGCGACGAGATAACCATAGAGTCAATGAGACTTTTGTAGATCATAATATGGTGAATAAAAAAGGGCCTATTGACTCTACGGTTATATCGTCGCGATTCGATTATACATAGCTGGTGACATAATCGATTTTCAGGAATCCAGCTATGTATAATCGAATCGCGACGATATAAACGATAGATCCTATGGAGAATTTTGTAGATCACACCATGGTGAATAAAAAAGTTCCTATTGACGCTAAAGTTATCTCGTCGCGATTCAATTATACATAGCTGGATACCTGAAATTCAATTATGTCATCAGCTATGTATAATCGAATCGCGACGAGAGAGCCATAGAGTCAATAGGAACTTTTTTATTCACCATTAGGTGATCTACAAAAGTCTCCATTTGATCTATCCTGTATTTCGTCGCTATTCGATTATACATAGCTGATGACATAATCGATTTTCAGGTATCCATCTATGTATAATCGAATCGCTACGAGATAGACGATAGATCCAATGGAGACTTTTGTAGATCACACCATCGTGAATAAAAAAGTTCCTATTGACTCTATGGTTATCTCGTCGCGATTCTAACATACAAAGCTGGATACCTGAAAATCAATTATGTCATCAGCTATGTATAATCGAATCGCGACGAGATAGACGATAGATCAAATTGAGACTTTTGTAGATCACAATATGGGGAATAAAAAAGGGCCTATTGACTCTATGGTTATTTCGTCGTGATTAGATTATACAAAGCTGGATACCTGAAAATCAATTATGTCATCAGCTATGTATAATCGAATCGCTACGACATAGACGATAGATCCAATGGAGACTTTTGTAGATCACATCATGGTGAATAAAAACGTTCCTATTGACTCTATGGATATCTTGTCGCGATTCAATTATATCCTGCTGGATACCTGAAAATCGATTATGTCATCAGCTATGTATATTCGAATCGCAACGAGATAGACGATAGATCCAATGGAGACTTTTATAGATCACAATATGGTGAATAAAAAAGGGCCTATTGACTCTATGGTTATATCGTCGTGATTCGTATATACTGTGACGAAGTATAATGTTCGTCACTTATTTGTATTTCGTCTTTTCAGTTAGTCCGGAAAACGGGAGGGGGAACATCACCTGCCGGGTTTAGCGACAATCATGCGTATTAATCTTAATCGCGGTCGATGAGAAAACAGATCCGCGCATGCGCAGAATACATTGTCTCGCGTGCCATAATTGCCGGACGACACTCGCATTTTTGGGCCCTACGTAGCCGGTTGTGTGCCGTAGTTGTGTCTTGTTGAGTCGTTAAGGGTACCCCCCTGTTTGGTATTTTCTATTTCTTCTCTACTTGGAATAGTGCGCCATAGCGATTTCACTGAAAGGATTCCCTGGTTATTAAGGAAAAAATGTGTAGCATGGTAAATGGACCCGATACAGGAAGCATGGAAGGAAAGCAGAACTTGGGAAGAACCGTCTAGCACATGGTAGTCCTTATAAAGGCCCCTGCATGGATCCCCATTTTGTCTGCATATATAGTTGATTCCAGGTAAAGCTGACTTCGAACTTGCGAAGTCAGGTTTCCTTAATCTTATACTCCTCTTTCCTTGAGTTTCGTCCGGCATTATTACTCGTATGATTCTTCTTATATTTGTATTGAGCGTATATCAGGTATTTTCTAATTAATTAATTTGGATATTGCTCCTTTTTATTAATTGTTACGTTTTCGGGAGCGGTTTAAGAGCAGTGGGCTAATGGACGGGTCGCGAATCGCGTAGGGATTCCCTGTATTCTAGGAATACGTTGTAGGACGGGGTGTAGTCCCTCGTCGGAGAAAGGCGATCCAGAGCCTTCTCGAAGTTTTCCCGACGCGAGCCCGTTCGAATATCCTATCCCTAGCCGTTTCCCCGTTATTTTAAGTAAAATTTACAAAGCGTCTTGGTTCCCGCATGAGACGAGTCTCAAGCCGGTCAGCCACGGAGGGTCATATTAGCGGATTTAGCAAGCTGGCGCCCAACACCTTGTAAACGGTTTATTGTACGTGATCTCCTTTTCATTATGGTGTATTTAATATAAATAACAAGTTTATAAAATTAACTATTGTCATTTTAATACAACGTAGGGAATACCCTATTGTATCTATGAGAACGTTTGCTGATCCGTAATAATTAAAGTAAAGCTGTATTTTTAGAAACTAATCATTTGCTTATTTGATTACCCGGCCAATAACTCCCTCCGTGTGCCTTGTGCGTCGGTTCTGGTCACTGCCTATCCCCTGGCAAACCAAGGCCCATAAGTAATACTTTTCGTTTCTAGGTAATAACCTTAGTGAAAGCACTTATTTGGCCAGGCCGCGAAATACGACGTTACAATACATAGTTGGTGACAAAATCGATTTTC